>NC_141046.1:4160000-4750000 GCF_041138505.1 Cibotium barometz
TTTTATGACATGAGACCCTTCGTTAATGGCAATTTAAAACAAAAAAGAGAAACAAATTTAACTTTTTCATGAAGTCTGAGTCACGACGTGAACCATTAAAGGTTCACGGTGTGAGACTCTTTGTTCACACGATGAAAAAAAAGCGATTTTAACTTTTTCATGAAGTCTGGTTCACGACGTTGTGAAGGGAGGCAGAGAGACACGGAACACCTCTATAGCAATGCCTTTCCACAGTTCGGAGTACACACCAACATCAAGAAAAAGGGGCACCAGTCAACTTCTCAATGAGCTGACACAACATTAAACCTCTCAAGCATGAGACTTTGTCTCTACCCTCATTCAATTTTTCAAGCAACTGGGGGAAGCCTACATACACTTGATCAAGACATGCAAGGGGAGATGGGCACATCAACATCTGCCACCCTTACCTCAATTGATACATATGCATATAGGGGTGCACCCTTATTATGAAATAGGCTCACGGCCGTAAGCAAAATGATCACTATAGAGAAATGGTGAGAGAACCATTTGCCATAGACAAGGTTACATTCCATCAAATATGAGCTTTATGCAAAACTTCAGTTTCCCAAGAAAAGACAATAACAGTGAGTAACTTCAATTCTCCCAACCTGGCGAGCAGTGTGTGACTAGGAGGCACAATCACTTCCTGGTCTTCAGTCTGTCTGTTGAAGAAGCATACCACCATACATACATATTCTCTCAAGCAAGACCAGAGGGCTGTTTTCCTCATACACATGAGCTTTCCACAAAATCCGAGATTTGGTTATCATATACATGGATTTTCCAATGCCACAAACTGGTGATTCCTCATATAAATAGGAGTTATTTCACAAAAATGAGAACAAAAAAGCTGGACAGCCGTCACTTACATTGCATGGGCTGTCATTATGACCGAGAGCCGCACTCTCAAGGCGTGGCACCTTCTCTTCATTCATACAAGTAGCGTTGCAGCTTCTCCTCCCCTCCCAAACTGAAGTGCCGTAAGCTGTTCTGAGGGTACTTCTCTTCAAAGGAAACGAGCTTATCTCCTTTCTCTCTTAAACACAAAGAGAGCAGCTTCTCACATACAAGGAAAAAAAACACCCGGGCTTTCACACCTTGAAGACGGTGTCTTCTCACGCAAGGCTACGTCTTCTCCCCTTACTCAAATGGGCTGGGCATTGGAATCACACACGGAGGCGCCCAAGGACCGGAACACTTGGCATCGGTGGGCATTCACATCGGCAGCGAACATGCGGCTAACTGGCAGAACGCCCACACGATCGAGGCTGCGAGCGATGGCCTAGGGACTTGCTCTCTTAGAAGCGGGGCAGATGGCCTCCGCCATCTGCCCTGCGCCGATGAAGCCTAGGGACTTGCTCTCTTAGAAGCGGGGCAGCAGCCATACTTCTTCCCCTTTTCTTACACAAATAGCTGCGCATATGTACTGCGCAGCTCTCTGAAAATCTCAGAGCTAGGCCGGCCCTTTCACTCTTGAAGACTCTGAGAACCTTCTACGCATCTCAGCAACTCCTTTCTCTGAGAGATACTGAACACACTATTCTCCCGCACATGGGATACTCCCCTCCACTGGAAACTCTGAGCGCCCTCCTACACACCTATAAGAGAGCAGCGCAGCTCCTTGAGAGCATTAGAGCTGAGCTCTCCCTTGCTCTACAAACACAAGCGCTACAGCTATACTTCCCCGCTCATGGCTGCGCTCTTTTGCATTAGAGCTGCAAGTACTACCCCTCTCTACCATTCCCCTCTACCTCTTATACACCAGCGGGCGCTGCCCGTTCAACCAAAGATTATTTTAGTATTCACAATACTCCAAGGCCTGTCAGAGAGCTCCCCCACCTCCACACGGCGCCTTTTTGAAAATGAGGCAAATTGAAGAGTATTTTAAGGTAATCCAAGGCCACCTTCTACTTTTAGCAAGCCTTGCATTAAATCCCAAGGTGACCCTTTCATTCAAGGAAGACTTTGCACCACACACACCTTTGTTTCCCATGAAATGCCAAGAACCGGTACTGTAGCTGACCTCCTCTAACGGGTCCCTATCCAGCTTTTTTAAAAATAATGCTTTGCATGCTCACATTATTTGTCAACAACCTTGTCCATACATGATAATGCTAAAAACTGTCTTGTGAAACTGATTCTCATCTCTCACTTCTTCCATTTATTACTTATGCAGGTAAACCAATAACTAACTGTACACATTGCATATTTTGTTAGATCCGTTCACATGTGGCCTTATACCCCTTTTGGCCCTTGGAGATGGACATCCTTTATTTGTAAATGCCGTGCATGGGTGTGTACATATGCCAAGAAAATATTACCAAAAAAATACCTAACATAGTTTGCCCATCCCCTAGCCTGCTAGATCATTCATGGTCAGCAGAAAACAGTGTCGTGAGACTCAATGTATCTGATATTGCCATGTTCTCAAAGACACTGTTTTTTACTTCTTCAATTTTTTCATCCTTGTCTACCATCATCAGTCGTGCATGATATAACTTGAGACGTAAACCATTCACCCTTGATACATGTGGGGTCCCATCAAGGTCAGCCAATTGATATGTGCCATTAGCGAAGCAATTTATTACTCTGAAGGGCCCCTCCCATTTCACTTGGAACTTCTTTTGAAAGGTTTTATCCAGCTTACTGTTATAGCGTAGCACCAAATCACCTTCCTCAATACCCTTCTTCTTAATCTTCTCATTTATCTTTGTCAATGCCCTATTTTGCATCTTCTCATAATGTTCCAAGGCACTCATCCTGTCCAGCTGAACCTCTTGTAACTGTAAGAGTCTCTCTTTAAATGTGTTGCTAGATGGCCCTAGCAGCTTTTCTAACATTTTAACTGCAAGCAACTCAATTTCCACCGGTAATAAAGCTTCTTTGCCATACACTAAGTGAAAAGGTGTAAAACCTGTGCTTGTCTTCACCGATGTACGATAAGCCCATAAAGCACTGAACAGCTCCAGATCCCAATTCTTGCCCTGATGTTCTGTCACCTTTGCAAGAATGTGTATAAGTTCACCATTGAATCTTTCATTCAAACCGTTGCACTGCGGGTAATAAGGAGTAGTAAAATTATGCTTAATCCGCATTTTGGCACACAAGTATTCTAGCAAGTCAGCTCTAAAACCAGGCCCTTGATCAGAAAGAAGCTCCAAGGGCACCCCAAATTTACAGTAGATGTCTTCATAAACAAACTTTGCAACATCTCTTGCCGTAATTTGCTTCACTGCTCTAGCTTCTGCCCACCTGGAAAGATAATCCACCGCTGTCAAAATATAACTCTTCCCCCTGCTGGTAATGGGTAAGGGTCCTACTGCATCAATTCCCCACTTTTCAAAAATGTCAAAGGCCAAGATTGTCTTGCGCAACTCTGGTTTTAAAACTCGTTTCCCAAATGCCTGGCACCTTTTGCATGAGCTACACCAGTGATGCACATCTTTTTGTATACTTGGCCATATGTAACCTTCCTGTAAGATTTTGTGCAATGTGATTTTAAATGCAAAGTGGCCACCGCACGCTCCTTCATGATTCTCCTCAAGCACTCTGTACAGCTCTTCCTTCCATGGTACACGCCTTAACACCAAGTCAGTCCCTTGCATGTATAAGGTGTCACCAATGAGCTTGTATTTGCAAGCTCTGCGTACAAACCCATATTTCTTTGCCTTCTCAATGTCCTTGGGAATGACTCCTGTCAACAAAAATTCTTCTTCCAGTGTCAGACTTTCACGACCCCGATAAAGTGGAAGATCTGCTTTTAACACATATAGCTCGCCAATCATTCCCTGTGCTGCTTCATGTGCTTCTGTATTAAGAGAACGCTCCACATGCCGAATGCCCCATGCTTCAAACTCCTTCAACAAGCTCTTGATCTTGAAGCATTTGTTCCTTAATGCAGGGTTTTTGCTCTTCCATACTCCTAGTATTTGCTTTACCACCAGTAGAGAATCACCTCTTACGCATAGTCTCTTTACACCATGCTTAATGCAAATGTTTAGCCCTGCTTCCAATGTAGAATACTCTGCTTCATTGTTAGTATGAGCATCAACTTTGAATCCCTTTTTACAAACCAGCTTACCTTGCTGGTCATAAAGAGCTATACCACCCGAAGCTGCATCATGGCTCTTCCTGTATGAACCATCAAAGAACAAAACATGAGCATTGCTTACTTCTGCCACACTTTCCACCTTTCTAACACTTTCCTCTTTGACAAGTAGAGGGTTTTCCTTATAAGTTAACAAGTCTGCCAAAGTAGCTCTGTTGCTTTCTTCCACCAAGAAAGAGAACTCAAACTCCTGCAATTCAATCACCCACTTTTTCACTACCTTAGACATGTTTACACCATTGATGAGCTGAGGCAAGAATGTGTAACTAGTTAGGAATACAAATGGCTTTGTCAAAAGATATTGGCGAAACCGTCGGCAAGCAAACACCACACTTACCATCACCAACTCTATTTCTGACAATCCCCTCTCTGCTACTGACTTTACCCTACTAGCACAATAAACAGGGTGCATATATTGGCTCCCCTTCCCTTTTTGCAGTAACATAGCACCAATAGCATCCTCTCCTACTGAAGGATTCACATAAAAAACCTGTTCCCAATTTGGAGCCTGCACCGCGGTCATCTCTCCTAAGACTTCTTTGACTCTCCGAAACTCCTCTTCACACTTGTCATCCCATTGCAAAGGATCGTGCTTTGCCACCTGTTGTAATGGATATAAAAGCTGTGAGGACAATGAAATGAATCTTGACATGTACTTTACCTTCTGAATGAATGTTGCCAACTGTTTTGTAGACTCTGGAGAAGGAAGAAGCATGATCGCCTTGACCTTGTCTGGATCAGCCTCAATGCCATTTTCTGACACCATATGACCCAATAATTTTACCCTTGGTTTTGCAAAGAAACACTTCTTGGGATTGAGTTGGCCACCACAATCATTATATCGTTCCAGCACCATCTCCAGCTTCTCACAGTGATCCATGCGTGTGCTGTAGACACAAAAATCATCAATGAAATCCTGTACACATTTTCCAATGAATGGCAGAAGCGCCCAATTTGCTCTCTTTTGATAGTGAGCTGGACCATTTGTTAGCCCAAATGGTAGTACTGTATAGCAAAAGCAGCCCCAGGGCGTAATGAAAGTAGTTTTCTTCTGATCCTCTGGAGCAATCTTCAACTGGAAATAGCCTGAAAACCCATCACACACACTGTATCTTTCATGACCCGCCACACTGAATCCAGGATTTGATCAATGAAAGGTAGTGGGTATGGATCCTTCTTTGTAGCTGCATTCAAAGGTTTGAAATCCACACAAACCCTCCATTTCCCGTCCTTTTTTGGAGTGACCACGACTGGGCTTACCCACTTTGTTGTCTCCACAGGGCATATAAAACCAGCCTTTAGTAGTTTGTCCACCTCTTCTCGCAAAGCCTTCATCTGCTCTGGACCCATTCTCCTTAATCTTTGACGTACTGGCTTGGCTCCTTCCTTTAGCTCTATGTGCAAATCTTCCCCTTTGAAGCCCCGAACTTCTTCATACGATGTGATGAATAAATCTGGATATGTTGACAACATCTTTAAATACTTCTCCTTCTCCATGACTGAGAGATCTGTGCTAATCATCCTGGCCATCAATTCGTGCTTCTCGTGTGGCTTCACCTGAGGTTGCATTAGCTCTTCAATCACCTCGTATGGGCCCTTGGACTCATCTTCAATCCCTTTCATGGATGCGACTATGCTGGTCTGTTCAAAGACCCTGTCCACCATCAGAAATGCCACATTTACCTCTCCCTCACTACTAGTGGTGGTGCCACTATCCCCATCTGACTCAATGGAAGATTCTTCACTACTTGAATTCTCCCCTTCTTCATAATCTTCATCTAGTGGCTTCCTGCTACTCATGTCAAATAATCTTTTGCCCCCTGTCTCCCCATATAAGCTGATTGTACCGTGTCTCCAATCTTGAACGGCCCGCACTGCGCGTAGCCATGGTCTTCCAAGGATGATAGGATAAGCCCCTAATCCTGCTGGCATTACATGAAAATCTACTACCGTTTTGACTGCATAGGCTTCGATTTCCAAACTCTTCACTACCCCTAGACACTTGATCTTTTGATGGTTTGCCAGTCGTATGCGGAATCCTGAGACTCCTCCTACTGTCAAGCCCATCTTTTCCACACATGTTTGAGTGATTACACAAATTTGTGCACCACCATCCACGTATCCCTGCCCAAGATTCTTCCTCTTGTGCCAAACATCTACTATGGGACAAATGTCTGAAGACTCATCAATGGCCAACACTCTTACTGACCCTCTGTTGGGCTCCTTCCCCAGCGGGCTGACTAGTTTCTTCCATTGGCGCTTTAGTTTCGGTATCATTTCCACTAGTTGTCCAAAGGTCACGTCTGCCTTCCTACTGCTCAGGTCCTGTTTTAAGTCATAGCTATCCTGCCCTTCCCCTAGTGGAAAATCTGAGACGTGAAATTTTCGGCGAGCTCTCCTTTTCCTTTTAGCTTTCACATCTTCACCCTCATGACTCTTCCCTTTTTTTCTACTGGGACCTGCTTCATTTCTTCCTTCTTTATCCTCTGTAGTTCTCTTCCCAATAGGAATTACTAATGTATCTTCCAACATTGCTGCCTTCTCCAAGGTGACCACACTTAACACTTTTGTCTTTCCCTTGTCTTCCTTGGTCAATCCACTAGGTCCTGCCTCACCCTTAATCTCTATGCCATAATCATTTGACCGGTTTGGCAACTGTGCAGGCAATGGATACATATCTCCACCCATTCTTGGTGGTTTATCACGTTGTGGGATGATGTGGCCAAGCTCTCCACAGTTATAGCATGTGGGCAACTGTCTCCAACCCCTGCCGTTATTCTGTCCACCAAAACCATTCTTTGGTTGTCCTTCACCTCCTGGCTGATTTGCAAGTCTCATACGACCTCGATTATTTCCCACATTGCTTAACATATTTAGACTAAGATTCTTCATCAAATCAACCACTTGCCTCAAGTCCTGCCTCAGTTCATCATCTTGTGCTGCAGTAGTGACCATTGCTGGCGCAACTTGAGTAGTTACTGAAACCGCATCTGCCGGATGAACCTCCTCTGGAACCCGACTTTGCATGGAATCCATTTGCTTCATCTCTGACACCATAGGTAGTGAGCTCACTCCCAATTGGGTTAGTCTATTCAACTTCCACTCTTTGTTCCTTGCCACCTCCAATGCATCCTCGTATGTTCTTGGCTTCTTCAATTCTACCCTCCAACGCAGGTTTTCCTTGAGGCCAACCAAGAACCGATCCTTTTTCATCATATCTGGTGGGGGCACTTGTGGCTGTAAGGATTGACACAAGCTCTCCCATAATATGGAAAACTTCTTGATGTAATCCTCAATGGGCTCCGCTTTTCTTTGTCTCAATTCCTGTATTTCATGCCAAACTTTGTCTGGATCTTTCACCTTCACAAACTGTGCTGTTAAAGCCTGTCGGACATTATCCCATGTCATTGGCATAGGTGGATCAGCCCTCTGCAACTCCTCCTCATAACCCTTACACCAGCTCCGTGCATCACCCTTCAAACAGATTTGCAAAAGGCGTAACATTTGAGTGGGTATCTGGATATGGTTGCTTATACATGCAACTTCCATGTTTTCTAAGAACTCTTCCACATTCTCATCATTTTTTCCATGAAACTCTGGATACGGGAAAGCCATTGCTACCCAAAAAAATCCTTTTGACACAGATGCAGAAACAAAACCCTTTACTAAATCAATTCTCAGAAAAAACTTCAAAACACTTCCGGTTTAGAAGAGGATGAACACATGCACATCAAACGAATTTGCATAGTTAATCATTGGAATTACCACCGGCAAAGGAGACTCCAATATTTCCCTCAGTCTTTCTGGCCCAAACATATATGCCATATGCTGTTGAAAGAAAATTTTTCTGTCCACATGAACATTTATCTGAATTCTTTGGGTAAAATGGAAAGGAGTAAATTGAGGTCCATTGTGATTATCCATTGAGAGTGGCCATCCAACTCCCAAGAGGCACGATTGGCTAATTTCCCAATTCTACTAGAATTTTTAGGCAACACATCAACTGTGAAACAGCACCAATTCCAAGAATTTCAGCATGCAAACCATACTTCAGTTGACTGTCAAATCAAGGTAATATAGCACAATTTGAGAAGGCATCTGTCACACAACTGTCGTGGCATAGCAGTCATTCACTGAGATTAATCACATGCACATGTTTTCAGTCTTGTAAACTGAAGGTTCTTGGTCAGTGGGGGCACCAAAAACTGTGAAGGGAGGCAGAGAGACACGGAACACCTCTATAGCAATGCCTTTCCACAGTTCGGAGTACACACCAACATCAAGAAAAAGGGGCACCAGTCAACTTCTCAATGAGCTGACACAACATTAAACCTCTCAAGCATGAGACTTTGTCTCTACCCTCATTCAATTTTTCAAGCAACTGGGGGAAGCCTACATACACTTGATCAAGACATGCAAGGGGAGATGGGCACATCAACATCTGCCACCCTTAACTCAATTGATACATATGCATATAGGGGTGCACCCTTATTATGAAATAGGCTCACGGCCGTAAGCAAAATGATCACCACAGAGAAATGGTGAGAGAACCATTTGCCATAGACAAGGTTACATTCCATCAAATATGAGCTTTATGCAAAACTTCAGTTTCCCAAGAAAAGACAATAACAGTGAGTAACTTCAATTCTCCCAACCTGGCGAGCAGTGTGTGACTAGGAGGCACAATCACTTCCTGGTCTTCAGTCTGTCTGTTGAAGAAGCATACCACCATACATACATATTCTCTCAAGCAAGACCAGAGGGCTATTTTCCTCATACACATGAGCTTTCCACAAAATCCGAGATTTGGTTATCATATACATGGATTTTCCAATGCCACAAACTGGTGATTCCTCATATAAATAGGAGTTATTTCACAAAAATGAGAACAAAAAAGCTGGACAGCCGTCACTTACATTGCATGGGCTGTCATTATGACCGAGAGCCGCACTCTCAAGGCGTGGCACCTTCTCTTCATTCATACAAGTAGCGTTGCAGCTTCTCCTCCCCTCCCAAACTGAAGTGCCGTAAGCTGTTCTGAGGGTACTTCTCTTCAAAGGAAACGAGCTTATCTCCTTTCTCTCTTAAACACAAAGAGAGCAGCTTCTCACATACAAGGAAAAAAAACACCCGGGCTTTCACACCTTGAAGACGGTGTCTTCTCACGCAAGGCTACGTCTTCTCCCCTTACTCAAATGGGCTGGGCATTGGAATCACACACGGAGGCGCCCAAGGACCGGAACACTTGGCATCGGTGGGCATTCACGTCGGCAGCGAACATGCGGCTAACTGGCAGAACGCCCACACGATCGAGGCTGCGAGCGATGGCCTAGGGACTTGCTCTCTTAGAAGCGGGGCAGCAGCCATACTTCTTCCCCTTTTCTTACACAAATAGCTGCGCATATGTACTGCGCAGCTCTCTGAAAATCTCAGAGCTAGGCCGGCCCTTTCACTCTTGAAGACTCTGAGAACCTTCTACGCATCTCAGCAACTCCTTTCTCTGAGAGATACTGAACACACTATTCTCCCGCACATGGGATACTCCCCTCCACTGGAAACTCTGAGCGCCCTCCTACACACCTATAAGAGAGCAGCGTAGCTCCTTGAGAGCATTAGAGCTGAGCTCTCCCTTGCTCTACAAACACAAGCGCTACAGCTATACTTCCCCGCTCATGGCTGCGCTCTTTTGCATTAGAGCTGCAAGTACTACCCCTCTCTACCATTCCCCTCTACCTCTTATACACCAGCGGGCGCTGCCCGTTCAACCAAAGATTATTTTAGTATTCACAATACTCCAAGGCCTGTCAGAGAGCTCCCCCACCTCCACACGGCGCCTTTTTGAAAATGAGGCAAATTGAAGAGTATTTTAAGGTAATCCAAGGCCACCTTCTACTTTTAGCAAGCCTTGCATTAAATCCCAAGGTGACCCTTTCATTCAAGGAAGACTTTGCACCACACACACCTTTGTTTCCCATGAAATGCCAAGAACCGGTACTGTAGCTGACCTCCTCTAACGGGTCCCTATCCAGCTTTTTTAAAAATAATGCTTTGCATGCTCACATTATTTGTCAACAACCTTGTCCATACATGATAGTGCTAAAAACTGTCTTGTGAAACTGATTCTCATCTCTCACTTCTTCCATTTATTACTTATGCAGGTAAACCAATAACTAACTGTACACATTGCATATTTTGTTAGATCCGTTCACATGTGGCCTTATACCCCTTTTGGCCCTTGGAGATGGACATCCTTTATTTGTAAATGCCGTGCATGGGTGTGTACATATGCCAAGAAAATATTACCAAAAAAATACCTAACAACGTAAACTGTTAAGGGTTAATAGCTTGAGACCCTTCGCTTACGCAACCCAAAAAAAGGTAAACAAATTTGAGTTTTTCGTGAAGTGTGGTTCATGGCGTGAACCGTTAAGGGTTCATGGCTTGAGACCCTTCGTTCACGTGACCAAAAAAAAATCAAAATTTATAAAATTTGTGAATTCCACTTCATGGTGTGAACTGCATCTTGCTAGTTCACGAATTTTCCCTGAAGTCCAGTTCATGACATGAACTGTTAAGGGTTAACAATGTGAGACCCTTTGTTCATGCGATTAAAAAAAAAAAGAAACGAATTTAAGTTTTTCGTGAAGAGTCTGGTTCACGACGTGATTCGTTAAGGGTTCGCGACGTAAGACCCTTCGTTCACGTGACCCAAAAAAAGAAGAATTTAACTTTTTCATGAAGTCCGGTTCACGGTGTGAACCGTTAAGGGTTCACAACGTGAGACGTTCGTGCAAAAAAAAACAAAAACGAATTTAACTTTTTCGTGAAGTGCAAGCAACTAATTTAGAAATGAGTTAAGTGAATATTCAAAGAAAAAAATTCAGTAAAATAGTAACTGAATTATCAAACCTTTTCGAGAAAGATAGTTCAGGCAAAATCTTATCTGACTCGAACCTTGAATCAGACTATGACCAAGACCAAACTCTTTCGTTAGTTTTGAGGAAAGAAGGTGTGACCAGTTTAGAAAAATACACTCAAAACTCTCGCCAAATCTGAAACTAAGTTTGAGACCCTTCAAATTGATCTGTGGATCAAGGTTATAGAATTCGAGGAATTCTGGTATGAAATTCAGAATTTTGATCAAGGAGTTTTGGGGATACTGATTCAAGAAATACTCTTGTATTCAAAAGAAAATCAAACTGAAAACTTGCTTCGAAACCCTGTTTCCCTAAAGGACTGTCTTACGCCAGAGTAGATGCATGAGATGTGATGTGAATACATGTGATGAGACGTCATGTGAATCAAATAGATGTGAATGAATGGATGAGATGTAATGTGATGTGAAATGGGATGTGAAAGAATGGATGTGGATGTGTATGTGAAGAATGGATGTGGATGTGTATGTGAAAGAATGGATGGATGTGGATGTATGTGAAAGAATGGATGTCTATGTATGCGAAAGAATGGATGTGGATGTGTATGTGAAAGAATGGATATGGATGTATGTGAAAGAATGGATGTGGATGTGTATGTGAAAGAATGGAGTTGATAATAGAAAGTTGGTGAGTATTTCTATAAGTGTATTAAACTAACTAGATTTAATATTCGACTTCACAAAAATGGAGGATGCGAGGAATGCTATTGATACAATAAACAGAGATGGAGTGGGAGCTACAAGTATAGGAGATGATGTAGCAACAAGGGGCTTACATGATGCATGTAATTTGGAGAGTATTGCCACTATAAGGATAGATGAAGAAAGATCTTTGGAGGAGTCGAGAGATAGAAATTTTGAAGACAATCAAGAGACACCTCCAATTCCATTACATTCTGATATGATAAGGATGTCTGTAATATTGGACCTAAATGGATTACTATTGACACGTTGTTGGTTTAAGTCACAGATACACCCATCCATAATGTGTCACAACAAAAGATATATGGTTCTTTGTCTTGGATGCATTGAATTTCTAAAAGCCTTGCTTGAAATGTAAGATTCCTCCCTCCATATTTTGATATGTAAAGGTGTAAGAACCTCCCCTTCAGTCTCTGCAATCATCCCCTATTTCAGAATGCAAGAAAACATTGTTTTTCCTTGTTTTTGATCTAGAGAGAGAAAATATTCTAGAGAGAGATAATACAATTTTAAAATATTTTTAGATAAGTATTTTTTTCCAATAAATAGGAAGAGATCCCCTGAAATAGAATCTTGAAAAGAGTTTTCCAATGTGCATTAGAAATTAATTGATTAGAAATTAATTGAATATGTGTATTGGACATCTTTGCCTAGGGGTATATAATTTATAAAATTATGATTAAGGTCCAAATAGTGTTTAAAAAGGGCCAATAAGGTTTATCCAAGTGTTGGAATAAGTAAAAGGCAAAGAATAAAAGAAAATCCCCCAAAAATGATTAAGTTCTCACATAAGATGAAGAGTTGACTACTAGTACTGGGGTTTATTAGTATAAAAATATGATTTATTAGTATAAAAATAAAATTTTGAGGATGGGGGGAGGGGGCACATGAAGAAGGCGCCTAGAAATCACATCAAGGGGCATTTTTAATTCAAAAAAATGAGATATTTCATCTCTCATCTCTCCTCCTTCAACCCAAATCAAAAAAGTGAGCCAAACTAGTCTAAAACTTGTCCAAAATGGATCAAACTGAAGCTGGAAGCCTCTAAATTTTAGTTGGGCTTGGTTGGTGGCCTCCCTCTCTTATAAATAGACCCACATTCCTTTGTATTTTCATATTGGAGTAACTCTTTGCTAGTGTAATTTTCAGTTTAGTATATTTCTATTATCTCTCTACTTTGCCTCTCCATTGTGAAGCTTTGGGGCTTCACTAATCCTCCACATTTCCCTAAAGAATCAAGCCAAAAATGAAGGGTAAGCCTAAAACAATGGTGTTTTACTCTTCTAAATGGTAATCTTCTTCCCAACCCTTCTAATTCTTGGGAAGCATTTTAATCTATGATTTCTTCTTCAAAACCATGCTTTTATTGATTATATTGTTTAAATGGATTAGTGCTAATCTTTTATGCTTAAGTGTAATATTTTTGATTTGTAAATCTCTCTTTTGGTAAGAATACTCACCTTTATGGATTAATCCTTCTTGGAAGGATAGATCTTAGTCATCCTAATCTCATTTTCTTAACCAAAACTCTAGGCCTAACAAGCTAGAGATGGAGATTAAGTACTTTTATGACTTTTAATCTAATTAAAATGAGGATTAGTTCATTTATGCTTGTTTGATATTAAGAAAATTCATATTTATTCATTCTAAAGTGAAAGAGAGCTTGTGCTAACATTCTTATAATTATTTTCATATGGAAGTCATATTTGGGTAATTTTTCTTAAATAAACAAGGTGCTTAAATGTAATTATGTTTATGTTTAAGCTTAGGTTTGTGCATAAACTAATTTTTATGTTAAAAGGGTTATTTTAACCATTTTTAATTCATAGTAAATGTGGGAAAGTTATGGCAAAATTTTATGAGTGAAAAAATAAAGGTTTATGCATAAATAATTTTTATTCTAACAAAGGAACAATATTATTATTTCATAGAAAATGCGAGAAAACTATGGCAAAATTTTTATTATTAAAAAATAAATTTTTTTAACATAATTAAATTTTATGCTAAAAGTGGAATTTTAAGCATTCTAATTTCATAGAAAATATGGAGAAGTTATGGCAAAATCTTTATCATTAGAAAATAGAATTTATGTATAAATAACTTTTATATCAAAAGTGGAATTTTGAGTATATCATTTCTTAGAAAATGTGGGGAAGCTATGGAAAAATTTATATCATTAGAGAATGAAATTATGCGTAATAGATTTTATGCTAAAAGTGGAGTTTTGAGCATTATTCAATTGTCAGAAAAATAAAGAAGGTTATGCATAAATTTTCTAGATTTATTCAATTTATGAGAATTATGAAAATGATTCATTTAGAGAAAAAATGAATTAGTTGGACGCACAAATGTTTTATGCTGAAAGAGGAAATATGGGTATAATTGAGTTTGTAAATCCCATGAGGTTGTATGCATAAATATTTTATTCAAAAAGAAGAATATTGAGTAACATAATTTATTATGGGATAATTGAGAAAAGAATGGAAAAATATTCATAGGAATGCATCGAGAAATCATGGATAAAATTTTAATCGGAAAGAGAGATCAGGAACATAATTAACTTTTGGAATTATGAAGTATATGTCTAGATTGTTGAGAAATAGAATCTTGGGGTACATTCTGGAATGGGAAAAGGATTTCCCAGAAAAAGACGAGAAACACGCTTAGTTGGATGAATGTGAATACTTGTGACTGACTTATCCCTAGATTCCCTGGGAAAGGTTAAGGCCCTTGACTACATTAGAAATTTTTCCTAGAGGAACCGCCTATGCTTTCTAGGTGAGGGAAGTTTTTTTTTTCGAGTTTGGTTTTGGAAGAACTGAGGGATTAGTCTCTTGTCCGGACATTTGTGGGCGAGGCCCCGAGTGGGAAGCTCTGCCCTGTGCACGTGAGTTACTCTCTAAGCAAGAATCTGAGACAAGGGCTCTGATAACAATGCAAGCAACTAGGAAGTGTGGTGTGTTAGCCTCTCACCTAGAGGAATCTCATCATAGGGAGCAATATCTAGAGCACTCATGGGAGTTTGCACCATATCCATGGGAACACATGTTCCAAGGAGAATAGATAACCAAATATCATAAAGTGAGTAAAAGATCCTAGTACATGATAGTAATCTCCTATTTATACCCCTAGGGCCCCATGTGCCCCACATGTGTAAATGGACCCTAACCCCATGTGCCTAGGCCCATCCCCATGTGCATGTGCACCACTAGGACACTTTGTTATACGATACAAGGCTTGTCTCTATCCGCCATCAAATTGCATATTTCCCCGTATTTTTAATGTTCAACATAGGGATGATACCCTACTTCTAGGGGAGTTGCTACTTTACTTGCTACATCTTAATGAAGCTAGTGATGTGCGCAGTGTGATAGAGACTTACCGGTATGGAAAATTACTTGTGTATGAAGGCCATGTTGATTCAGATAGATACCCTACTTCTAGGGGAGTTGCTACTTTACTTGCTACATCTTAATGAAGCTAGTGATGTGCACAGTGTGATAGAGACTTACCGGTATGGAAAATTACCTGTGTATGAAGGCCATGTTGATTCAGATAGTGTCAAATAAGTAGTTGAGGAATGGGTTGAGCATAATCATCAATGGTCAACATCAAACCTATAGAACAGGAAACCTTCCTATTGCATCCCAACTAATAAAGCGTCTAGCCAATAAGAGAGATTTAGGTGGTGCAATATTTGGTCCTCTACTCAATTCATCACAGTTAAGACTTTTAAGGGATTCACCTCCAGTATCCAAGATGAAAGATATTCAAGCTATTCATCTCGCTGTTGAGCAACTATGATTCAAATAAAAATTTATCAAGCCACACATTGCTAAGGATTACATAAAGTCCCTAAGGATTGCACATGGTTTCTCATGGTATAAATATTGTATTCTTGTATTTGTTGTATCTGATATGTTTATTTGATGAATATGGGATCTTATTCTTGGTGCTACTTTTGGGATGATACAACTGTAAAGGGGTGGAGATCTACGTATTTGAGTAGATATATATTGGCACGTGATCCACTTCGAATAACAACATTTCCTATTCTAGTCATGCAAGTGTTTCAAATCCGGAGCATAAATTTTGAGGTCCAAGTGTCAACCAGAATAAGCGCTGGACTTGGTCTTTTTTCACATAGTTCTATCAAGAGAGGGACAATCATCCTTCATTATGGAGGCAATAAATACTCATATATATATTGGAAAAATATGTGCAAAGTCAATCCAAGGATAAAGAAGTATTCCATCTTAGAAGACCCTAAAGTCTCATTGAAGGAGATTGTGTACATTGTTGGTGATGTTAGAAATGGCAATGTGGCAGGGTATATCAATAGAAATAGAAGCTTAAGTATCAATCCCAATGTATGTTATGTATTTTCTCTTGAGTTATCACCTTGGTCCATGTCTATGGAAAATGTAGACATTGCAAAATATGGTTACATTTATGTTGAAACCATAGATGATATTTGTATGGGTGAGGAGCTGTTTGCAGACTATGAGTTTGATTAATTTGAATACTTTTTTATTCATTAAACAGATATCATTTTTTTGTGTTTTGTTTACCAATGCAATCTTACACTTTGAATGTAAATGCTTTTGTGTCTTTTCAACAAAATGTTTAATTGTGTGAGGACTATTTTGTTCATTGCAAACATTGAAGGTGCTCACAAATAGCTCATTTTTTATCCTTCAAGTTGTAATTTAGAAGTTATGGATTATTATTTTTTGTTAATACAACTTTGACTTTTGCACATTCATATCTCTTTATAAATCCTATGATTATTACTATTTATCCTTCAAGTTATAATTGAGAAGTTATGGATTATTATTTTTTGTTAATACAACTTTGACTTTTGCACATTCATATCTCTTTATAAATCCTATGATTATTACTATTTATCCTTCAAGTTATAATTGAGAAGTTATGGATTATTACTTTTTGTTAATAGAACTTTGACTTTTGCACATTCATATCTCTGTATGAATCCTTTGATGTCTTTTAATGTACAATTGAAGACATGTTAATCTCTCTTATACTTAATTTGAGATAGTGAAGTTATAACAAAACTCCATTCATAAATGTCTTTTTTAAATTGAGATATGTAAGTAATATTCCAAGAAATATCTAGTTTGTTTCTACTTTGTGTCCTTTTTATTTGTGTGTTGCGAAAGACATGATTATTTTACCAACGTTTTACCAATGGACATAAAAATCTATATGAATGTGATAATGTATCATTCCTCCCCATTGTCATTCTTAAATAGTACGACTCTTTCCTCTTCCATTACCATCTTTTACATCTAATTTTCCAAGAAGGGGATGGTAGTGGTTCAGCATTTTGGTTCGGGGGGGAGAATGACAGCACTGCCATTCTTGGTTCGGGGGAGAATGGCAGCATTGCCATTCTTCCTAATGATAATGCACCAAACCAAGCCAAATCTAATAAGAGGGACAATGGAAACACTACCTTTCTCATCTCAAACCAAATATTCAATGGGGAATGGATCCTTTAAATGAGGAATGAGTTTGGAAAAGTCTAGCTAAGATGACATTGTGATTGGGGGTAGAATGGCAACAATACTATTCTCTCCAAAATGATAATGCACCAAATCAAACAAAACCATGCTTTCATTATAATCAGAGTAGGGAGAATGGCGGAACTAACATTCTCCCTTGGAAAGTTTAATTATTAAAGGAGGATGGCACCATTGCCATTCTTCCTCGATTTTATACAAGAGGGAGAATTGTAGTGGTGCAATTCTCCCATCAAATTTGGATTAGATTAGGGAGGAGGGGAGAATGGAAGCACTACCATTCTCCCTTTAATGTTCTCATCTCAAACCAAAAATTTCAAGGAGAGAACGACACAATGCCATTTTTCCCTTAGTAATGGGGCTACCATATCCCTTAATGAGGTGAGAATAGTGCTCAATATACCAGTGACCCCTAAAATCAAATTTTCCAAGCGGATTGGAGAATATCACCACTTCAATGATAGAGGGTCATAAACACTTCCATTATAGTGGGAAAAAGTGGAGAATGACAATATCTCTCTGTTGTAACAGAGCTTCCTGGATTATGGTCACATTGGCATATGGGCCATGGGCACATGGGTAAACTTTGGGGACATGGATGTATCATGTGGGTCTTGGGCATTGGGCATGGGGCTATGGGCGAGGTTATGGTTACATGCAGTGGACACATGCAAAAAGGCATGAATACATGTGATGGGATTATGCCGGATTTGGTTGCAATGCGAAGATGATGTTTATGGGTATAAAGTGCTACAAAGTGGTTGATGTTTATGGGTATAAAGTGCTACAAAGTGGTTGATGTTTATGATGGTTGTTGCAACAGTTGGTAATTTGAAAATTGGTCCTAAAAGCGGATAAATGTTGCCAAATTTTTTTGAGAAATCTCTGTTTGGGCAGTAGCAAAAACCCTAATTTAGTCTCACTAGGCTTTAAGGACATCCCCAAGCCAATTACACCATCTTAAAGCACTATCAAAGAGCTTCGCATAGAGCCCTAGAAACCTAGAATCCGGCAACCCTAGGGTTCCTAAATTAGGGTTTTATAGAAAGTAGGAAACCATAATTCAGTCCCAAACCCTAAACCAAATTCAAAATCCTTTTGCATATGTTCATAGTACTACCTTAGGCCTTCATATCAAGCCAGCAATCTCTTGATTCTAACACCATTTGGATAGTCAACCAAGCATAGTTGACTTTAAAAAAAAGTCAATAGAGAATACTCAAAGGTTGACTTTGGTCAAACTTCCAATACCATCGGATAGCTCTTGTCAAGACCTACCTATCGCACTAAAGAGTGTCCAAATCGGAGGAGTTTGGCCATTCTACAAGCAAAAACGCGTTTTCAATAGTACCTCTATAAACCCTAAAACAGAGAATACTTGCACATATCACATGCTCATTGTGCCTGTAGTTTGGGATACTAGAGCTCATAAGCTTTCCATAGAGCTAAAGACCTCAGATTTTGGGCATCATTTGGGCATTCAAAGAGCTGAAATTGGATTGCACAGTTGAAAATCCTCTTTTCTGATGGAGTGGCAAGGACGCGAAGCGGAAGAAACCTCATGCAATGATTGAGAGGTTCGGAGTGATGTGTCCTATAGTGATTATGATGCATCACTTAAAGGGGGAAATGAATCATTTGGTTTGGTTCCGGACAAGGATGCCTTTATGATGAAGATTATGCTCAAGAAAAGGATGCCGATAATGAAGACTTGTTTCATGATGTACATTATGATGAAGCCGTTAGCAATGAGTTTGGGCATGAGCATTATGATTATGCCAACCCTGAGCATCTTAGGCATGCCGAGTATGGGCAATATGGTTATGCCGGCCAAGAGAACACTTTGGACACTTTGGATATGCCAATGACGATGGTCATTATGTCGGTTATGACACTCATGCCAATGACATTGGTCTAATTGGTTATGCCGGACATGATGGGTACAATAATCAAGGGTATGCCCATCGGACATGACGGGAACAATAAAGGGGATGATGGCAATGGCACATGCATGGATTATGATGCAAGGTCATATGCCTATGATCAATATTATGAAGAAGAGGATGACTAAGATGAAGACGAGCCTACACATGGAGGTCATTACATGCTAGCTTCTTCATCGTTTGACTTGGGTGGTCGATTGCTTAGCAAGCATGCACAAGGAAGGATGGGTTCCTCTTCTTCACAACATCAAGAGCATCTTGGAATCAAAGTCAAGGTGGGAACCAAAATGATTTGATTCACAAATTGGATACATTGTCTACCTTCATTCATGAGTCCTATTCCACCTTTTGGCAAAGTTTAACACTTGATAATGCCTATGAGAAGCAGTGGCAAAAGATGAAGGATGGATTCGATAGGATGAGAGTGGCTACACATGTGTTGGATCTACCTTCTTTGCATGATCCCAACACTATTATGAGACGGATGGGAATGCAACCTCTTATATGCATGAAGTCATGGATGCGCGACTTGGAGCCAAAGTGGGACAAGAGGGGCAGCCCGTTCACCTTAGCATTTGGATCTTGTACAAGGAATACGACTTCCAAGGACTCTATGAGTTCATAATTGGAGTCCATATTGAGGATGATGCAAGTGGTAAGCAAAGAGATGACATGCCATGCACACTTGTGATCACATGCAAAAATGGATGCTTTACTTGTGATCACATGCAAAAATGGATGCTATGCTTGTATTAGAAGTTCCGTCATGCATTGAGGTGGAAGACCAATGTAGAACTAACACTTGGATGTGGGACACATAGTTGTGGGAAGAGTTGGAGGCCCGTACATGATTGTAGGGATTCTAGAGATGACCATTTTTCCCTATGGTGCGACATTGAGCCATCTCGAAGGAACATTTGTGCTTATGAGATGTTAGATGCCGTCTATGTCTTGGTATTGACATTTATGAGGTTGGTTTCAAGCACATACATCGGATGTCATTGGAGGGTTCTATGGATGATGTGTTTTATTCCGATGGGTAGTACATGGATGCACACACTCATAGTGATGACGACGATGATGTATTCATCGGTGCTTGTGATCATCTAGATCCGGTCAAGGAGGATTGTTATGAAACTCCTTTGGTCAGTGATGCCATTACTTTGTGAGACTTTCTCTTTTGGCGATGCTATGGATGCAGATTCTTTGGCAGTTACTTGGGACATGGCATCTAGTTATGCTTGGATGTTCTCACACAGGATGATGAGATGTTTTATTTTGGGAATGTCATATTGGATGCATTTGTGGACATAGGCTATGCCTTTGATTACATTTCAATGCCGGATCATTTTGATGCCACTACATGCGAGCTGTTTGATTTCAGTGATGCCCTAGAGTCATTAATAGATTGGTTCACATTGGACCTTGATTCTTGGTTATAGATATGGAGCATGACATCCAGTGGTGATTCTTGGACATCACTTTGGTAGTGGGCATGCATATGAGCAGATGAAACATATGGACCACATATTTGGTGGTATGCAGCACATAGGCTGTATGCTTGACAGTGATAGTTCAGTGTGGTGGTCTATGACTCATTGGCAGATGATTATGCATACATGATTGTACATGACTCTCATCAGGCCAATGATGTTCCTACTCATGGAGTGTATGCACTAGTTGATGCTTATGGGGATCCAGAGTATGGAGCATGTTCTTTTGATAAATGTGGATGCTTAGGTGACACTACATGTTTTATGGCCGCAACAATATTCACATTTGGATGTACTATATGCCATATGGGGTGCATAGTGGATGACTACTTATGGCATATAGATGGTTTTGAGGGCATATTTGTAGCTTCTTCTAGCAGGAGTCTTGATGCATATATGTTAGCGCTAGAGAGCTACTATAGGCTAGCTTCGGATTATGCTTTTGTTGCTAGAGCTATTTTTGGATCATGAGGATGGGACTATGAGCTTTCCCTCACATATGGATGATTGCTCAGTATGTGATGATGCATATGGCATATCCAATTTTCCATTTGATCTAGGGGGATACCTATGCCTAGTTGGGAGATGTAGCCACTTTATCTTTGATTTGGGTGGCTTGTACATTGTGGAGGATATCTTGTCTAGCATTTGGGACAACTATCCATTTGATCCAGGAGGATGTTGGGTATGCCCATTTGCAGATTGGTTTTGATCTTTGGATCACATGGTCACATATTGCTTGCCTTGAATAGCAATTTACAGGCATGTGAGTTTTGGGGTTGATCTTGACCAGGCTTTGAGGCCATTTTTATCCCGTATATGGTTGCATGGTTATGGGACTTGCATGGTTATGGGACTTGCATTCCATCTTATGGATTGATACTCTATGGTTTCGAGGATGAAACCTATTAGGTGGGGATGGTTTATAACAGAGCATCCTGGATCATGGTCACATGGGCACATGGGTAGACTTTAAGGACATGGATGTATCATGTGGGCCTTGGGCATTGGGCATGGGGCATGGGGCTATGGTGGGAAAGGCCTAATGTGGGGGCCAAGGACATTAATATGTGTGAACCCATGGGCCAAGTTTATGAGTCAATGGCTTATAACTTTATAAGGATCTTATTACCTTTTATCAACTAATGACATATGGTCTCCTTGCTTAGGCAAGTTTGGTGGTTGCTTTCTCCCATTGAGTAGCCCTTGGTGAGGTACACCCATGTGATGAGTTTAACCCATGTTTGGACTCCATGTAATGAGTCTAATCCTTCTCTAATCCATCACTGATCTTCCTTAATCTCTCACTCCTCTTGCACTCTCAAAACCAAGCTAAGGAGGGGAGAACATGTTAATCCAATTCTAGGGTTAACAAGATCTACCGCCATTATCTTACATCAAGGAGTCACCATAGATACACCAAAGGGTCCTACATTCAAGATATGAAGCAATAGTGTCCAAAGCTACAACTTGGATGAGCACCCATAATGGTGTGACGGAGCATTTATGGTGATTCTCGGTTCAAGAGTGTGTGGTAGCAAGATAGGATGAAGTCTTAAGTGATGTACTTCATGGATATATTATGAGAGTAGTCATTGTAATAGCATTACGCCTCTTATGAGCCTAAATTTTCTCGTCGACTCTACAGTTTAAGTGAGTGTGAATACTTATGGCCATGTATATAATTAAATATCTCTCATAATACAATACACTCTCCCATTGTGCAATTGAGTCTTACTCTTGCTAACCCTCTTGCTAATATCTCTCCCTAATGCATACTAGTGAGTGTGTGATTGAAGTGAGGTGAGAGGAGGAACGAGTACACGTAGTGCAACGCTCGAGGCGCGGTGGAATTACTTCTCAAGGAATTGTAGAGCTTGGAGATCTCAAGGGTTATGAGACCGGCCATTGGAAAGATCCTCACGACAGTTGCGGTTCACTAGGTAATCTCTTTTTGGATGTGTTTCAAGGAGGGTTAGTGTGAGCCTTAGCATTTTTGGCACCGTTGCCACCCTTAACATTTTCCATCGTTTTTCCTCTAATCTATGCATTACCCATTGCCTATTATCTTGATTAATGGTTTCCCATGAAAAAGATATGGATTTGATTGTGATTTGGTGCAGAACAGCTCTCTTTTTTATTTTTGAAAAGAATTCCTTTTGCTTAATTTGTTGTTTTTGTTGTTTTTATTGTAGTTTTCATGTTCTTAGGACTTGCACATAGTTTGCAATAGGCTTAGTTTGCATCCATTGTATCAAACAATGCAACATAATATAATTTTTAGTGAATGTTAGCTCTCTTTAGTGTTAAATATAGAACTAAAATCATTAATTTTAGCTTAATTGTGTGTTTCTTGTTGAAATTGTTTGCATTAGAGTGTTAGCAAGCATTAGGAGTAGCTTAATATTTCAAAAAACTTCTTAAAACCATAAAAAAATCCTTGAATTTGACTAATTTCTCTTAATGGACTGGTCTTTATCATTAAGGGTCATGAATCTTGTTCAAGAGGTAAAGAAATTAGAAAATGTGTTAATCAGGGTCTAAATTGATCATATGAATAGTCGAAATTTGTATTTTTTAGTATTTTGAGAGCATCTGAACATCTAATTACATTAATTAGAGAAATTTGACTCTCCTTGCTTAATTTTACCTTAAAAGAGGAGACCAATTTAAGAGTCTAATTAATCTCTTATTTTAGATTAATTTAAACATTTGTTGATGCACAAAGGTTAGCATTTCCTTGCTCTATCCAATGATGTGCTCAATTGTGTGAATTAATTAGGGATTATTGGTTAATTAGAGTCCTTGGCTAGTGTAAAAGAGGGAAATATTAGTAAAAGGATTAATCTTGGATTAATTCTTAATCATTTTTAACATAACTCATTAAGACTAATGAGCATTCAATGAGTGGATGCTCATGAGTTGTCAAATTGTCCATTTTGGGGGTCATTTATGAAGGGTGTTAGGGGTGTCATAAAAAGGTTGAGTTTTTTGATTCCCACTTACCTTTTTGAAAAAATGCCTATATTTCCTTAATTTTAAGTTCAAAAAATATCCCCCCCCAAAAGGGAAATCCGTATTTCCCACTAGACTCCAAAAAAAAACTAAAAAACGGTTCACATCGTAAGCCATTTCTCCAACTTCATGGCCTAAGGGTTCATGCCCACAAAAAAAAATGAATTTAATTTTTTCGTGAATCAGTTCACGGCGTTAACCGTTAAGGGTTCACAACGTGAGACCCTTCGTTCACGCGATTAAAAAAATTTTTAAATTTTTCGTGAAGTCTGATTCATGACGTGAACCGTTAAGGGTTTACAGTGTGAGACCCTTCGTTCACACGTGACTGGAAAAAAATAATGAATTTTATTTTTTTGTGAAGTCCGCCAGTTCATGACATGAACCGTTAAGGAATCACAACATGAGACCCTTCGTTCATGCGATCGAACAAAAAAAACGAACTTAACTTTTTCATGAAGTCCGCTTCACGACGTGAACTGTTAAGGGTTCACAATTGAGACCCTTCGTTCATGCGACAAAAAAAAAAAACAAATTTAACTTTTTCATGAAGTTTGCTTTACGACGTGAACCGTTTAAGGCTTCACGACGTGAGACACTTCATTTCATGAGCAAAAATAAAAAATCAAAATTTATAAACTCCGTGAAGTCTACTTCACGGTGTGAACTGTCCCTTGCTAGTTCACGACATGAAAGGGGGTCCGTCGGCAAAAAAAAGAAAACTCTGAAAACACCCCTGTTTGGAGGCCCGTATCTCCTAAACTGTATATTCGATGAAGGTGCTTTAGGACTCATCGGAAAACTGACATCGAGCTCTTTGACTTTGGACTTGGCCGCCCGAAGTCAAAATCAATCATTTTGGCCTTCGACCATGAGCCTCAAAATTAGACCCAAAAATTTAGGTAAAAACAATCCACGAAAAATCACAAAAAACAACGCGAAAACGACGACGAGCCATATTCGAGCTTTTTTCTGGGGGTCTAAACGACAAAATCACGGACTACTCAGGCAAACAAAGTTGTAATACTCTAAAAATACTACAGCTCTCTCATACAGAGTTTTTAAGAATTCCTTTTGGAAGGAACACCCTCAAAAACGTGCTCTACGAAACAAAGAAACAATTATTGGATTTTTTTTTTGTCTTGAGAGTGATGGAAAATAGGTTTTAGGACCTCCTCTTCCATTTGGGAAGTTACTAGCATATGCTTTTTTTGGAAAATTGTCTCTAAGAGGTCGTTCGTGTGCATATACTACCTAGCTAATTAGGGCGAACAAACACCCATTTGACCTAACGAAGACAATGCCAAGCCTCTTGAGGCCATAATGGGCTGTGAGAAAATATAAAAAGCATTAAAAAAAAACGTGTGCTTGCTCATTAAGGAGCAATTACGCAATCAGATACGGCAACAATAGAGGGATTTTCATGGATCAAACAAGGGCTGAACCCAATGACTCACATCTTTGAGCCATTGAGATCGATGCCACAAATGCACCTCCTAATACCATTGGCCATGCCTATAAAACAAGCGTGTCATCGGGTTTTACACCCCCTCTCACTTTGATCCCACCGAGCTTTGGTTTCTTACCTAACATTCCAACCAATATTATAGGTACCAACCCTTTTCAATCCCTGGAAGCCCACGCCTTAGATATACTGACTAGTCTAGGAAGGGGGATTTCCCAAGGACTCAGTGAGTCTCTCCCAACAAGAGCACTCACATATAGCCTTAGTGACATACAGAAATACGACCGTACAAATTTATAAAATCATGGGCAAATACGATGGAACAACAAACCCTATTCAATTCATTGAAATTTTTGAACAGAGATGTGAAGCATTTGGAAATCCCGATTGCCCCACCAAGGTACATGCATTAAATTTATGCTTAGAGGACAAGGCTATTTTATAGTTCATCACATTGATGTCGATGATCAAAACCAACTTCAGAACCTTGAAAAGAGCCTTTATCTGTTTTTCAAGACAAGGTGATCTGTAGAGTGCATCAAAAGAACTCTATTCAATTGAGCTTAAACCAAACAAAACCATTAGAGATTTTATTCTTTGGATAAAACTCTTGGACTCACGATATGAGTCATGGGAAAAATTAAACGATATTCAATTGAAGAGATGTTTCATGATGGGCTTAAAGAATAATAGCTTACATAACCTGATCATTGTATCCAATCCGGAAACATTCAATCAATGTTGTAAGAAGCAGTAGGTTTAGATGACAATATGTTGGAAGACGATCATGCTATGAGGTGTTTCTCACCTAAACCAAGTGAAGAAATGGCAAAAGAAATATCGATCTTCGAATTGACATTCCCCGAATTCTATGCATCCTTGCGTAAAACCTTTCAATCAACATCTCTAAGAGAGATGATAAAATCCTTTAAAACCAGAAATCCTTAATGCCTCTACAAGTGAGGAATGAAATGCCTTGTGTTGAATGCAATCACTCTATGACCATCCCAATCTCCATTGCGCATACAAGACACTTGTTTTTCTATACTGCATATATTGTAAAACCTTTGATCATGATACCAAAAAGTTTCCCACTTCATCCACAATTGACTCAAAAACTCCATCTCCCGTGCACCAAACAGAAACAACCCAAAGGGTAGAAACTGATCAGGAAGCAGTTAATCCAACACTCCAGTGTTTCTATTGTCGCGTGGACCTCACAAGGTGGCAGACTACACAATTTGGAATACTTCCATGCCCATAGTCATCACTGACACTTTGCAACCCATGTGTGAACGATGTGGCATTGATCACATGTTCTAAGATTGCCTAAGACGAGTTGCTTCAATGCAACTTGTCTCACAAAATAGAACTCTTAACATCTTAAGCGTACAAAATGGGCAATTGTACATTGGTACCCTTGCATGTGCTTACACGCTTACAAGCCAAGGCATGAGAGATGGTAAAAAAGAATGCAAAAGACAATAACTCAACATGGGTAGAAGAACATGCTTTAAAACAGAACCCAAAATAGAAAACAAAACCTTCTGAGACCCAAGAAAGACAAGGGACTACAAACTATCAAAACCAAGGTTGAATCAAAAGACAGGGAAAAGGAGCTTGTATAGAGGACATAAACCAAAAAGGGGACAAATCCAAAAGAGCCAAAAGCTATACATGATATAGAAGTATCCACCTGAAAAAGACCACCACATAAACCTCAAAACCCTTATGTGCGACACATGGTACAAAATCCCAAAAGAAAATTCGAGCTCGTCACATGGGCAAACAAAATGAAAAATTGACAATCCAAAGAAAGTCAGAAAATGAAACAAGTTCTAGTATGTCACGAAGTGAGGATGAAACAAGTTTTGACTCTTCACTCAGTGCACCACATATCCTAATCAAGAAACTAGAACCCACCCAGCCACCCCAAATGGTAATAATGATCGCATGACATATGCGGAATGCAAAAAGCAAGCTCAAGAGAGCTTGCTTAGCTTGCTTAAGTGTCTTACATGATCACTAGTTGTGATTGAGCCTCATAATGCCAATCCTGAAAAAGAAACCAAAATACAAAGCCCAGAGGAGTATCGCTTCCCCTTTCAAGAGGAAGCCATACTCTCTACAGAAGAGTCATTTGAGACAGATTGCACAAACTATACGCTTGAGAAAGCACGTGAGGGTACACTGTATATTGAAACTAACCTCCTTACTTGCAAGTTTTTTGTGTTTGAGTATGTGTTGGAAGTAGATTTGATCTTAGGGCATAAATGGACTATTATTGCCTAAGCACCACTGTGCTTTGTAGCGATAGAGTCATCATAATGGTTAATGACAAAAAGTTGACAATACCATACTACAAGGAAGAGGATCCAGGTTTAATGGATTTCTATGATGCTCAACACAAAAGGTTACATGCCTCTTCCACAGAAGCCCCTCTACACAATGAACTACCATCAATGAACTACCATCTGCCTCTACAACTAACTCTGTTAGAGCATCTACTCCTTCAACCCCATCCTCACCTATGAAGTTTGATGCCAAAACCTGGCAATCAACAAGACAACCACAATCAAGGTATCTTAAAAGTATCAAGATGTGGTTAGAGAAGCAACTAATTGTAGCTTAAGGCTACTATGAAGGTGCCAATCAAATTTGGGTGCCTAGACGATTAAAGCCTCTTTCTCAATGTAGCACTCAAAGGCCAAGGAAAAAGAAAAGTACTCCACAACACCATCCACAAAAGCCTATGCGAGCTTCTCAAAGAACTCTACCAAGTCAACAAGTGTGGGTACCAAAAACACTACTGCAAGCACAAGGGTACTACCAAAGAAATACCAAAGCTTGGATTCCCAAGCGATCACAAAGTCCCCTAAGCTTGTAGAAAGAAATCACATGTAACCTTTCTTATAATTGCCAAAAACAAGCTCAGTCCAAAAAAAAGGCTTAAACAAATGTAAAAATACAATCATTCACAAAAAACCCCACCCCCCACCCCGTTAGGAATTCCCAATAAACCACTAACCTCTTCATTCAATCACTAACTAGCTCTTCTTATTCCTTCTTCCGGAGGAACAAAGACCATTCAGCGTCACTCAACATCAAAGCCATCAACAAAGCTTGTCCATTCTTCCCACACAAAGGTCTTCAACGTGATCACAAGGATGCGATCGCCATTAAGAAGGGGGGGATGTTAACCCAATTCTAGGGTTTAGAAGATCTACCGCCATTATCTTACATCAAGGAGTCACGATAGATACACCAAAGGGTTATACATTCAAGATATGAAGCAATAGTGTCCAAAGCTACAACTTGGATGGGCGCCCGTAATGCATTAGGGAAAATGTGGACTCATTTTTAGGCCCTCTAAGAAATGCCAAGTCATCATTCTATTACGAAAAGGGGCATCATGGATAACTCTATCCATAGTACCTCAAAACTATGTCATGTAACATATCATTGGAAAGATCTTCATGAGAGGATTCTAACACACCAACCTCTCACAAATTTGGAGTTTTTATGCTCAAGTTATGGCCTCCCCACCAAAAAGTAACCTCAAAAGTTTCGTTACAGAAGCCTCACCCTGATTGGTCCTTACAGAATATTCCCTAGAATCTCAAAGAGATTAAAAGGCCCAAAAGTGAGTCCAAATTTTCCCTAATGGTGTGACGGAGCATTTATGGCGATTCCTGCTTCAAGTAGCAAGATAGGATGAAGTCCAAATTTTTCCTAATGGTGTGACGGAGCATTTATGGCGATTCCCACTTCAAGTAGCAAGATAGGATGAAGTCCAAAGTAATGTACTTCATGCATATATTATGAGAGTAGTCATTGTAATAGCATTAGGCCTCTTATGTGTTAAAATATTGCATCTCTCTTAATGTTGTCGTGAAGGTCCTGTCGGCCTATTTTCTACAGCCGATTGCTTCATGCACAAGTATATAAGAGTTGCTCTCTTTTATTCATTCAATCATTTTTCATTGCCCTTGCTGGCTCTTGTACTCTGTAACCTCAAGCTAGTAAAGCTCTTGTTCTTGATTGCAATCTTTCTCTCCCTCATGTTTGTTTTCTTCCGCTCTTGTGCACATTCTTTCATGGTATCATACGCTTAGGCTCTAGCTGTTGCACAATTTGCTTCTCTCCATTTTTTGCTTCCCTAGATTCTCCACGTTGTAGATCCTTCAAACAGTGACTGCATTTTCTTTCTTTCTTAGTAGATGCATTTTTTGCTCTACAAGCCCTTCAACTGCTATCGGCCAGCCCCCTGGCTGCATTTTCTTCTACAGAGCCAAGTGGAGGAATTCTAGCTGCAAATTCAATAAGTGCATCAGACAAGTGGCACATCTGGTCTTCTCCCTCCAAGATCCTCTCTCTCTTTTGGTAGGAGGTTCCCGGTGGTGTGTTTTTGGGTTTCTTTTGCTGCTGTCGAGCCTGCATCTTCAATGGGGGCTACTAGTCCCTAGTTGGATCCTATGGAAAGGTGCTTAAGAGAGCATGTGGATTGCTTAGCTATAGAGGTTGTTTGAGACATAGCTTCTTTGAGGTAGACATAGGTCCCCCCTGCACGAACAAGGAGGATAAGCTCAGTGGTTCAAACTATGATCACTAGAAGCTACAGATGAAGGTCTGGTTCACACACAAGGGACTCTGGGAGATTGTTTAGGGCCACGAAGGAAAGCCCGAGCACCCTACTAGCTTTAGGAAGTGGAATCAAGACCAAGAGGATGCCTTTCTCGTAGAACTTTCAAGTTGGGAGAATCAAGACTCAAAAGCTCAGTCTGCACTTGTACGAGCCATCTCACCATAGGTCTCCCACGCCGTGCAAACATTGGATTGTGCTGCTTCTGTTTGGAGAAAGCTGACAGATCTATATGCACGGGACTCTACAATGCGGTCTGTCAACCTATTGGGTGAGCTCTTTTCCTTGGAGTTTACAGCAGGGACTTCCATGCAGTCATTTGTGTGATGAAGGTTAAGGTAATTCATGACCAATTAGTGGCAATGGGTACTGCCTTAACCTCTTCTTAGTTAGCTTCTCTCCTCTTCATCAGGCTTCTTGCAAATTTTGACATGGTTTCCCGAGCTTTGCGGGTTCAAATCACAACACGTTCCCTCGAGTTTGATGATCTGTGTACTCTCCTCTTGGGGAAGAGGAATCCATCTTAGTTTCATAGGGGAAGTTGAAAGTTTCATCATCTATTGGACCTGATCAGGCACTCGCGAGATAGTGCAGAAGAAAGTTCGGAGTTGATGTTACAAGTGTGGGAAGAAAGGCCACCTGTCAAAGGATTGTCAGTCAAAGGACAAAGGCAAAGCCAAGGACAAGGGCAAGTCTTCAAAGAAGGGCAAAGACAAGTCACATGACACTGAGATAGACTCGTGTGACCTACAACAAGCAACAATAGGGTGACAAGCCAGACAACAATTAGATCCTAGCTCACATGAAGAAACTCAAAGAAAACTCACTGGAAAGAAGTCAGTACTATCCCAAAATTTTTCTTTTAGAAGTCTGCTTCTGGAAATCCATCCCCAAAATTCACCTCGTGGAAGGCATGCTTCATCTTCCACCTTCCAAATCCGTTCTTCTATCTACATTAAGGGCCCAAATGTGCCTGCTAGGGGTCATCAATAAAGCCTCTCCTAGAGGCCATTGATGAAACCCTTGCTAGCTGTGATCAGAACTCCCCCATAGTGCTAAGAAGCATCCAACATTTCGGAAGACTACAATTTTTTTTTGGGTTCGGGTCATCGGATTGGGAATCTGACCCACCGAGCGTGCCAAGTGTTGGTTGTTGGCTAGCCTATGTCGCGAGCCATAGCCGCGCAAGAGCTGTCGGCCGAGCAGCAGCCCTACATGTAAGCACCACCAATGACACTTTCTTAACACTAGTTGATGCATCTTAATAGCAAGGGAATCACAATACCAATGGGTACTTCAAGCAGGCAATATAGAAGAATGGATCCTGAGCTTTACAAGGCTGGTTGCCAATTATATCATAATTCCTCTCTAGAATAAAGTAAGATTATTTTTTTATTTTATCTATCATGTACATGTGTTTCTTTCTTGATTGTGTCTCTGTATATTCATCTTTGTTCATATACTGTTGAGTAAGGTTGTCTGTTAAGTCATTGTTTCTTTGTATTTCTTTCAGTAGGCAATCATCGTGGCCTACGTGCAATGTCTATTTCATGTTGTGTTTGTATCCACACCTAGTGTATGCTGCGTGCATAACCAGAGACTCTCAGCAAGTTTCTCGGGGGAATAAGCAGTCAATTCCCCCACCAACAAACTCCTTATTAGCCAAGGACATCTTTCAACCCATGTGCAACCCCCCTTCCTAAACTTTGGCACCCATACAAGTTTGAGATTTGGACACCATCGCTTCATGGCTTGTTTGTACATGAGTTTAGTGTGTCCATCCTTGACATTTGATGTAGATTACTCATGATTTGGTATACAATTGGGTGTGGCAAATCTTGATAACCCTAAAATGGGTTAGCATACGGTCCCCCCATCCTTGGCAAACAACACCAAAAATGTTAAGGCTAAGAGATAGTGGGGGGTTGAGCTTATAACCCTTGAGGTCTCCAAGTTCAACATTGCCATGGGTAGCTTATCATTCGCCTTCTCTCTCAAGCATTGTCACACCGCCACATTGCACTATGGGCACTACTCCCTCCTCTCACCTTAAATCACTCACACACACTCACTAGCATACATTAGAGAGAATATTAGAGAGAGGTTTAGCAAGAGAGAAAGCTCAATTGCATAATGGGAGAGTTTCCTTGCATTATGAGAGAAATTGCCTTGTATACTTGGCCATAAGTGTTCACACAACTTAAATTGTGGCTGGGAAAGTGCCCAAAGCTTCTATTTAGCCTATTGCTTCATCTCATAATACATTGATGCATTATAACACTAGACATCCTAGCTCACTACCACACGCTCTTGGAGTGCGAAACACCATTAATTATCTGGAGATTATCTGTCGGCCCTTTGCGGGTGGCCATCCAAGTTTGAGATTTGGACACCATTGCTTTATGGCTTATTTGTACATGAGTTTAGTGTGTCCATCCTTAGCATTCGATGTAGATTACTCATGCTTTGGCATATAATTAGGTGTGAAAAACCTTGTTAACTCTAAAATGGGTTAACAATGAGAGCATGATCCATAAAAGAATAAGATGCATAATGACAATCTGCATGTGTCCTGCTAGGTAAAGAAGTAGCTAATTTGCTATCGTGTAATGTCTGCACCATCCATTGGTATACTCTTGGATGCCTGTATGGTTTCCCTTTCCTCATATAACTGCATCATTCACAATTGCCTCATCAATAGGCTGGTTTGTGGGCTAAAATTTGAGTTAAATTTTTAGCCAGTATATGGGGAGCTGATTTGCAACACCTTTTTGAGTATTCATTTGCTCCACATATGGCTTCCTGGCATTGTACAAAGGTAGGAGTGTATCAAAGATTATCATGTGAGCATATATTTTATTATTTTTTTTACGTAAAAGCATGGGTTGAACTGAGTTCTCAACAAAGACATATCTACTCACCAAAATTCGCTTTGTGCTGGGGCCGAATGGTAGAGTCTACACCCTTTGCTTTTTAAGCTATATCCCACAAAAATACATTTTATCGCCTTATCATCTAACTTATCGCATGAAAATACATTTTATTGCCTTATCATCTAATTTATCACATTATCATCTAACTTATCGCATTTTATCACCTTATCATCTAACTTGTCGCATTATTGCTTAAGCACAAGACTATAAGCAAGATAACCAAAAACACACAAATAAGCCACATAGTGTTTCTTGCCATTCCAATCTTCATAAGGGATAATTGTCTACAAGTCCTTGGTGGGGTATCTGTTTAGCACATAAGTGGCACACATAACTGCCTCAACCAAAAACATAAGGCAAATCCTGGCCTTTAACCATGCAATGTGCCATCTCCATGAGATAATTTCTTCCTCTCAGTCATACCATTTTGTTGGTGTATAAGGCACAAATGAGCCACAGAGAGATTCTTGCCATTCTATGCTTCCTTTGCCTTTACCTTTCTGATTGCTAGCAAATGATTGATCTCCCACACTAGTTTGGTTTTGCCGAGATTTTCTCTTCTTGCAAGAGCACTACAACCAGTTACCCTTCATCATGAGTCAAAGTGTAAATGCAAAACCCTAATATGAATCCAACAAAGCTGTGAGAACAGTACATACCAAAGAACTGTCTGGATAGGCCTCATCAATATATGTGAGTTGCTCCCTCAAATCTTTAATCCTTGTGAGGAACTACTTGTGCAAGAACTCGTGCCTCATTACACACCTCGTAAAGCGTACTAAATGCTTCCCAAGCATGCTCCACAATTTTACATAAGCAAATATAAGGAATACTACTCCTTTTCACTGAAAGTGCCACTAATGCATATGCATGTGCATCCCTACCATCCCACCTGGCTTTTTTTGTTATGGGAGGTGTGAAGACAGATGCCATAGCTACATGAGAACTCGTATCACTATCCAAAGTACATGTATTATGATGTTGTACTGGCAAGATAGGGCATGCCTCAATACCGATAAACAGCATTCCAAAGCCCTTTCGTGTGATTAATACATGGCGCATCATATAAGACCACAACGGGTAGTTGGTTTCATTAAGCTTATCCTCAATGGGGAAAGCATACCAAATACATCATTGCCCATTATTCCTACAACAAATAACTATTCTCTCACATAGAATGCAAATATCTCAACTACGTGAAAGGTACTACAATGCCCACCACTGAATGCAACTAATATAGCTTGCAAGTAGATCATTCATGATGACGATGAAAATATGCAAAATGTAAAGTGTGGAAATTGTTAGAATTAGGGTTGTAGGAAAGCGCACAAAGCTTGGAGAAGAAGAAGCAAGAATGCACACAACACACAGTGTATTAGATTGTGTGAATGTACAAAGATAAGTTAGCCCTAGAATGATAGGCGTATATACAAGTTGGGGGAAAAAACCTCCTAAAAGGAGGGAAAAAGTGCCCCGGCGGTCCTAAGTGTGTTCACACACATCACTACCTATATATATGGCAACAAATCCCCCCTGAGAGAGTGATGGTGTGAACGAGAGCTGGCACTCATGTATAGGGAAGTGCCATGTCCAAAGTAAATTAGTCCACAAAGAGTGATGGTGTGAACGAGAGCTGGCACTCATGTATAGGGAAGTGCCATGCCCAAAGTAGATCAGTCCACAAAGGGGAGCAAGCCCAAAGCTTTGCGGAAAGCTTCAAACTTCTAACGAGGAAGAAAATTTATGAAAAGATCGGCGAGGTTGTCCTGTGTTGGCACATATGCCAAGCTGATCTCTCCTGCTGAGAGTCTCTCCCTGACATAGTGATAATGCTCCTCAATGTGCTTTGTGCGAGCATGAAAAACTGGGTTTCTCGCAACTGCCAATGCGCTCTGACTGTCAGTGTAGATAGAGGTGGTAGCACCCAAGTCAGCCACATAAGCCGTCTGAGCCACACACACTCAACTGTAGCTGTGAAAGCTGCCCTGTACTCAGCTTCACAACTAGAAGTGGCCACAGTAGGTTGCTTCTTGCTCAACCAAGATATGCATAAGCTACCAAGCATGAAACAAAAACCACTTGTGGACACTCTTGTGGCATAGCAACCAGCCCAATCTGAGTCCGAAAAAGCATGTCCTTGGGATAAAATAGCCCAAGATGTATAGTGCCACTCAAGTAGCGAATGATGCGTTTAACTACCTTCCAATGCTGAGACCCTGGGCTATGCATAAACCTGCTCACCTATGAGACTATGAGACTGCAAAAACTGAATGTCCAGCCTCGTAATGCATACATAAATGAGGCAACCAACAGCTGTCTGATAGTGTGACATCAAAGTGATCTCCAGCATCATGAAGACTCAACTTCAAACCTGTCTCCATTGGAGTAGCAATAGGCTTGCAGTCTTCAAGGCCAAATCTCCGCAACAATGTCTTAATATACTTTGTCTGACACAAAGCAATACCTTCATCACACTGCTTAAATTGTATCCCCAAATAATGATGCAAATGCCCCAAATTTGATATCTCAAAAGAGGCATTCAAACCAACCTTAAAATCAGCAATATGACTCTCATTTGGTCCTCTGAGCAGCATGTCATCGACATAGAGAAGAGCAATGATTAGATGTACATCATCCACACGTTTAACATACAAAGTGCTTTCTGTTGGACTATTTTGAAAACCATGTGCAGTCAAATATGCATGTATCTTTTCATACCAAGCTCGTGGAGCTTGCTTTAAACCATACAAAGCCTTTTTCAACCTGCACACTTTGTTTTCTTGCCCTCTTTGAACAAAACCACGAGGCTGCGATACATACACCTCCTCATGCAATTCTCCATTCAAGAACGCAGTCTTTATGTCCAACTAATGTACATTCCAACCATTATGAGCTACCAATGCACAAATTCTACAAATGGTAGTCATACGACAAGTGGGAGCAAAGGTCTCATCAAAATCAATGCCCTTTTCTTGAGCATAACCCTTTGCAACAAGTCTAGCCTTATAGCCATCAACACTGCCATCTGGCTTTCGTTTCAACTTAAAAACCCACTTACATCTAATGACCTTTTTACCAATAGGCAAATCACACAAAGACCATGTACCATTCTTCATTATAGCATCATATTCACTTTGCATTGCAGCCAACCAATTTTCTGATTTTTGTGCCTCATCAAATGAAAGAGGTTCTTCCTCTTCACACATACTAGACACTGCCAAAGCATAACAATCTGATGCATAAGAGGCATGCTGAAAACCTGAACGAGTACAACTAGACATAGGTGCATCAATTTTACTATCACGCAAGGTTTGCACCAGCCATTTAGGCATACCTCTAGCCTCTGCTCATTTTCAGCCCTATCCTCATAAATTACATCCTATAAATCTACATTAGAAATAGGCTGATCTATGATGTCATTTGAAATCTGCATAGGCTGAATATTTGCCTCATTTAGGACTTACATTTGAATTCCCACCTGTAAATAGAGGCAACAACGTATCAAATACATCCGGTGAGCTCACACCTGTCTCTTTGGTACATGATAACAAAGGCTGCACAGCATCTTCCATAAAAACAACATCTCGACTAATCAAGATACACTTTGACTGCGGATGATATAATCTGTAACCCTTGCTCTTAGCACTGTAACCAATAAAAATGCATTTGACAGCCTTATCATCCAATTTTCTACGTTGTTGCACAGGCACTAAAGCATAGGCCAAGCAACCAAAGACACGCAAGTGACCAATAGAAGGCTTCCTGCCATGCCAAGCTTCGTATGGAGTAACAGACTGCAAGGCCTTATTAGTGGGACTGTTGAGTACATATGCAGCACACATGACAGCCTCAAGCCAAAACACATGTGGCAAAGCTTGGCTCTTGACCATACATCGTGCCATCTCCATAAGTGACCTGTTTTTCCTCTCAGCAACACCATTTTGCTGAGGTGTATACGGCACTGTACATTGGTGTTTTATCCCACGACTAGCCAGAAATGCATCAAACTCTTTAGACATGTACTCTCCCCCTCGATCAGAATGGAGGGTGCCCACAGTACAATTGGATACATTTTCAACCATAAGGAAAAACTGTTTGAAGCACAAAAACACTTCGGACTTTGCCTTCAGTGGATATACCCATGCATTCCTTGAGTAATCATCAATGAAAGTCACGAAGTACAAGTGTTTACCAAATGACAGAGTTTGCATAGGCCCACATACATCACTATGTACAAGTTGCAAATTGCAAGTGGCCCGCACAGAACCATCCTTTGGAAACGCAGAACGCTGCATTTTGCCCAAAATACAGCCTTCACAAACATGTTTTAATGGTCCCTCAAGAGGAGGCAATGAAGCAACCATATCAAATTTCTGCAAACGCAGCAAACTAGCAAAGTTCAGATGACCAAAACGAGCATGCCATAGTTTTGCATCTGAAACTGCCTTTTCATCCAGAAACTGCATTTGCTGAATCTTCCACACACTTGTCATAAGAATTGAGCCTATACAGCCCACAAAACAAGGTGCCAGATGCAATAATCGTATCACCAGAAGTCAAATCATGAACAGTACATCTATCATCCACAAATTTGACTACAAGTCCAAGTCTAGCAAGCGCAGAGACAATAGATTCTTCTTTATCCCTGGCACATACAAAGCATCTAAAAGTGTGAAAGCGCTGCCATTTGCAGTAGTAAGCATAATTTTACCAACGCCCTTCACACTGGGTAAGAAGCATTGTTGGCACATGTGACAGTATTCCCATTAGAGACAGCCTCAAGACAAGCGCTAAAAGTGTGAAAGCGCTGCTATTTGCAGCAGTAAGCATAATTTTACCAATGCCCTTCACTGGGTAAGAAGCATTGTTGGCACATGTGACAGTGTTCCCATTAGAGACAGCCTCAAGACAAGCGCTAAAAGTGTGAAAGCGCTGCTATTTGCAGCAGTAAACATAATTTTACCAACGGCCTTCACTGGGTAAGAAGCATTGTTGGCACATGTGACAGTATTCCCATTAGAGATAGCCTCAAGACAAGTGAACATATCACGATGCGAGGTAATGTGCTTTGTAGCACCACTATCAAAATACCATACATCAGAGTCAACAGAAACTTCCAAACATGCATCATGTACAGATGGGTCATACTGGCAATACACGCTAAATGCCCATTCTATATCCTACACAACAACATTTGCAGAATCTGCATTTGTAGAAGCATCCGCTATCATGGCTTTATTTGACTCTTTAGCCTTTAGCATAGGGCATCCGCTATCGTGGCTTCATTTAACTCTTTCTTCTTTGCCTCTTTAGCCTTTAGCTTAGGGTAATTCTTAATGACATGATCAGCTACCTTACAATAGTTGCACCTGATTTTTTTCTTGCCTTTATCAAGAGCCTTCTCAGACCTATTGTTGCTACTTGTGGAAGGAGAAGAAGTTGCAGACCTACTAATAGGAGAAGAAACAATGGAAGGGGCTGCCTTACCACTTCTTCTCTGCTAGGCAGCAATAAATGCCTGATCAACTACACGCTGCCTAGCCCTATTTTTCCTGGACTGCGCTTCTTGCAAGAGCTTGTTGACTAAAGTATCATACTTGACAACATCAGGTCTGTCCTCAGTAACAAGTCTCCATGTGGAAGCAAAAGTCTGATATGACTCAGGTAAAGCATTAAGAACAGTCTGCACAAGAGAATGATCAGGAATAATCTCACTTGCAAAAATCAACTGTTCCTTGAGATCTTTAATCTCAACAAGAAAAACATTCATGTCATCATCTTCCTGCATAATCTTCGATTCTAGCTCTTTACGAAGATATCTTTACGCAGGTAAGAGATTTTTGCCTCGTTTTACGACCTGCATACAAACTAGCTAGAATATCCCAAGCTTGTTTTGCTGTTTTAGCTGAACGAATATGTGGAGTGATGTTACGTTTTGACAGAAAGTGCAATCAAGGCATGAGCCTGCGCATCTTTACCATCCCAACGAGCTTGTTCAGCAGTGGGTAAAACAGCAGCAACAGTAGAGCTGCTAGAACTTCCTCAACAGATCCTACATCCACAGAACAACCTGGACGTACATCCATACCTTGCACAATGTTCCACACTCCTTTTGTAACCAAAACATATTGCATCATGTATGCCCAAAGTGGGTAGTTGCTGTCTCCATCCAATTTGTCATCCAGCAGACAACATGCGAAATACATCATTGCTGTTCTCAGCCATGGCCACTGACTGAAACTGATGTAAAAGCTACCTGTAAAATGAAGCAAAGATTGAACAGAAAACAAGTCGTGCTATATAGCACGGTCCACAATAGAATACGTATGCCTATTTTGCAGAAAACTGCACTGTTGAAATTTCTGTAGAAAACTGCACTATTTTGCAGAAAACTACACTGTTGAAATTTCTGCACTATTTTGCAGAAAACTACACTGTTGAAATTTCTGCACAAAATGACGAAAACACCTGTACAGGACTTGTAATGCAAAAACGGAGCCCGAAACGACCTTAGATGCAATTTCTGAGAAAGCTCAGAGTACAGGGACCTACTACAAGCGCTTGTCAAAGCTCACCTCAATCGGAGAACGTGAGTCGGAGGATACTAGTGGCGTAGCCCTAGGAGCCGATGCCTGCTCTGATACCAATTGTTGGAATTAGGGTTGCAGGAAAGCACACAAAGCTTGGAGAAGAAGAAGCAAGAATGCACACAACACACAGTGTATTAGATTGTGTGAATGTACAAAGATAAGTTAGCCCTAGAATGATGGGCGTATATACAAACCGGGGGAAAAAACCTCCTAAGGAGGGAAAAAGTGCCCCGACGGTCCTAAGTGTGTTCACACACATCACTGCCTATATATATGGCAACAGAAATGATACTTAGAAAGAATACAGAAATTGATGATAATGTTGACAATGGTATTGAAGTTGAGCTCAAATGACTATTCTCTAACACAGAATGCAAATATCTCAACTATGTGAAGGTACTACCATGCCCACTGAATGCAGCCAATATGGCTTGCTAGTAGGTCACTGATGACCATGAAAACCTACAGTGTATGAAAATTTGCAAAATGTAGAGTGTGGAAATGATACTTAGCAAGAATGCAGAAATCGATGATAATGTTGATAATACTATTGAAGTGGAGCTCAAAGATGCAATGTTGAAGATGACGACGACCCTTCTCAGCACACCAAATGTTGCTTTTGCCTGTGAAGGATACCCAAAATCAAACAAAAACTGTTCAAACTTACTAACACTCCCCCGGGATGACTACGAAAACCTACAAACAAGTCCGAAAATGTGCTCAAAATGCTTCCAAACGTGCCAAAACTTTGTTAATATAGTTAACACCACACTATAGGGACATACATTCTTCACTTAAGAGGATAGCTCAATGTGAGATAATTAAAAGAGAAACTCTAGGAGGAGATGACAAGGGAGTGAGAGCCAAGAGAACTTGCTCTGATACCAATTGTTAGAGTAGAGATCAATGTAGCAACACACACATAGACGCAGCAAGTAAGGAAGGACAACACACAAAGTAGATTCATGAGAATGAGTGAAGTACAACACTAAAAGTAGATGGAAGCACATCAGTCAAAGTAGATTGATGAAAGTGAGTGAAGTACAAGTGAAGTGACGTGATAAGGTCACTTCCACACACTCATAAGGAGTGCGTACATACGCTTGGAGGAAAAAACCTCCTAAAGAGGGAAAAAGGGCCCACACATCACTGCCATATAAATGGCTACAAATTTGCATAGAGTATATGTTATCACAATTCAAGTCACAAAAGCAAGTCATAGAAAACCCCACTCCAAAAACCAATTTAGGATGAGGAGGTAAATGGGTTTTAAAAGGAGATAGATGTTTATTAAATAAATTGGGCAGTTCAGGCTAACGAGCCAAAGAGATCCCAAGATAGAAGCCCTAAAACTCACATCATTTTCTCATTGTTGAAGGTTTTCTAAGACTCCTTCAAAATTATCCCTTGAAATCAAACTTGCTTCTTGGGAAAAAAACCTCAAGATCTTGGGGACCAAAAATCATGTAGAAATTGTTGCTTTAGCAAGTAAAAATGGTTGGACAGGTGATGCTCTAGTTTTTTACATGGTTTACACAATAATTATGCTCTAGTTTTTTACATGGTTTACACAATAATTATGCTCTAGTTTTTTACATGGTTTACAAAATAAATATGCCTTCATGAAGGAAGAAAAAAGAAATTCAAGATTTTGCACAGAGAGAGAGAGAGAGAGAGAGAGAGAGAGAGAGAGAGAGAGAGAGAGAGAGAGAGAGGTCAAAATGTGCCACATGTATAAGGTGCCCTTCATTTGTGCTTGAATAGTATTGCTTTAACCTCCTTAATTCATGCCTTCTTGAACTAGCTTTTGTGTAAGTAGTCAAAAGAGGAAGTAATCAGAACATAGTTTTTGAACATAATTAGATAGTTATAGTTTACATAATGATTGAACTAGCTTTTGTGTAAGTAGTCAAAAGAGGAAGTAATCAGAACATAGTTTTTGAACATAATTAGATGGTTATAGTTTACATAATGATTGAAAACATATTATTTAAAAAATAACAGCATTTACATGCAACCAATGGCTCTAGCACTTTCAATGTCTCATAAACAAGACTTTGTTGTGTGAGGATGACTTGTTGCATGACTAATAATCTCAAAATAATTGTAATAATTGATTGAAATTATAATATGTATAAGTAAAAGATATTTTTTGCAAGATTCTAAGCAATCTTGTACTAGCTTGTGCTCACTACCTTGGAGGTGTTGAAAATATTCGTTTTTTTGTCAATAGTACTTAATAGTATTCATTTTTTTTTGTCAATAGTACTTAATAGTATTCATGTCTTTTCGTTGTCTTTTACATAGGACCATGCAAAGACAACATCAAATCACATCACCCCCATGTGCATTTTGTCCTTTATATTTTGCATTTTGAGTCCATGGTTGCATGTTGCGCATGCATGCATTGTGTGTGTGTGTGTGTGTGAGAGAGAGAGAGAGAGAGAGAGAGAGAGAGTAGAGTAGAGTAGAGTAGAGTAGTTTATTATTGTCCACAGAAGGCCAAATTATGACCCATGGGACCTTTCCAGATATACAATGAGTCTCCTCCCCCATGGTAGGAAAGGGTAGCTACGGTGAAAGAACGATCTATGCAGCGTGGTTCTCCCGAAAGCGTAACATGAGAGAGAGAGAGAGAGAGAGAGAGAGAGAGAGAGAGAGATTCACTATTTAATAAAAATAAGGATTTCTTGATGAGAGTGATCAATTGATGCACATGCATTCTTTGTGCCACATATGACATAAATTAGAATTCAACATCATCTTGGATTCTCATCACTTTGCATACTTCCACAACTATGAAGAGAAAGTCTAGTAGATTTAAACCATGTGTCTTGAGAGAGTCATACTCATCTAAAAGTCTAGTAGATTTAAACCATGTCTTGAGAGAGTCATACTCATCTTTGCTATATATATAGGGTGTCTTCTTGCCTGTCACCTTTTGTAATACTTTTAAAAAAAAATCAACTACATGACAATGGATGCCTCATTAAAATAGTAGAGGGTAAATAACTTGGATATAAGATATTATAAAAGCTATTGTAACCGTAGAGGGTAAATAACTTGGATAAGCTATTATAAACAAAAGATGCATCCTATGTTTCACATAGGAGAACCAATTAGTCAATGTACCCTGGAGATTCTATGCATGAAGAAATCATTATTGAGCATAGTCACGTGTTCCTATAGAGCCTTACAAGTTTGGCTTGATGATTAAGGATAATATCTTGCAGATGTAAGAAAAAGACTTAAAATTTTACATGAACCTCTAATCCATGCTACCATTAAAGGATAGTTAATGAGTTTAAGTGTATCTATGAGAATCACTATGACATGAAAGGTGAAAATTATAATTCCATGTTTGTTATTTTATTTAATACATTAATTAACATTTGAAAGGGACATCTCTTCGAAAGGATCATGCATCTCTCTTTTCTCCATTTCATTGATTGTTAGCATGGCTACATGTTTGTAAAAACATGAAGTAGTAGTTGTAAAGAATGTGTCTATTTAATTGTCTCTTAACAATCGAACTTGTCATGCAAAGGGTTATGTAAGGGTCTCTGAATGTCTCCCAAATTTAATTTTTAAAGGCGATGTGATGTAAGTATGCTTTGATTTACTTGAAGATTTAATACAACCTTTTAAAGTATGCTCCTCTCTTTAAGCATCTTTTTTAGAATGGTGACTTACCATGCAAAAGACACTTCATATCTTTGGAGAAATGCCACTTTGATGTGAGTGTGCTTTTTTGTGTTAATGCAACCTTTTAAAAGCAATTCTCTTTTTATAAACATAATCAAGTATCTTTTGTGCAATGTGACTAAACATGCACATGGCACTCTAAGGGTTATCTAACTGTCATGCAGAGGGTTATCTAAGGGTCTGTGAATGTCCAACAAATTTAATTTTTTGCAAATAATCACAAAGGCGACATGATGTAAGTATGCTTTGATGTACTTGAAGATTTAATACAGCCTTTTAAATTATGCTTCTCTCTTTAAGCATCTTTTTTTAGAACAGCGACTTACCATGCAAAAGACACTTCATATTAAATCCTTGGAGAAATGCCACTTTGATGTGAGTTTGCTTTTTTGTGTTAGTGCAACCTTTTAAAAGCAATTCTCTTTTTATAAACATAATCAAGTATGTTTTGTGCAATGTGACTAACCATGCACTTTAATTATCTATGATTTACACCCATTGAAACCCATATTAAAACTTTAAACTTTTTGACTCACACCCATGGAAAGGTCACCTGTGTTAAATATTTAAACTTTTTGAAGTGATGATAAACTTGAACCACAATCGTACGACCTCCATGTTTAGAAAATGAAAGTATTTAGAAAAAAACAAGGAAACATATTCTACCACTATAACCAAAACTAACCAATCTTAACACTCTACCTTTAAATTATATCGTCAATGCCTTTAAATTTAAAACTTGCACTGTTAAAAATTGCACGGTGCACTCATTTTTGAATTGGACCATAATCATAATGCACTATTTTAATAATGTAAAGAAACAACAGTTCTCTCTTTATAAAAAGGTTATCTTGCCTTTAAAGCGTTCACTCCAGATTCTCCTTTGTCTTGTCCTCCTCCCCATCTAATATCATTAAAGCCATTTCTCCTTGAATATGAACAAGAACTTTTTTCTTTGTAAAAAAGGTTGTGTCTCGCCTTTAGAGTATATTTCTCTCTAGATTTTCCTTTGCCTTGACCTCCCCATATAGTATCATTGTTAAGCCATTTCTTCTTGAATAGTACAATGATATACATGCTTTAATGCTACCCTCATCTCTCCCTCTAGAAATGATTGAGTGCCTTTTAACCATGGATCAAGCATTCAAAGATACTTTTTAAAAAAACATATTTGTTCATTTGACCCATGCAAAGTCTTTCTAAAAATGACTACAAAGAGTAATGCCATGCTTAATGTTGTATACTTTGGCTAAAGGGAAAAAGTTCCCCTCTCTTTAAGGAAACCCAAGTGTGGTTTTTTGTAATACAAGACTATTCACAAAAATATATTCCAATAGTTTAATAAATACACCCATGCCATTGTCCAAATATATCTTTGGAAAATGAATAAGAGTGTTTGAAATATCTTTTTGTATCATTGGTACATATATTACTTTTAGCTTGAGGAGGTGGAGATGATTTGGTAAAGCTCTAGAATAATTGAGTAGTTTACAACTCAATTAAAACATAACTAGTTTACAACTCAATTAAAACATAACTAGTTTACTACTCAATTAAAACATAACTAGTTTACTACTTATTTTTTAACAACTTTGAAACCTTTGCTTTTAGACTTTGTACTTATTGTTGTTTGATATTAGAGATTGTAGCAGTTGTTAATTGTGGTTTTTGTTTTTTAGGACATATAGTTGATGATACTGATAATTCCCATAGATTCGAGACATAACTGTCCATTCTCACAATGTTTTAAGTCAAAAGGCTTTCTAAGTCCGTAGCATGATAAAGTTTGAATAATGAAGATATTGATGATGTCACATACCTTACTGATGACCTTATTTAGAGTGAATGAGAGTTTGAAAGCTTGCTTATTTATACTCATGGACAACATGGAAGACATTGCTCTGAAAAGCTAGACCATGTAGGGTTTGCACATAATTGTATCTAGGTACTATGGTCTTATAGAATAAGCCAGATCGTGCTATGTTTTTACATAGCATTGTAGTCATATAGAAGTCGAGCCGTGTAGTGATCATATAATTGTACCTAAGTATTACAATGTTAAAATTCAAAACTTACAAACTTTATAAAAATGGGTGATTACTTGTTGCTACAATTACCCACATTGTTTATTCTTTTTTCATACCCTCTCCTTAAATGCATATGATTTTGAAATTCCATATCTTTCATAATCTCAAAAGAGAGAGGGTGAGTTTTGTTGGCTAAATAAAGCCTTTTTTTTCTGCCTCTAAACATTTTGATTCCCCAAGGGGAATTCTTGAGAGATTCATTATAAAAAAACAAAGGGTAGGTCTTTATAAACTTTTACTTATTTTTTTTGGCCTTCAACAAAACCAATACTAAGTAATTGTTATCATTTTTAGCCTAGTGTTTGCTAGAAAAAAAGAAAGAAATAATTTCCTCTCTATGTGTCTCTCTCTTTCTCTCATTTTGGTAGATGCTTACTTTTATATATATATATATATATATATATATATATAACGATCTGTGTTGGCAGCCAAGGGGAGACTCCTTCTAGAGAACTTCTTTCATAAAAAAATTCAATTTCGTGAGTAAATCAAAAGTTATACCTGATACAAGTAATTACTCTCAAGAAGATCATGAGTAAAGAAAGAGTTGCAAATTGAAACTTTTTATGGACAATATTATTAATAGAGGCCAACGATCAATAAAAATTAAAAATATTTAATTAACACCTTCGCGAATCGAGCTTTAAGAAAATTGCGCTCCCGAATCTTATCATCGAAGCGGTGCGGTGGTGGCGGGCGGGCGGGCGGGCGCGCAAAACAGATCAAAACAGCCATCAAGGTTGCAATGTGAAGAGAGAGAGGGGGGGATGCATCTTATGCTTCAAATAAACGAGGAATTACAGGACGCTTGGAGTCTAGGAATTTCTCTAAAAAAATAATAATATCGAAATTCTATGGACAAAGACTCTTCAGAAATGGAGCCTCTCCGTGCCCTCCCGCCTCTGAGACCCTAGTAGACATTAAGGGAAGGGTAGTAATCATAAATTTTCCTCCATATGAATTTTTTTTCATGTATTTTTAAGACTATGTATGGAGTCAGAGATCAACATTTTTGGAAGCTAGCTATGAATTTCGAGAAATAGTTGTGAGCGAAATATATAGTATATGATGAATTCAATAGTTTAATCCATCAATAAGGAGGGAATATTCCAGGTACACTGGTGGAACCCCAAAAAAAAGAAAAAAAAGTTCCCAACTAATTTTGTTTACGAGTAGAGCTAATTTGGAATTTCGAAAGAAATTAATTGTCTCTCTCAGCCCCTTCTCTCTCTAGTCAACAAATATAGAGAAATTCTTCTCCAGCTTTGCGTGCTTTTTGGGCTCGCTAATGATTTGAGAGCTCTGCATAACCTCGAAAAAGGCCTGCAGCTCTCTCGTTTAAGAAAACTCTTTTCTCAGAGGGGCCCTCCTTGGTGGTGCCTCCAAATTTGCTCTCCCCTTGCAGTATCAATGCTGCGGTTTCTTCATCTGCTGCAGGTACATCAAAAATCAAAGCTTAACTTTTTTTTCTCTCTTCTGTTTCGCGTATTAATCTGAAGAGGCGGCAGCGGTCCAAGATCAGCAGATCACTGTTTTATTACCGCAGAGATGCTTATAAGGGTGGAGATTAAAGACCGTACCAGGGTTTAGGCTTGAACATAATGCAAGTGTTTTGAACATGGTAGAATTCTTAAACCTGTTTAAGTGTTTATATCTTTGTTAGGGTTTAGTTCCGAACATGATAGAATCTGAACTCTTCTAACCTGTGTATGTGCTGATATTACAGAGTAGGGTTGGGCACCTCTTCTTTGATCTAGCAGCAGCTTTACAGTAGTGCAGTTTCAGGGTTTCTTCTTTGATCTAGCAGCAGCTTTACAGTAGTGCTAGCGTCTCTAACCATTTCCGAACTTTAGATCCTTTATGTATGGTTTGTACTGTTAGTCTAGCTGGAGAAGAAATGGATCTTCTAAACGTGGGCATGGCTAAGATGCTAGATGGCCAGTTTTTTCATGAACAGCATCTGTCAAATGCTTTCATTGAAAATTTGTTACCTGTTCAGGCCCTCCATGTGGAGCCATCCCAAATCTACCGTCACCACTGAGATATGTCGGTACCCCTCCTTTAGGTGAGTTAGCGATTTCCGTGAAGAAGGGGGGTTTCGTGTAAGGCTTTTTGACCTGTACACACTTGGGATCACCTCCCAGTAGGTAACCCTTTTCACGTATGGACTGACATGCTCAGATGATAGGATGCACTCAAGGGCAATTTACACCTCTCCACTGGACCAGATGTCTTCCAGTTTCTTCTCACAAGAGCTGTCTTGACATGCTTAGTTACGTCTACGAAGAAGGTGAGGGCTTCTGTTCAAGTTGGAAAACCACAGGTCGGGTCTGTTAAGTGAAGTATTCAAGTGAATGGTCATGAATAAGCATGGCTAGGAGTATAGAAAAGTGCACAAATGCACTCAGGGAGAAGCCGGTAGTCCTGTACCGGGTCTTATCCCCACTCTCAGTCTGAGTCAGCAACAAATGGGTGCTCACGTCGTGCCCTCACCTATGGGAAGTGGGGTTGTATGTGAAGAAAATCATCATAGCCAAGCCAGTGTAGTCCATACAAGAGGGGCCACAAGTGTGTAAGTGGCCTTTTTTGTGGATGGTGATAGTTCATAGTTGACATGCTTCGTTTGTAATCTGTATAGAGATTTGAGCCGATGATTCTATGTGAGGCTTGATTGCCATGCAAGGACTATTTAAAAACTAGATTTTGAGGCATTTTAGCTTTATATTCCCATGTGCAGATCTTGTTGATACATTTTAGTTCAAACATGTCCTTATCCTTCCATGTCTGGATTTTTGTTATGGATTTTTCAATGATAGAACTAGTGCTGATGTCATTTCCATGCTTTGAGCTGCCAAGGCTAGGAGGTTGGATGGCAAAATTTTTTCGTCTTATTTTTTTCCCCTTATTAATTAGATCATTACGTATGCAATTCAGCTAAAATTGTGACAAATCAGTCGCAGGTATGGATAGTGCTGAAGGTCTGATAATATCATGTTGCAGTGCTTGGATGGAGTCAAAATTTTGTTCTGCTCCATTTTGGGCTGTTTTGACTCCACACCATTCAAGCATGAAGATCCGGAAATCATTGCAAACGAGACTGTTTGTAAGCTGGCAAAACCTGCTTTGTATTTGAGCTATGTCAATGTGATTCTATTGCCATTTTCAAAAGCTGTCAACTTACTCTGCAAGAGCTGAAGGTTGGTTGTCTTTGTTTTTTTGGCAGTCAGCGTAAGTGAAGTGGAGGCCCTTTATGAGCTCTTTAAAAAGATAAGCTGTGCCGTAATAGACGATGGGATGATCAATAAGGTTGGTCTCTCTTTGCCTTTTTGGAAATCGGCATTACCAACGTAGTAAGAAGTAATATGCTGGATGGAATTCTCTCTCTTGTAATGTTATAGCAACATGTCACCACAAGGCCAGACATGTATTTGGCTCGCCTACCATCCTAATCTTTTGATCCAACAGCTGAAAAAATCTGTGGTGAGGAACCATGCTGCCAGCTTGACATGTCACTGCATATAAAACACAGGGAACCTTATTAATCTGCTGAGCAGGATCATTGTGTCGGTTGGATCCTAGATTGAATGGTGGGAAGCATCTGGCTGTGTATAAAAGTGATAGTGTGGGAGTGGTCCGATCTTGCATCGGTCTCTCTCTCTCTCCCTTCCCTCCCCCCCTCCCCCCCCTCCCCCTCCCCCTTCCCCTTCTTCTTTTATTTCATGAACTAATAAACACTTGTGCTTTAGACTCTCTCTCTCTCTCTCTCTCTCTCTCTCTCTCTCTCTCTTACATGTGCATTTATGATGTGAACAGGAGGAGTTTCAATTAGCGCTGTTCAAAACCAATAAGAAGCAGAGCTTATTTGCAGACCGAGTGAGTAAACATTCCATATTACAGCATTCTGAAAATGCACTTTGAGACAGAAACTACAAAATTTCACTCGTTCATTGTATGCTAATAAGAGAAGAGACTGGCACAAAGAAAACAGGTATCTGTCCTTTTTATATGTCTACACTTGTGTCCACACAAATTCATGCTTGCAAGTACTACAAAGCTTGGCCCTGGCACTCCTTGTTGCATACCTTGCATGATCTGGCTAGGACATCACAATGTTCTCCAATGTCTGTGGCCTTGTACGTGGTTCATATTTTCTGTAACGGCATAATATCACTAATACATCCCGCAACTGTAGCATTATAGATGTAATTTTATGAAGCTTTGATATCGGTTGTTCAGTCACGTTAGATGCTTATATGGTTACAACATAGCCCTTACCGAAAGGGATCGCCTAAAGTAGTCATCATGAACAATGCCATGGTTCCTCACTAAAACTCCTCTATCTGTGCACCCTCCTTGTGGTTGATAAAGAGTGGGTGGCTTGAGGGGAAACTGATCGGAGGAGGTTACAAGATGCGAACATGATGCCATCATAGACCAGGCAGCTATATTGGCCAGATGTAAGGCACGGATTTTACTTCCTGCAGGGACCTATCATCAAGGCCAATCAAGTGGCTCGGCAGATCTGAGTCTCGAATTGAGGGATTTAGTTAACAATCATTCCATTCTTCTTCTCTTCTCCTCCCTTTTCTTCTCCTTCCCTTCCCTTCTTCTCGTATTGGTTTTTTTTATTTTTTAGGGATGAAACGTCTAGAAACAAAACCCCCAAAAACCTCGAAATGAAAAAAGCCTCGAAACGTTTCTTGTGACTGTGGCAAGTGTGTCACACCGTTCTTTCAGCCTGTCCACAGTTTGCAATCTACCCCCCATCGAGTCCAGTCTTTCGAAGGCTTAGTGCTTTTACTATCTTGTCCTTTTTGTGGCTTGGGTTGTCTAGATATCTGCTCTCCTCTCTGCTATAGTTGCAATTTGGCACCTGCCCAGAGGCTGCTCGGTCTTCCCGCTCGAAGGTGTTACAACTGGCTACAAAGCAGCCACAATACCAATGGCGGTCTGCGGGGATTTGATCTTGGGACCTTCCCTCTTCAAGTCACAAGCCCACACTGTTTGGGGTACGCGCCTGTTGGCTTTGTCTAGATAATTCCCACAGGTATTTCTTTGCAAATGACGTGTGCTTCAAGTGTGCGAGTTGCATGTGGTTGTTCAAGTACATGCCGATTTAACCCATATCTCTTTCCACTCATTGAAAATTGTCACATGAGTTCTGACTTTCACTGGTGTTGCAGGTGTTCAATCTCTTCGACACAAAACGTAAAGGTGTGCTAGGATTTGGAGAATTTGCAAGGCAACTGTCTGTCTTTCATCCCAATGCTTCTCTTGAGGAAAAAATAGATTGTAAGTATTAGGCAAAGTAAAACTAGTCATGCTAGTCTATAGTTGATATCTCTTTTCTCTTGTTAGAAACATCGTGCACTTTCTGATGCTATGCGTGATCACACTTCATGCCTTTTGTGACATAATCTCATGGTATCTGATACACTTGTAGACTCACAAAAAACTTTGTTTATGGTGGAAAAGCTACAAGGGGATGGCAGGTTAGCACATGCATGAATTACATGCACAAGAAAGGATTTACGTGCATGAATTACATGTTTGTAATCCATGCACAGCAAGTTGCACATGCATGGCTTACATTTGTCTTTGTTTTTTGTTTAAACTGACACGAGAGTGTGCAAGTATAGGAAAGTAGTGTTTAGAAAGATTGATAGGGATGTTTTTGGAAATATGTGAACATGTGCATGACCAAAATTTACATTGTTTAGAGCTCGTTGTCTATGTAAGTAATTTTTGACAGCAGTTTTTGTACTTTTCAGTCTCTTTCCGACTCTATGATCTGGAACAGCAAGGCTTTATTGAAAGAAAAGAGGTTGGTTCCTGGCCATGTCTCTACAAACAATAAGAAGGGAAAAAGTTGACTTTTTATGAAAAGAAAAAGGGCTTTTAGATCATCATCAGAATTCATGGTAATGGAAAGCTGTGGGTCTTACTATTTTATTTATCTTATTGAAAGCTTCGGTTTCGATAGTTATTCGTGTCATTGTTGTTACTGGGAACTACTTTTCTCAAAATCGTGATTTGCAACCATTCCATGATTGTTTGTGGTGAATGGTCTTCTAATCTTGAGGAAGCAACTCTGCAGGTCAAGCGGATGGTAATGGCTACCCTTGCCGAGTCTGGCATGAACTTGTCCGATGATGCCATTGAAAATATCATTGATAAGGTATTCACTTTGTTTTGGTTGGTGTTCTTTGTACCATCCATTTTTTGTAATTTGAGGTTGGCTGATAATAACGTAGGCAAAGTACCTCAAATAAAATTCATCTGAACAAATATTACAAATACATCTTTGATATATTTTCTCCAAGGAAGCGAAGAAATTGTTGTTTACTTTAAGTGTGTGTTATATGGGTGTCGGACGTTTGAAAAACTGAAAGGATCACCCAGGTAGGTTTATCATTATAGTGTCTGTTGTGTCGTCGTAGGCTTGCATTGGAAGAATCACCCAAGTAGGTTTATCATTTTTAAACAAAGTGGTTTGTTAAAAATAAAAAACACAGGAGTGCACTTGCAGGCTATTCATGGAAACACATCTTTTTTGATGTTTTTAAGGTCCAGGTGAGTCTTTCTTCTAAAAGATCACTTAGCAAGTGTCTGTTTTTTTTTAACTAAGGACCTTTCTTATGGCAGACTTTTGAGGAGGCTGATACAAAACATGATGGGAAGATAGACAAAGATGAGTGGAGAAGCTTGGTCTTACAGCACCCTTCTCTTCTAAAGAACATGACATTACAATATCTGAAGTGAGCTTGTGTTTTCAAAGATTTTCATAGTGCTATGCGTCGCCCTTTTTTTTGGAGGGGGGGCCGTTTTGGATTGTGACCTGATGTTCTGTTTTGTTATCAGGGACATCACCACCACCTTTCCAAGCTTTGTGTTTCACTCTCAAGTTGAGGACACTTAAAAGGGAGAGAGGTTTTAGCTAGGATATTCTTTTATTTCCATGGGGTAGTTATTATTTGCTGCAGCTTGGCGTGGACAGTGTGTAAAGCTTGTGGAGTGATTTTGGCGAAAAGGCCAGCACACATTTGTCATTTTTTATGATTAGTTTTGCCATTTCGTATGTTTTTGTTATTGATTGGCCTACAAATAATGTTTTGGGTGTGACTAAAAGATTTATTCTTTTTTGTATTTATCCTTGTAGTCTCAAGGATTTAAGAATGAGAGGCAAAACCACCTTGCTACATGGTCAAGAATCTGGAGATGGATGTTAAGGGGCTTGTGTCAATGCTACCCATGTATTCTTCAATGCTACACACACTTACACTTGTTTATGGGCTCATGAGGGCTGGTTGTTCCACAATTTTCTTACTACTGACTATAAGATGAGGTGGGGTTATACTTATGGTTTTTTTTTAAAAATTCACCTTTTTGCTTCTAGTTTTAGTGTTCATATTTAATTTGATTGCTCAAGTCCGATTTGCTTCACTTGTGTGAAGAAGGATGACACTTTTTGTATGTGTGGATTTTAGAGATGTGAACAAGACTACAGGTAAGAGCCATTACCCTATTCCAAGGATGAAACTTTTTGCACGTTTGTGGATTTTAGAGATGTGAACAAGACTTTGGTTAAGATCAGTTACCCTATTCCAAGGATAGTTGATCTCCTTGCTGAACTCAAAGGTACATGCTTCTTTTTCAAAGATTGATTTGAGATCGGGCTACCATCAAAATAGAATGAAGGAAGGGGATGAAATCAAAATTGTATTTAGGACCAAGTGGGGTCTATTTTACTATATGGTGATGCCCTTTGGTCTATGCAATGCTCCCGCTACCTTTTAAGCCTTGATGAGTGAGCTGCTTCAGACCTATGTATTCAAATTAGTGTTGGTCTTCTTCAATGACATCTTGATATATAGCAAGAGTGAAGAAGAGCTTGTGAAGTATGTGCGTGAGGTTTTGGAGCCATTGAGGGTCAGTCAATTATATGCCAAAGAGAGAAAATGCACCTTTATGATGCAAGAGGTGGAGTACCTTGGGTATATTGTTGGCAATGATGGTATTAGATGGATCCTAAGAAAGTGGAGTGCATCAAGAATTGGCCAATGATGAAATTCATGATACTCTCATCGATGGCTATGGAAGCTGTACCAATTCTAATTACATTTTTAAAGTTAATCTAATCCTATGGAGGATGAAGCCTAATTACAAACATAATGATGAAATAATTGAACTAATTAAGCTTAACTCAAGTTGAGTCAGGTGACAAGATGGAAACTTGCACTCATAGAAAGACTTGAGAGTAGCTTGTATTCATTGCTTGAAAATGACCCAATTATATGAGGGAGGTACACCTCTTACAAATGTTCTCATGTGGGATAATGTTCGAGTGTGATGTGGCTACATGCTGTACTCATGCCTTGCCCTTACCCTGTGTGATGTGGCTACATGCTATACTCATGCCTTGCCCTTACCCTGTGCTCAATGTCACCACAAATCTCAACACTTAAGCTACTTCAAGGTGGTTGAATGTGAGTTATAAAAGATTCGTCAACCCCCCCACTCCCCTAACGTAGTCAAATGCGGTATTACAATATGTCATCACCCCCCCTTGGTGTCATGACATATAGGCTACTTCAAGGTAGTTGAATGTGAGTTATAAAAGATTCATCAAACACCCCCCCCCTTAGTGCAACATGCTACTTAATGTAGTCAAATGTGATATTACAATATGTCATCACCTCCCTGGATGCATAAGTTGCTACTCCGAGTGTGATAAAAAACAAAAGACTAGGTCTCCTCATTATGTAACCTTTTACAATCATGGGCTAAGGTGGTGAGGCTTGTTGATGTAGCTTTGGTATTAGAAGAGATGTTCGTCGGGGTCTTCTCTTTTCTTGATGAAGACTCCATGTAGTTGGCTTCTTGGTTCTTTAGTCTGCATTCCTCTTCTCTGTGCCCGAGTTTGTTGCAATGTCCACATTTTGGCTTGTGTTTGAGTCTGCACTCGTTTTTGACGTGTCCTTTCTTTCCACACAGTGAGATGATAGAATTATTTTGTGCCCTTATTGGTGTAGAGTGTGTTTTCCCTTATGGTTCCTTGTGCTCTATTCCTTAGCTACTTCTCTTCTTCAAGTAGGGATGAAATACAACCCTCAAATATTGGTTCAATTAAATTCTTTAGAGTGGTCACTAGTGCACCATATTCCTCAGGCATGCTTTTTAGAAGAAGTGCATTCTTTTCACCTATCTTTGCATCAATGCCATCTAATTGGGTCATGATGCTTTTCATTTTACTTATGAATTGTGTTAGTGACTCATGAAATTTCATCTCTAAGTCATAAAATTCTATATTTAAATGGGTTTCTTGATTCTTGGCCTTGGAACCAAATATTAAATTTAACTCATCCCATGCTTGTTTTGCCACGGTTTTGGAATCAATGTGATGAATAAGGTTGGTGCCCAAGTGCAATCTAATTAATGACAATGCTTGTTCATATTTTTTATTCCAATCTTCAGTTACATTAGTGGGTGTATCCTCAATTAATTTCCATAGATTCTTGTGTATGAGAAGATACTTCATTTGTGTGGCCCAGGTGTGAAACCCTTTCGCAGAGAACTTCTCAACATTTGTGGTAGTGCTTGCTGACACCATTGCAATGGTCTTTTTCTCGACAGTGTCTAATTGCTTTATAAATCGGCATGTAGTGAACTTTTAAGTGCAAACACAAGTAATGATATGATTTGCATGCATATGAGAGTTTGCAAGTACCAAATACAATCCCTACTTATTATGAGTTATTACAACATCAATTTCTACACAAAATAGTTAATTAACTGTTAATTATCTAGTTTATATCTTAATTATAATAATTAGTAGGGTTGATTAGCAATTAATTGAATTCTAATTACCCATAAAAAAATGCTTAATCTCCATCTCTAGATTGTTATGCCTAGAGTTTTGGGTAAGAAAATGAGATTAGGACTAATATCTATCCTTTCAAGAAGGATTTAGCCATATAGGTGAGTATTCTTTCAAAAAGAGAGATTTACAATTCAAAAACATTACTTTTACGCATAAGAGATTAACATTAATGCACTTAAATAACATAAATCAATAAAAGCATGGTTTTAAGAAGAAACCGTGGATTAAAATGCTTCCCAAGCATTAGAGGGAAGCTTGGCCACCAAGTAGAAGAGGGTAATCTCTAAGAGAAGAACAGGATTAGTGAAGCCCCAAAGCTTCACAATGGAGGGCCAATGAAGACGGGAGAGGAAAATATACTAAATTAAAAATTACACTAACAGAGAATTACTCTAAGATGAAAATACAAAGGAATAGGGGTCTATTTATAGGTGAGGGAGGCCACCAACCAAGTCTAACTGAAATCTAGAGGTTTCTAGTTTCAGTTTGATCCAATTTCGAGAAGTTTTGGACCAGTTAGGCCCACTTTTCTGATCTAGTTTGAAAGAGGTGAGAGGAGAGATGAGAAATCTCATTTTTCTATTAAAAAATTATAGTCATGAGGATTCTAGGCGCCTCCTTCATGAGCTCCTGAGGTGTCAAAATTTTAATTTTTTACTAATAAATCCTCATTTTTTTACTATTAAGTACCTGTACTAGTCAACTCTTCATCTTATGTGAGAATTTACTCCTTTTTGGGAGATTTTCTTTTATTCTTGCATTTTTTCCATTCCAACACTTAGATTAACCCTATTGGCCCTTTAGAACACTCTTTGGACCTTAATCCATAATTTTTTTAAAATGTGGACTCTTAGGCTAAGGTGTCTAATGCACATTTCAATTAATTTCTAATGCACATTAGAAAACTCTTTTTAAACTTCTGTTTCAAGAGAATTTATCTTAAATAAAAGGGATAACTTTATATCCAAAAATATCTCAAAACTGTATTATCTCTCTCTAGAATATTTTCTCTCTCTAGTCTAAAAACAAAGGAAATAATATTTTCTTGCATTCTGAAATAGGGTATGATTACAAAGAGTGAAGGGGAGGTTCTTACACCTTTACATCTCAAAAGTTGGAGGGAGGAATCTTACAGTATTTTTATGATATATGTTGTTGCATAGGTGGATTGAATTTAGAAGAATATGTTACAAGCTATGTTGTGCATAGGTTGTGATGTATTATGGAATTTTAGAAATTTCAAAGGAAGGCAGAAAAAAGCTCACTAAATTGGAAAAAATCTCGCATGCACGAGCTTGCAAAAAAATCACCCCCCCCCCCCCCCTTTAAGGTGTTTTGGCTACTAGTGATCAAATTATTATGCAAACTATTGTCACCTAGGGCATTTAAGGACAATGTAACATTTCAATATCACTTAATCTCTTGTCCTCAGCACATCTTAAAATCAAGTATAGCAAGGTCATCCATGATGTACCAATAGGTAGTATATCATGCACACAGCATGCACCTAGCAAGGTCATCCATGATATACCAGTAGATAGGTAGTATGAGTATAAGCAAATAATATACTATAGAAGGTGCGCTCATCTGGCATCAAATCTTTGTGATACATCTATTCAAAATATATAAGGGCTTCTACAACCTATCCATGATGCCATACATAAGAGATGTCCTAACAGCATCTGCTTCAAAATCACTGCTTACAATATAATGATGCATTTTTGTTACCTTTGCCATCATCCTCTTACAATATAATGATGCATTTTTGTTACCTTTGCCATCATCCTTTCCTCTTACTTTTCCAATTGTACCACATATGGGGGGCATCATTATGCTCATGCACACTACTATACTTTTTCTGCAGACTTTTCTGCAGACCCCATATCATTGTTATGGATCAAGATCATGAGCACTACCATGTTGTTCATCAACAATGAACAAGTCCATCATACTCTCCAATTAGTGCAACATGTTCATGTCCAGCATACTATGTAGTTAGTGTAGCATGCCCACGATGTCCATTATACTCTATAATTAGTGCAATCTACACAAATATGTCTGGAGCCAAAAGCTTGTTAAATACTTTATGTGCTTTACAAAGCATGTTGGATTAAGGTGATGCCAACAACATCATTGTCCATCGTGAGCATCCTAATATCATGTCACATGCCTTCAAGCTACAAAAAAGTGACTTGAAAAGATGGCCACCATGTTGCATATGCCTAAGTATTTGAGTGCTTCCTCACCATTCCCACGTTTATTATTTCTTGGAATAAAAGCCTATCAAACACTAGCTATGTGCCACACTACCTAGAAGTAAAAGCTTGGCAACACTAGCTATGTGCCACACTACTGAGAAGTAAAAGCTTGAAAACACTAGTTGTGCACCACAAAAAAAACATTGTTGGGCAGCTTGTGGAGTTTACATGCTCGTCTTTGCTACAAGACATTTACACAACCAGGTATCTGACCATCTTATGGAGTTTACACACCCATGTCATGACCTAGAGTTGCCAAAAAAAAGGCCTTGCAAAGCCCAGTTCTAGTCTGCATTAACGCAGACCAAAGAAAGCTTAAAACAAAATGCTCGCAATGAAATATTCGTCTCAACAACCTATCCTCCACCACATAAACACTATCCCATGTGAAATGAAGACCGAAGATGGGGTCCATAGCGATATGCTTCCATTTGCCTTCAGAATAGGCAAGAGATGACCTAATCCACCTCTGTATGAGTAGGATGTTTGTATATTGGCATGGTAAACATTTAGACACATAGGCAGGCATGCACATCCTTTCAATGCCCTTTCTAATGGAAACTCTTTCTCATAGTATCATATGTTTTGTAGAGTCCCAAATGGCCCACCATTGGTAAAGAGTGCATTTCATCCAACACCTTTTTCTTGAATGCAGAAGTGGGTAAAGTATATGAGACCATTTTTCATACAAAAATGTGGCAATTCTTCACATGTACCATAAATTTATGCATCATATGAGTTGAATCCTTATCTTGTATATCCCTAACTAATTTGTATGCACTTCCAATATGGGTGCCAATGAAAATGCCCACATTCTTGATAATGAATCAATAAAACCACTTTGTATATGTGATCTCAAAGTCATAGTTTTGGACTCTAGCCAATCATCTCCTTTTCTTAGGTAAGAATGTGACAAGAAGTATTTGAGCACACTTCGATGATCACTTTGCACATAGAACTTACTCCCATAAAGATAATTATGCCATTTCTTACTGCAAGCAAAATGACTATCATTTCTTTCTATATTGACAATATATACGAGTGAATCTAAGACCTTGAAGTTATGAGCAAAAATGTCATCCTAGATGATGATTTTTCAAATACTGGTTGATATGATTTTAGAATTCTGGTTGAAAATTGATGAATTGAATTGGATGCTGATTGATTGATGAATTGGATTGGATGCTGATTGATTGAAGAATTGAATTGGATGCTCATTAGCCCTCCATTGTGAAGCTTTGGGGCTTCACTAATCCTCTTCTTCTCTTGGAGATTACCCTCTTCTACTTGGTGGCCAAGCTTCTTCTTTGAGGGCTTCACATCTCCCTAAAGAATCAAGCCAAAAACCAAGGGTAAGCCTAAAACAATGGTGTTTTTCTCTCTTTTTGAATGGTAACCTTCTTCCCAACCTCTTTAATGCTTGGGAAGCATTTTAATCCATGGTTTCTTCTTAAAACCATGCTTTTATTGATTTATGTTGTTTAAGTGCATTAATGTTAATCTCTTATCCTTAAAAGTAATGTTTTTGAATTGTAAATCTCTCGTTTTGAAAGAATACTCACCTATATGGCTAAATCCCTCTTAAAAGGATCGATCTTAGTCCTAATCTCATTTTCTTACCCAAAACTCTAGGCCTAACAACTTAGAGATGGAGATTAAGCATTTTTATGATTTTTAATCTAATCAAAATGAGGATTAATTCATTTAAGCTTGTTTTATGTTAAGAAAATTCAAATTTATTCATTTTAAGTTGAAAGAAGGTTTATGCATAGTAAATTTTATTCTAAAAGTGTAATTTTAACCATTATTATTTCATAGAAAATGTGGAAAAACTATGGTAAAATTTTATCATTAGAAAATGAAGTTTATGCGTAGATTAATTTTTATGCTAAAAGTGGAATTTTAAGCATTCTCATTTCATAGAAAATGTGGGGAAGTTATGGTAAAATCTTTTAGAAAATGAATTTATGCATAAATGATTTTTATATTAAAAGTAAAATTTTGAGCATTATCATTTCATAGAAAATGTGGGAAAGCTATGGAAAAATTTATATCATTAGAGAATGAATTTATGCATAATATATTTTATGCTAAAAGTGGAGTTTTGAGCATTATTCATTTACTAGAAAAATAAAGAAGGTTATGCACAAATTTTCTAGAATCATTCAATTTATGAGAATTATGGAAATGATTCATTTAGATAAAAATGAATTAGTGTTTATGTTGAAAGAGGAAATATGGGTATAACTGAATTTGTAAATCCCATGAGATCGTATGCATAAATCTTTTATTCAAAAAGAAGGATATTGAGGATATTTTATTTTGGGAGAATTGAGAAAAGAATGTGAAAATATTCATAGGAATGCATCGAGAAAACATGGATAAAATTTTAATCAAAAAGAGGAATCATGAACACATTAAACTTTTGGAATTATGAAGTATGCGTCTAAAATCTCGAAAAATAGAATCTTGGGTACATTCTGAACGGGAAAAGGATTTCCCAGAAAAAAAAACTAGAAACACGCTTAGTTGGATGAATGTAGAGTACTTGTGAGTGACTGACTTCTTCCTAGATTTCCTGGGAAAGGAACCTGGAATTGTTGAAAGGATCAAGGATCCAAAAGTAAATGAAAACTTAGACTTAATTAAATTGAGTCGAGAAAAAGTTGCCTTTATAAAACTGAGCCAAGTAATGGCCGAGACTTAGGAAGTTCTGTTAGTATGAAAAAAACAGTTACTGTACTTTTAACTTGGTTGATTGTGGAACAAAGTTCTGATAACTAGATAAGGGAAAGTTGATAATCAAACCTAATTTGCTCAAAGCGAAAAGAGACCATCCTGTTTGTGGAAGTTTGACTGAGGGTCAAATGATGTCAAGTGATGTGGGGTGATGTGTAGTGATTAGTGGAATAATGTGGGTGATGTGTGGAATGATGTAGCGTGATGAGAAGTGATTTGTGGGATGTGTAGATTGATGTGTGGATGATGTGGATGATGTGTGGATAATGTGGAAATGATGTGGGATGATGTGAATGAATGTGGAAATGATTTGAATGAATGTGGAAAGGATGTGGATGAATGTGGAAACGATGTGGAATAATGTGAATGAATGTGGGAATGATGTGGGATGATGTGAATGAATGTGAGAATGATGTGAATTGATGTGGGATGATGTGAATAATGTGAACTAATGTAGAAAAATGTGGAATAATGAGAAATGACATGGAATGATATGGAATGATTAGAAAGGATGCGGAATGATGGGAATTTTGTTGGAAACTGTATTTGCATATGAAACTTGTTTTTTTAAAGGATTGTTTTATGTCAAGAATGCTGGGGGAAGAATTTTGACTATCTTGTGGAATGAGGTCATGGGGACCTAAGTGAAATGTTGCAAGAGTTGATGGAGAGTCAAATAAGGATGTCTTGCGTGGCAAGGTCCGGCTGAGGTCTTGCCTTGGTTCGATTAAAATGGTGAGCTTCCGGTATACGGTGGATGAGGGACAAAGGAAGCGGCCTATGAGTGAAGCGCTAGGTCACCTGCAAAGGAACCTAGAGGGTGTTGACCATACGGTGCTCGGGCTCTGGGTCACCCAGGATACCCACGTGTGCGAACGAGGTGTTGAAATTTGAGCTAAATGATGAGCTATGGTGGATCAAACACTAGAATCAACATAATTAACAAAGTGATTAGCAAGTGATTAAGATGTAATTAGTGAATAATTAGCACATAGATTAATGTAGGCATGGATACTCAAAAAACCAGCAAATTCTCATTAGGGCTATGCCTCAATTTATAGTGTTTACATCAAGCATCAAATCCCATTGATTTCTCCATGATTCACTCCTTGAATATCTCCACCTTTTGCCTGATTCTCTCCACCTCTTCTCTTTTCCCTGAATATCTCCCAGAATAACTCCACACTCCTAAATTCCCTCATGCTACCCATTATTCTCTCCCAGTAGATTCTCCTAACCTTTTCACAGGTTCTTTCACGATTACATCTCCTCTTTTACAGCCTCTATCCAAGAGCTTGTTCCCACACACACCCTATTCACTTGTATATTTCAACACCTCCCCTCAAGTGAATAATCCTAACACACCTGGACCCTGTATCAAGTTTCCCTCTTACTTGATAGCCCGCGACCAGTGCCTCAAGTCCCTAAACTCCATAGTCCTTGACACTCTCTCTCTCTATGTGTCCAAGGCTACTATAAGTGCCCGTGACCTTGACTAAAGTGCTCACACATACATCTACCACTTGGCCTACATCATCGGTGGCTCAGAGGTGGTTTTACTTTGTTGGGGCAGGTTACATTGGGTTGTGGGCTCTCTCTCTCTCTCTCTCAGAAAAGATGATCCGACTCCACTTCCCTTGGAGCCTCCATGAAGTTTGCCGATGTCGTTCCTTCTTCACTGGGTTTGCTGTAGCAGTCTCTCGCCATGTGCCCTGGCTTTCCACATTTGTGGCAAGTGAAGGTCCTCCCTCCTACTTTGCCTCTTTCTCGTCCTCGTCCTCGAGAGAATCCTCCTCGGGTGAAGAATGCTTTTTCCTCTCCTGCTGTTGAGTCGAGCTCTTTCTTCTCTTTGCCTCTGCTCTCTTGCTCCAGTAGAGCTGCTTCTATCTCGTGTATCTTCAGTTCAGGCACATTCTTTAGTGTTGCTACAATGTTTTCATAATCTCCTTTGTCCACACTCTTCAAAAGTACAGCTAATGCTTCATCATCTTCTACCTTTTTACCAATAGCTGCCAGCTGTTGCTTAATACTTTTATATTTGTTCAAGTGTGTGATTAAAGGTTCACTTTCCTTCATGTCCAGTTTGTAGAATTGCATTAATAGATTTATCTTGGAATTTTTGGCTTGTGTACCAAATAATTTATTGAGTTCATCCCATGCATCTTTTGCCCACTATATCCCTGTGATATGATGAATGATCTCATCATTTAAACTGAGTGCAATAAGCCCCAATGCTTTTTCATTCCTACTCTTCCACTCATTTTCCCCTCTCTCTGGGCATTCATCTCTCCCTTCAACTAATCCCCACAGATTTTTCCTCATCAGCAAATACATGGTTTTTGTTTGCCATGTATAAAACTGTTCTCCATTAAATTTGGCTATTTCCTGTGCTGAATTCATGGTGATGTGAAGGGGGTCTTACCTCTTGATCCAAATTCAAGATTCAAGGGCAGTGTCTACCCTTTTACAACTCAATTTGGTGTTTAATAGATGATTACAACAATTTTATCAGCATAAAATCACCAGAAATTACATTAAATTGAGAGTAACCAATTTGTACGGGATGGTTGGAGTATCAAACCAACTCCGATTTGCAATCTGAAGCTTTAGGGATCTGTATCAGATACCTAATGGTTAATTTGAACCCTCAATTGCACCAAAGTACAGTGATTAGTACTAATTAATCACTGATTAGTAAATTAATGCTCTGGTTTGTGTGCAGAAAACAGAGTATGCGGGGAGCTCAGATCTGGTGCCTTCCACTTCAAATGAGCTCAAATGCTTTCAAAGGCATCAATAGCAATGAGTCTAGTAGAGGATTAAGCCAAGAAACACAAGATTTGACCAAATAATGAAAGCTTAATCTCTATTTTACCAAAGTCACCTGCAGATTTGATGAAGAGCTTGGATCTCACTGTAGACTTGATGAAACTCAATTCTGACTTCACCAGCTTGTAGAGCATGCTTGATTACCCTTTGTGCTAAGAGGAATTGAAGACATTTGAACTGAGCAAAGAGAAATCTTCAAACTGCTTCAAAAAAACGGCGCCTGCTAATTAGCGAAAATTAGCTGCTTCCGCCCGGCGGTTTGCTGCGTGGAGTAGATGGGCTGGTAGCCAAGGAGCTTAGCTAGCTTGTGTTAGAAGCACAAGACCTAATTTTAACTGTGCTAGATGCTAGAGACCCTCCACTGGCTGGGGGTGAAGGGGAAGAGTGAAAACTCACTAAAAACTGATTTTTTTGCTAATTATCTTACTAATCCTAATTAATTCACTTATGGGCTCATAAATCTAGTTGGTTCTAGGCATGGCTCTGATACCATGTTGAAATTTGAGCTAAATGATGAGCTATGGTGGATCAAACACTAGAATCAGCATAATTAACAAAGTGATTAGCAAGTGATTAAGATGTAATTAGTGAATAATTAGCACATAGATTAATGTAGGCATGGATACTCAAAAAACCAGCAAATTCTTATTAGGGCTATGCCTCAATTTATAGTGTTTACATCAAGCATCAAATCCCATTGATTTCTCCATGATTCACTCCTTGAATATCTCCACCTTTTGCCTGATTCTCTCCACCTCTTCTCTTTTCCCTGAATATCTCCCAGAATAACTCCACACTCCTAAATTCCCTCATGCTACCCATTATTCTCTCCCAGTAGATTCTCCTAACCTTTTCACAGGTTCTTTCACAATTACATCTCCTCTTTTACAGCCTCTATCCAAGAGCTTGTTCCCACACACACCCTATTCACTTGTATATTTCAACACGAGGAAGAAAATGAGTTGGAGTTGAACATGGGCATGGATCTCGTTGATTGCTCTAGCTGATCTTCAACGGAGAGTCCATATGGATTTTCTGTGATTATACTCTTAGGTACTATAGGCTAGGAACTATTGAAAAGGCCCCTGAGTGAGGAGGTGGTGAGCATTTTTACATGGATCTCGTTGATTGCTCTAGCTGATCTTCAACGGAGAGTCCATATGGATTTTCTGTGATTATACTCTTAGGTACTATAGGCTAGGAACTATTGAAAAGGCCCCTGAGTGAGGAGGTGGTGAGCATTCTGGTTGGCCGATGATGCCATATAGTATGCTGAGGAAGTGTAAGATTCCTCCCCATCCTCTCAAGATGTCTAGTATCTTCCCTTGTAATCAAATCCCTCTTCAGATATATCAAAGATCTTGTTTCTACCTGTTTTGGCTTAGAGAGAGAAAATGTTCTAGAGAGAGGTTATTCATATTTTAGATATTTTTGGATGAAAAATATCTCTTCTTATTAAAATAAATTTCCCCAAAACAAAAGTTCAAAAAGATTTTCAGAAGGTGCATTAGAAATCAATTAAAGGCCTTATCCTAAGGGTCCAAATTTTCTAAAAATTTTAAATTAAGGTTTTGAGGGGCCAATCAGATTCATCCAAATGTGTGGAGGAGATAAATAGAAGAAATAAATAAAATCCCCCCAAAAATGAGTAAATACTCACATAAGATGAAGAGTGGACTAAGGACCAAAGGAAATACTAAAAAAATAAAATTTTGATACCTTGGAGTGGGGATTCCCCCTCATGAAGGAGGCGACTATTTCACATGTGTGGTGGAGTTTTAAACTCCCAAAAATTGAGATATTTCATCTCTCCTCTCTCCTAATTCAAGTCTAGTTTCAAAAAGTAAGCTAAACTGACTCAAAAATGGTCAAAAATTGACCAAACTGATCTGGAAAATTCTAGAATCAGTTTGCTTGGTTATAGAAGCTCACTTTTTCCTATAAATAGAAGCCTCCCCCTTTGTTGAAGCTTAATAGTGTTTTATGCACTGTTACTCTACTCCTCCCCAGAGCCAAAAACTCTGAATTTCTTAATAATTCATTAGTTTTTGACCATTCCCTCTTCTAAAGAATTGGTGGCCACTCTTGTTGCAAACAAGAGTAGATCCCTCAAACCATCAAGCCAAAGGAAAGCTCCTAGAAATTCATGTAAGTTAGAAATCCTACTTTTTCTTTATTCATTTAATGGTTTTCTAATTTTTGTTATCTTTAAAATGATAAATTGATGCTATGCCTTGTTGGAAAGGCTTTTCCCCTCTCTTCATTCTTAAATTCAGCCTTTCTTTATCCTAGTTAAGTAATCAAATTGTTAGAATTAAACTTTTCATATTGTCTCTCTTTTAAAAGTGGAATTTGATTAGTTTAGAATGTTTAAACCATTTGGGGATAATTTTTAAATAATTTAAGGTTAGGAAAAATTGAAAAATGGTCAGCCATACAAAGGAGGTTATGGTAAAATTTTCTTAAATTTTGTGAAATAAGTTTTATTTTTTATTATTCAAAAAGAGTAATCCGCATCGTTGTGTATTCTAAAAGTGTTATTTTCATTCTAGGCATAGAAAAATGCATAGTAGAAATAATTTTATTATAAAAGTGTTATTTTCATTAATATTAAATTCTATGCATAGAAAGATGCATATTGATTATTATTTTTATTATAAAAGAGTGATTTTCATTAGATTTAAATTCTATGCATAGAAAGATGCATATTGATCATTTTTAATTATAAAAGAGTGATTTTCATTAGATTTAAATTCTATGCATATTGATTATTTTTTTAATTATAAAAGAGTGATTTTCATTCGATTTAAATTCTATACATAGAAAGATGTATATTGGATATTTTTTTAATTATAAAAGTGTTACTTTCATCAAAATTAATTTTTATGCATAAAAGAAAATTTTTAATTATAAAAGTGTTACTTTTATCAATATTGATTTTGATGCATAAAAGAATTTTTTTATTGCAAGTGTTACATTCATCAAAATTCATTTTTATGCATAAATAGATGCATAGAAGATTTTTTTAAATTATAAAAGTGTTACTTTCATTAAAATTGATTTTTATGCATAAATAGATGCATATAAGATTTTTTTTAAATTATAAAAGTGTTACTTTCATCAATATTGATTTTTATGCATAAAATGATGCATAAAAGATTTTTTTTAAATTGCAAAAGTGTTACTTTCACCAATATTAATTTTTATGCATAAAATGATGCATAAAAGATTTTTCTAAATTATAAAAGTGTTACTTTCATCAAAATTAATTTTTTAAATGCATAAATAGATGCATAAAAGGATTTTTCTTTTATATAAAAGTGTTATTTCCATAGAAGTTGGATTTTATGCATAAATAGATGCATAGAGAATTTTTATAATCAAAATAAGAGTTCTCTTTAATCCTTTGTTTAAATCCCATGAATATTGGAAAATGAATAAGTAAATACTCAGTGAAGGAAAATTATACCGTTTCATATTCTCTAGGATAGTAATGAGAAATTTAGAAAAACTATCGAAGTCGGAGTTTTAGATAATTTATTCCTCATAGGAATTCGTTGATTAGTTTTGAATTGAATTAAGCAAAATACCCATAGAAATTCGTTGATTAGTTTTGAATTCAATTAAGCAAAATACTCATCATGAATGAAATTCAGTAAAGTAGTAATTGAGATACTACCCTTCGATAAAGATAGTTCAGTGAGAGAACCTTTCCAGACTCAAACCCTGAATCAGACTATGACTAAGACATAACTCCGTCAGCTTCAAGAAAAGCCGATGTGACCAGTTTCAATAATCTATACTCGAATCACCCACCGAATCTGAAACTAAGTTGACACCTTTGATTTTGATATGAGGACCAAGAATTTAGAATTCGAGGAATTCTGCTTGGGAATCCAGACCTATGATCTTGAAGTCTTGGTATACGGAATTAAGATATACTCATTGTATTCAAAAGAAAATCAAAACTAAAAACTTACATAGAAACCCTATTTTCTTAAAGGACTGTCTTACGCCAGAATGCTGGAGGAAGCATTTGGTATATGTATTTTTCTAAGGGAAGTTCGGTTGCAACTAGCTGGCGGGGAGTGTTCAAAGGACGACTCACGCGACAAAAACTTGCCCAGGTCTTGAGACCAGCCTGGGTAGGGTGTAAAATGGTGTGCTTCAGGTAGTCAATGGGCAAGGGCCGACAAAGCGGTCCCTGAGTGAAGTGCCAGGACACCTAAGGAGGATCCTGGAGGGTTCTGACCAGGCGATGCACAGGCTCGCGGTGCTTAGGACACCCATGCGTATGTCTTGGAAGATATATATATGTATGATGACGAGAAAATTATTGTAATCTGTTACTAGATCTCGTTGTTGACCTGCTTGTCTCAATGTGGCGGAGAGTCTAGAGTGATACTGTTTTGTGAGAAATAAGGATTGAATGGAAATTTTGAGTTATGACATCTATAACCAATAATTGTTTGTCAATGGATTGTTTTATAAATTAAAGTTTAAAGAGGAGTGTGTGCGTATCTGTATTCTAAAGCAAAAGTTAAGAAAGGCATTCAATTATGGGTGGGTGAGTACTTGTCTGGTTCTACCAATTCGAGTAGTTGGGCGGTGGCTAACCCATGGGCCAGATGGGGTAGGCTGGAATCAGTAGAGTTTTAATAATAAAAATGATCAATAGGAATACGCTTAGAACTTGAATAGTTAAATAATAACCTGAAGACTTCTCAAATGAATAGATCAACGGCTGTGCCTAATTCAATTAGGAAAAAAGCGTTGATTCCTTCAAGTTAAGTTTGTAATAGTTTCCCTTCTATCTGGTTTATTCAGATGAAGGTTAGTTCGGTATCTTGACCTTGTTATAGAAAAATTCGTTTAAGAAATTCAAAATGGTGGAATCGTCCCCGTTTTTTGGGCATGGGAAATTTTTTCGGTTTTGGTTTTCGGAATGACCACCAGCTTAGTCTCATGCCCCCGGACATTCGAGGGCGAGGCCCTGAGTGGGAAACCCTGCCCCGCGCAAGAGGGAGCTGTACTTGTCTGGCTCTACCAATTCCAGTGGTTGGGCGGTGGCTAACCCATGGGCCGGATGGGGTTAGGCTGGAATCAGTACAGTTTTAATAATAAAATTGATCAATAGGAATACGCTTAGAGCTCGAATAGTTAAAGAATAACATGAAGACTTCTCAAATGAATAGATCAACCGCTATGCCTGATTCAATTAGGAAAAAAATGTTGATTCCTTCAAGTTAAGTCTGTAATAGTTTCCCTTCTATCTAGTTTATTCAGATGAAGGTTAGTTTAGTATCTTGACCTCGTTAGAAAAATTCGTTAAGAAATTCAAAATGGTGGAATCGTCCCCGTTTTTTTGGGCATGGGAAATTTTCTCGGTTTCGGTTTTCGGAATGACCACCAGCTTAGTCTCGTGACCAACAGCTTAATCTCGTGCGCCTGGACATTCGAGGGCAAGGCCCGAGTGGGAAACCCTGCCCCGTGCAAGAGGGAGCTGCTTCCATTGCCAGCAATCGAGAATCCGGGGGGCAGTGGGATCCCAAAGTTGGTATCAGAGCGCTGTTGTAAATTTACGTAACAGCATCAAAGATTGCTTAAAATTTTAAAGTAAATCTGGGAAATAATGTTTTCGCTTGTTAAATTTATGTTGAATGAACTTCAAAAATTGAAAACTCATAAATTGAATTGGAAATTTATAGATGAATACCCCGAATCTATCTGGCATTCCTGAACTCTCCCAGAGTCAGGATATGATAGCCTTTGCATTCGAGCACCTCATCAACTCTGATACGACCCGAGTAAGCAGAGTGAGACTCGTACGTCATTTTGAGAGTCTTTACTTTCCTAATCCTCTTGAGCGACGTCGGTATATGTGGTTCTGTGGAGGACGATGTATTAATGTCAGTACCAGCGTCAGAGGCTTAGGCAAAATATTTCTTTAGCCATGATTCTGATAAGGCTAGGGCTTGTTTAGCATGTACAACTCTTTGATCATTCATCCAAGAACTTCAGAATTTCATGCCGAGTTTTTAGGCTTCTTAGCCGCTTTATCCCTAGAAGTAGAATTATAGCACCTCTTTCTGTAATGAATTATGTGTACCATGGCATGTCTCCTTTGCAGTTTCGCTTCTTTATGCATATACGATTGAGGCAGAGATTTTGGGAGCCGTGATACTCTATGTATATATCGAAAACTTTTGATATATACAAATCGAGCACCTCATCAACTCTGATACGACCCGAGTAAGCAGAGTGAGACTCGTACGTCATTTTGAGAGTCTTTACTTTCCTAATCCTCTTGAGCGACGTCGGTATATGTGGTTCTGTGGAGGACGATGTATTAATGTCAGTACCAGCGTCAGAGGCTTAGGCAAAATATTTCTTTAGCCATGATTCTGATAAGGCTAGGGCTTGTTTAGCATGTACAACTCTTTGATCATTCATCCAAGAACTTCAGAATTTCATGCCGAGTTTTTAGGCTTCTTAGCCGCTTTATCCCTAGAAGTAGAATTATAGCACCTCTTTCTGTAATGAATTATGTGTACCATGGCATGTCTCCTTTGCAGTTTCGCTTCTTTATGCATATACGATTGAGGCAGAGATTTTGGGAGCCGTGATGCTCTATGTATATATCGAAAACTTTTGATAATAAACGATGTTTTACAAGAAAATTCTAAATTTTTTTTATGATTGTGAATATGGTTGATAAAATTATTAGAGTAAATCTTGTTTCATGATGTATGATGAAATAATTATCTGTTTAAAGAATAAATCACAAAAATTAAATAATCATAAATATGTTGTCAAAGTTAAGTTGACGAAAATCTTGTTTTGTCAGAGTCATAAGGCGCGCCCGTGCAAGGCAACTGGATCCTCTACAAAGAGTTAGATCTGGATGTTCGAAAAGCCCTGCACAGATCCCAACCTAGTCCCTTCAAGGGTGAAGGGGAGCAGTTAGGTGAAATAGTGGTGGAAAAGTGGATTGAGGCAATGGAGGAATACTTTGATGTAACTGGCTACAATGAGAGAAGTAAGATGGCTCTTGCCAGGTTAAAGATTGTAGAAACGGCCAGGGTCGCTTGGAGGAATCACTGCGAGACTAACCATCTCGACCAGAATACCCAGGCCTGGACCGATCTTAAAGCTTACCTCAGAAGAGGTTTTGTCCTCCGGGCTTCCTTGAAACTAAAATGAATGAGTTCTTGGAACTAAAGCAGGATAGCCGAACAATTGAAGAGTACCATCAAGTTTTTGCCCTTCTCCTCAAATATTCCTCGCAATTGGATGAAGAGCAGTTGATGGCCAAATTCATTTGAGGAATGAACGAGCCATTTGACACCTTAGTAAAGAATGCCAAACCTGTCTCAATGGCCAAAGTAGTAAGAATGGCAAAAGACTTTGCCAAAGCCTTTGTTGTTAAGGTCCCGCCAAACCCTGCACCCTCTAACTTTAAAAGATTCCAAACCCCAGGAAGTACTTCAAACTTTCCTCCCCCGAAGAGGTAGCAAGGCCCAATCAGAATCAGGATACTGGGAGATTCAGAAGTGAAGGAAGACCCTTCCCACCACAGAACACTTTCTCAGGAGCCCCACCTCTTTCAATAATTCAGAGGGATGAGCTTAGAAGTGAGAACCGGTGTTTTGGATGCCAGGGTTTTGGTCACCAGCTGAAAGACTGCCCGACTCCTTCCATGTCAAGGGGATAGGAAAGTCAAGGACCGAGAGTGTAGAGACCGGCCTCTTCCTATCAGTTAAATCAGGGTCCATCTCATCAAAATTAGGGTAATACTAGGAGAACTCTAGCTCAGCCATCTGCCTCTATCCAGAGAGTAGCCTCAGAACTCTAGAGTTCCGCCTCAGACTGCACAGCAGCCAGAGCAGTCACAATAACAGAAGTAGTGGAAGAAGAAAGAGGACAGATTTATGCAGCAATTGGAAACCAAGGGCTAAACAGTCAATTCTCCGTCATCAGGGTAAGCCTTTTAAGCTTTTGATTGATTCAGGCAGTACTCATTCTTTCATTTCCCCTGGATGCTTGTGTAAGCTAGTCTTAGATAAAAAATCAGGGAAACTTATGCAAGTTGAATTGGCAAGTGGGAAGATTCTTTTCACTCACCTTGATCATATTCAGTTCAATCTAGATGGGAATCTAACTGACTACTATCAGTTTAGAGTTATACCTTTTTTGAGAGTTTTCGACGGGATCCTTGGAATGGATTGGCTCCATGAAAATCAAGCTGACATTCACTGTCATAATGGAGCCATTTCCTTCCGTGACCTCCACGGAAATAAAGTTCAAGAAACCAGAATTTCAGGATCCCCAAGTCTGCAGTTAGTAAAGGCTGCTAAGTTACTAAAAGGCCTTAGAAAGAAGCAGCTCATTTATGTTGTCAAAATGAATCCAATAAACTCAAAGTTAAAAGCTAAAGAACCTGAATGGTTAAGTGATTATGATGTTTTATTCCTAGTAGAATTAACAAATATGCCTCCAATTCGAGAAGTAGATCATGTGATAGAATTGACCCCTAGAGCTCAGCCACCAGTAAGCTAGCGCACGTACAAAATGCCAGTTCTTGAAGCCATCAAACTCAAGGAACAGCTTAGAGAGCTATTAGAACAAGGGTTTATAAGACCCAGTGTTTCACCTTGGGGTGTGCCAGTTCTCTTTCAGAAAAAGAAATATGGAATGCTAAGACTCTGTGTGGACTACAGAGGTCTCAATCAGCAGCAGCTTACAGTTAAGAATAAGTATCCTATCCCCAGAATTGATGAGCTTCTAGACAAGCTAAGTGGAGGCCAGATCTTCACAAAGATAGATCTCAAATCAAGGTATTATCAGATCAGGATTAATGAGCAAGATATCCCGAAGATAGCCATCAATACTCGGTATGGGCATTATGAATTCATTGTCATGCCATTTGGATTGACAAATGCCTCAGCTACATTCAATCGATTAATGCAGGACATTCTCAGAGAATACTTGGATGATTTTATTCTTGTTTTCTTTGATGATATTCTGATTTACTCAAAGAATACAGCTGACCATGAAGCTCATGTCAGAAGAGTTCTTGAGATCTAAGGAAGCACCAACTCTTTGCAAAAAAGAGCAAATGCACTTTCTCTGCCGACCATGTTGAATACTTGGGCTTTCTGGTATCCAAAGATGGAATTTCTCTAGATTTCGCTAAAGTCCAAGCAGTCATAGATTGGCCTGAACCAAAGACAGTGAAAGAAGTCAGAGGATTCTTGGGATTGACTAGTTGGTATAGAATTTTTATACCAAAGTATGCTCTCATAGCTTCCCCCCTGACTAATCTTCTCAAATAGAATATCCCATTTCAATGGTCTGCCAGGTGCCAGAGTTCTTTTGATAAGCTGAAGACCGCCTTGGTAACCAATCCCGTTCTAAAACTGCCAGATTTCTCTCTACCCTTTGAGGTAGTAATTGGTGCCAGTGGTTTTGCCCTGGGAGGTGCACTCATGCAGGAAGGTCATGTAGTGGCATATGAATCCCGAAAACTCAGAACGCATGAGAGGAATTATGCTATCCACGACCTGGAACTACTTTCAATAGTATATGCCCTGGGAGGTGCACTCATGCAGGAAGGTCATGTAGTGGCATATGAATCCCGAAAACTCAGAACGCATGAGAGGAATTATGCTGTCCATGACCTGGAACTACTTTCAATAGTATATGCCTTGAAGTTGTGGAGACATTACCTATTGGGTCAAAGATTCACTTTGATTGACAGATCATCAGAGCTTAAAGTGGATCTTCACTCAGAAGGATCTCAACATGCGCCAAAGACAGTGGATGCAGACCCTGCAGGAATTTGATTTTGAAATCAAGTACCGCCCAAGCAAAGAAAATGTGGTAGCAGATGCCCTTAGCAGAGAAAATCCTCCTTGCTTGCAATTACTATAGTGTCAAATCCTTTGATTATTGAAGCAAGTGAGAAGAACATGCAGGATAGATTCTTTGGCCCTATTGCTACCCTACTTATGCAGGAAAGCAAAACTCCACAGGAGTTGAACCGAGTTCAAGGGTACAGCCTACATGATGGAATTATGTATTATAATCGCAGACTATGCATTCCCACAATGATAAGGGAACCAAGGGTCAAATTCTGAATGAAGCCCATGACAGCCTTATTGTAGGACATCCAGGTTTCATCAAAACCTACATGCTATGAAGAAAAGCTTCTCTTGGCCTGGTCTAAAAAAAGGATGTGCTTAATCATGTACGCCAATATCCGACCTGTCAAAAAGTCAAGGCCGAGAGGGATGCCTGGGAAGTTACATCCATTAGACATCCCCCAGATGAAGTGGGAATGCACATTAGTATGTATTTTATTACTGGATTACCCTCAATGCAATCAGGTTACAACTCCATCTTCGTGGTAGTTGACTAACCAAAGTTGCCCATCTGATTCCAATAAAAGAAACCTACACTGCAGTGGATGTCTGCAGTGGATGTGGCCAGAGTGTTCCTCAAAGAAATCTTCAGATTGCATGGACCTAGAAGAATAGTAAGTGATTGAGATCCCAAATTCACATCAAGATTCTGGACTGCATTTTTTGAAGCAGTAGGAACTTTCTTGGATCTCAGCACAGCTTACCACCCAGAGACCGATGGTCAAACTGAAAGGATGAACCAAGTAATCGAAGATATACTTCGGTCATGTTGTGGCAGGGAACCCAAGAAGTGGCTAAGCTATGTGCACCTAGTCGAGTTCGCCTACAATGCTTCTTATCACAGAAATATTGGGATGAGCCCTTTCATCAAAGCTTTGTATGGACAAGATTGCTTAACTCCATTAACTTGGTCTGACCCATTGATTAGGGTCGAGATGTCCAGACAGATGCTTGACGTCATGGAGCAGCAGATGCAGTCAATTCGCAAAGATATAAAAGCTGCCCAGGATAGACAGAAGCAGTATGCAGATAAGAAGAGGTCAGATAGAAAATTTGAAGAAGTAGATATGGTCTTCATTCGAGTACGCCCCAAAAGAAGTTCTCTATCTCTTGGGAAGTACAAGAAGTTATCTCCCAGATATTGTGGACCATATCTGATTACAAAGAAAGTAGGTGACTTAGCCTACGAGCTTCTTCTGCCTCCTCATCTCAAAAAGTACATAATGAATATCATGTCAGCCTTCTTAAAAAGTATATACCAAGCCCAAATAATGTTCTTGATGATGAAATCTTAACTTCTTCAACCCAAGGGCAGATGGAACTCCAACCTGAAGAAATCCTTGATGTTTGAGAAAAGGTTCTTAGGAACAGAATTTTGAGAGAATTATTGGTCAAATGGAAGTTCTATCCTTTTGAAGATACCACCTGGGAGAAAGAAGCCGAACTATTACGAGATTACCCCCAGTTTGCGAGATGAGGACATCTCACGTTTTTTAAGTGGGAGAGAATGTAAGATTCCTCCCCAGCCTCTCAAGATGTCTAGTATCTTCCCTGTAATTAAATCCCTCTTCAGATATATAAAAGATCTTGTTTTTACCTATTTTGGCTTAGAGAGAGAGAAAATGTTCTAAAGAGAGGTTATTCAGATTTTAGATATTTTTGGATGGAAAAATATCTCTTCTTATTAACATAAATTCCCCCGAAACAGAAGTTCAAAAAGATTTTCAGAAAGTGCATTAGAAATCAATTATAATCTGTTCAAAAGGCCTTATCCTAGGGATCCAGATTTTCTGAAAATTTTAAATTAAGGTTTTGAGGAGCCAATCAGATTCATCCAAATATGTTGAGGAGATAAATAGAAGAAATAAAAAAAATCCCCCCAAAAATGAGTAAATACTCACATAAGATGAAGAGTGGACTAAGGACCAAAGGAAATACTAAAAAAATGAATTTTTGACACCTCAGAGGAGTGGGGATTCCCCCTCATGAAGAAGGCGCCTATTTCACATGTGTGGTGGAGTTTTAAATTCCCAAAAATTGAGATATTTCATCTCTCCTCTCTCCTAATTCAAGTCTAGTTCCAAAAAGTAAGCTAAACTGACCCAAAAATGGTCAAAAATTGGCCAAACTGATCTGGAAAATTCTAGAATCAATTTGCTTTTGGTTATAGAAGCTCACTTTTTCCTATAAATAGAAGCCTCCCCCTTTGTTGAAGCTTAACACTAGTTCTGTAATTGGACACTAAAGTGTCCTGAGGACACTAAAGTGTCCTGAGGACACTAAAGTGTCCTGAGGACACTAAAGTGTCCTGAGGACACTAAAGTGTCCTGAAAGTTAGCATTTTTCTTGAATTTTTGTGGGCAATCTATTAAGAGTTTTGAAATGCTTAACATCCACAGATGTTCCTCAAGACCCAAAAAAAAATTGAGATTTTTTAAATTGCACTTTTCTTAGCTTTTGCAAGGCAATATTTTAATTTTCTTAGACGCATGCTGATAAAACGCATGATTTTTGCTGTTTTCAAAATAGTAGTAATTTGTACATAACTTTTAGAAGGGACATAGTTTGATCATGAAACTTGGCTTGATGGAAAGCCCATGATGTAAACTAAATCTTGGAATCATCAAACGATAATTATTGGATAAATTTTTGACTCGCTAATATTGAAATGATGTTTTTTATACAGGTGGAGCATGAATTTTTCTCCTTCCATATGCAAGCTAATAATGTAAAACTTGAGGTGCACCCATGTTATATAGGGTAAATACTACTTTGTTTTGAATTTTCCAAAACTTTAGAGCCACTTTTTGGGCCTCTTCTCATACATGGCCTTTTGCGCAACCTGTTTTTAATACGTAAAATGTCTAATTATGAGCCTAATTTTGATTTTCATCAAAGCGGAAAGCTGTGTAAGTGCATTATTTGTTGTAACTATAGGTGTAGACTACTTGTGCAAGCATAGTTATGATTAGTTTTTGAAAAAAGATGATCAAATTTTGTATTTTTATTTTTTACAGTTTTTTTAGAACTAGGCGATAAGAACCTACTTAAGTGGAGGCTAAGTTAGTGTCATACACATCAAATTATGGCTTATTTATCTCATCTCAAGCATGAAAACCAATAATCAACATTCTCATTGATAGGGATACAATTGTTTTTAGTGGCGTGATTGAGTTTTGATAATACGCGTTACTTTTGCTGATTTTATACAACTTTTTTGGAAAAAATTCTAGGAAAGAAAAATGATTTTTTTGGTGAACTTATACCTCCTTGGACTGATGTATGCTATCAAAATATCTTGGGAAAAATGCTATTGATATCATTGGATTTTTTTTTTGAGAGAATGATGCTTGCATATTTGGAAAAATCCTGAAAAATCCTGAAAAATGTTCATTTTCAAGACATATGCTACTTTGTTGCTTATGTACTTCCAAATAAAAAGGCATTTTATATGTTTAGCATTTTTTACATAAGCATAGGGTTATGTTCTACATGCCCAATGAAGCATTTTGGTTTTTAAAGCCTACATTAGGAGTTTGATTTTTTTTCGCAACCCCCAAAAAAGGACACTCAAGTGTCCTGTTTTGGTACCAAACTAGTGTTAATAGTGTTTTATGCACTGTTACTCTACTCCTCCCCAGAGCAAAAAACTGTGAATTTCTTAATAATTCATTAGTTTTTGACCATTCCCTCGTCTAAAGAATTGGTGGCCACTCTTGTTGCAAACAAGAGTAGATCCCTCAAACCATCAAGCCAAAGAAAAGCTCCTAGAAATTCATGTAAGTTAGAAATCCTACTTTTTCTTTATTCTTTTAATGGTTTTCTAATTTTTGTTATCTTTAAAATGATAAATTAATGCTATGCCTTGTTGGAAAGGCTTTCCCCCCCTCTTCATTCTTAAATTCAGCCTTTCTTTATCCTAGTTAAGTAATCAAATTGTTAGAATTAAACTTTTCATATTGTCTCTCTTTTAAAGTGGAATTTGATTAGTTTAGAATGCTTTAAACCATTTGGGGATAATTTTGAAGTAATTTAAGGTTAGGAAAAATTGAAAAATGGTCAGCCATACAAAGGAGGTTATGGCAAAATTTTCTTAAATTTTGTGAAATAAGTTTTATCTTTTATTATTCAAAAAGAGTAATCTGCATCGTTGTGTATTCTAAAAGTGTTATTTTCATTCTAGGCATAGAAAAATGCATAGTAGAAATATTTTTATTATAAAAGTGTTATTTCCATTAAAATTAAATTCTATGCATAGAAAGATGCATATTGATTATTATTATTATTATAAAAGAGTGATTTTTATTAGATTTAAATTCTATGCATAGAAAGATGCATATTGATCATTTTTATTATTATAAAAGAGTGATTTTTCATTAGATTTAAATTCTATGCATATTGATTATTTTTTTAATTATAAAAGAGTGATTTTCATTCGATTTAAATTCTATACATAGAAAGATGTATATTGGATATTTTTTAACTATAAAAGTGTTACTTTCATCAAAATTGATTTTTATGCATAAATAGATGCATAAAAGAATTTTTTAAATTATAAAAGTGTTACTATTATCAATATTGATTTTTATGCATAAATAGATGCATAAAAGAATTATTTTTATTATAAAAGTGTTACATTCATCAAAATTTATTTTTATGCATAAAATAAATTTTTTAAATTATAAAAGTATTACTTTCATCAAAATTGATTTTTATGCATAAATACATGCATGAAAGAATTTTTTTAAATTATAAAAGTGTTATTTTCATCAATATTGATTTTTATACATAAAATGATGCATAAAAGATTTTTTTTTTAATTGCAAAACTGTTACTTTCACCAATATTGATTTTTATGCATAAAAGATTTTTTTAATTATAAAAGTGTTACTTTCATCAAAACTGATTTTTTAAATGCATAAGTAGATGCATAAAAGGATTTTTCTTTTAGATAAAAGTGTTATTTCCATAGAAGTTGGATTTTATGCATAAATAGATACATACAGAATTTATAGATCAAAATAAGAGTTCTCTTTAATCCTATGTTTAAATCCCATGAATATTGGAAAATGAATAAGTAAATACTCAGTGAAAGGAAAATTATAACGTTTCATATTCTCTAGGATGGTAATGAGAAATTCAGAAAAACTATCAAAGTCGGAATTTTAGATAAATGATTAATTTATTCCTCATAGGAATTCGTGATTAGTTTTGAATTCAATTAAGCAAAATACTCATGAATGAAATTCAGTAACGTAGTAATTGAAATACTACCCTTTGATAAAGATAGTTTAGTGAGAACCTTTCCAGACTCAAACCCTGAATCAAACTATGACCAAGACGTAACTCCTTTGTCAGTTTCAAGAAAAGCTGATGTGACCAGATCAGTAATCTACACTCAAATCACCCACCGAATCTAAAACTAAGTTGAGAGCTTTGATTTTGATCTGAGGATCAAGAATTTAGAATTCGAGCAATTCTGCTTGGGAATCTAGACTTGTGATCTAGAAGTCTTGGGATACGGAATTAAGATATACTCATTGTATTCAAAAGAAAATCAAAACTGAAAACTTACATAGAAACCCCGTTTTCTTAAAGGACTGTCTTACGCTAGAATGCTGGAGGGAGCATTTGGTATATGTGTTTTTCTAAGGGAAGTTCAGTTGCAACAGCTAGCGGGGAGTGTTCAAAGGACCGCTCACGCGGCAAAAACTTGCCCAGGTCTTGACCAGCCTGGGTATGGTGTAAAATGGTGTGCTTCAGGCAGTATGATGGGTGAGGGCCGACGAAGCGGTCTCTGAGTGAAGTGCCAGGACACCTAAGGAGGATCCTGGAGGGTTCTGACTAGGCGATGCACGGGCTCGCAGTGCTTAGGACACCCATGTGTATGTCGTGGAAGATATATATATGTATGATGAGGAGAAAATTATTGTAATCTGTTACTACCGGATCTCGTTGCTAACCTGTTGGTCTCAACAGAGAGTCCATAGTGATACTGTTTTGTGAGAAACAAGGATTGAATGGAAATTTTGAGTTATGACATCTGTAAAGAGGAGTGTGTCCGTATATGTATTCTAAAGCAAAAGTTAAGAAAGGCATTCAATTATGGGTGGGTGAGTACTTGTATGGTTCTACCAATTCCAGTGGTTGGTGGTGGCTAACCCATGGGCCGGATGGGGTAAGATGGAATCAGTAGAGTTTTAATAATAAAATTGATCAATAGGAATACACTTAGAACTCGAATAGTTAAATAATAACCTGAAGACTTCTCAAATGAATAGATCAACGGCGGCTGTGCTGCCTGATTCAATTAGGAAAAAGGCGTTGATTACTTCAAGTTAAGTCTGTAATAGTTTCCCTTCTATCTGGTTTATTCAGATGAAGGTTAGTTCACTATCTTGACCTCGTTAGAAAAATTCGTTAAGAAATTCAAAATGGTGGAATCGTCCCCGTTTTCTGGGCATGGGAAATTTTCCCGGTTTTGGATTTCAGAATGACCACAAGCTTAGTCTCGTGCCCGGACATTCGAGGGCGAGGCTTCGAGTGGGAAACCCTACCCCGTGCAAGAGGGAGCTGCTTCCACTGCTAGCAATCAGGAATCCGGGGGCATTGGGATCCCACAGGAAGGAATTACTAAAATTGGATTTTATGGTTGGAAAGTGGAAAAGTTGGAAATTAAACTTGGAAATGGAATACTGAGGATTAGGATGGAAACACTATGGTTTTATTGCAACATTGTTTTGGAAATAGTTGAATCCAAGAAAAGGTAATTTCATTTTGGGTGCGTAAGTGGTGTGTCTATTTAAATTTTGCATGAGTGTGCCGGGTGGCTAGGGGGTCTGGGAACTCTTTTCCCTGGTACACCCGAGACAAAACATAGCCAAATTCTTATACTGGATCCTATCAATACAATGGTTGGGCTATTGACTAACCCATGGCATTGGATGAGGTTAGGCTGGATTGATGGAATCCTATAATAAAATTCAATTTTGTTCAAGTGACGATAGTTGAAGTAAGTCACAGGATAATCCTTGTTCTATGGAAAAGAATCAACGGCTGTGCCTCTTTTGATGGGGAAAAAAGTGTTTGTCTTTTATGAACCAAGTGCAAGTTCCTTCTTTGATCCGGCCATGTGAACTGTGGGTTCGATTGGAATACAAAGGATAGTTAAGGCGCTTGACAATGTTAGAAGACTTTCCTGGAGGAATCGCCTATGCTAACAGGGAGAGGGAAGTTTTTTCTCGGGTTTGGTTATTGAAGAACCAAGGGATTAGTCTCTTGTCCGGACATTTGTGGGCAAGGCCCCGAGTGGGAAGCTCTGCCTTGTGTACAACGATGCTACTTCTGCTGCCAGCACTCCAGAGATGATGTAAGGTCCCTCCCAAGCCATGTATGTATGTGTCTCTTTTAATATAGATTTCAATAAGAAAAGAGAGTGTAATTAGAAAGAGTGAGACAATAAGGCTAGAAACATTAGAAAAGTGTTAGAATAAAAATATTAGCTCCAAAAATCCTAAAAGAAATAAGAACATAAGAATAGTTCTATTAAGAGATAAGTATCCCCAAAAATAGAATTTCGATTTTAGGTGATAAGAGGCCATATTTAGAGTACTTTCACACCTTTAGAGTCCATGCATACTAAAAATATAAAAAAACAATGTGTTTCCAAAGATGGCGCGTTTGTGGCTATATACACACGTTTTTGCCTATTCTGCTCACGCTGGCTTGTAGACCGGATACCTTCCCGTTCTTTTGACTGGTTACATGACCATATTCTGAGTTTTTATCAGAGAGTTATGGCCGAAACAGTTTGCTGTTTTTGTCAGGGTCTCTACACAGAGAAAACTGTGAGAAGGCAGCAAGTAGCCTCAAGGTAATCCTAGAGTTTGAGATGCATATATCCCTTCATTCTTATCTAATATCTCAGAAAAGAAGCTTAGATTTCTATAGTCTTTTAGAGGAAGAGACCAAAACTCCATAGCTTTTCTTTTAGAGAAAGAATAGTATGCCATAGCCCTGTAAGAGAAGGCTATTTTGCCATAGATCTTAGAAAGAGAGAAGAGTCACAGTATGAGTAAGAGGAGATAAAGCTTGGAGATGATTGGATGATTTCAATCATAAGACAAGGTATTAGAAGACTCTATTCTCATATGTCAAGCTCTAAAGCTCTTGTTAACAAGCAAAGACAACGATAAACGACAAATTTCTATAAGGTATATACATATTTTGTTTTTCAATTATATATCATTCTTAGGGGTTGAGGTATGGCCCCGGCTTCTCTATTGATTGTTACAGTGATCTATTTGATTGATTTACCATTTAAAGTTTGTATTCTTTTAAACAACTGCATATGCCTTAATAAAGAATGTCTTATCGTAATCTCAAGTTGAAATGCTAAAATCTGTGTGAGAAAAGGATTATTTTCTTAAGAAGGTAACATGGATTCTAGTCCTATGGTTTAGTGAGTAAATAGATTGTTATCTTGGTTAAATTAAGATACAGGTACAACTTCTCCCTGCCTTGACGCTGCCCCGTTCTTGTGCTTGTATAGCCGGACGGCGGAGACGTTAGTAAGGCCCGGAGTTGGCCCATGGTATCCCTCATACCATTGGGATAATGAGGTTTGCCGATTGAGGCGAGTGATTATGATGCTGCCTAGTTCTGAGGGCCCAGGCTAGTGCGGTGAATTAGCCCACCCTAGTGTGCAGATATCCCTCTGAGGGGCGGGAGGATCGAGCGATGGAGCCTGAGAGGGCGACAGGCCGGCTTGAGTCCTCGCCAGCGGCCGACGATGAGGTGTATGGTCCCGTAGGGTTTTGCCCAGCATGTAGAGGTTGGAAGGCCGAATTCTAGATCATCGACGGTATAAAGGAAAAGAATAAGAGAGCCGGTTTGGCTTGTATGAAGTTGATTCATGTTTAAACTTTGTTTTTTATAAATCTTGTCTTTGGCATGATTGTATTGTGTAAAAAGGCTGTCTTAACAAACCTTGTGAAAAGGGCTTTAATTAAGGAACATGTTTATTTATGTCAAACAGTGTGGTAGGATTAATTAGAAACAAATTGATGCGTGAGTAGGGTGGAAAGTGGGAGGATGGAATGCCCCGATGGCACCATCCTACGGACGGGTGGACCCGATTAGTCGGGTAGCTTTTCAACATATTAAGTGAAAGCCCTACGTTAGATAAATAGATTCTCGGGCAATTCTATTCGAAAAGACTAGGTCAACGGCTGTGCCTTGCATAAGATGAGGAAAAAAGCGTTGCCTCTAGAAATGAAGTCTTGTAGTTGCCCAATTTATGATCAATTGCCCTATGGATGATTTGATGTTTAGAAGATCACGCTTCCCCTGCGGGATAGAACTAGGTCCTACCTATGAATCGTATCCTTGAATCTCTATATGGTCAAGGTGTCGATGAATAGGAAATTTTCTCCAAGTTAAGACTTAGTGGACTATCTTAAGTGTTTCCCCCATTTTGGAAGGGGGGGAACCTTACAAGTGGTATCAGAGCCGATCTTAGTTCCTAGGATTTGTTTTTCAAAGGTTAACTGTCAAGGAATTAAAACAAGGGATTGTTTATCATATGAGGACGAATCAATCATCTCTACTGGCCATAGAAGTGATTTGAATATCCTCACATGTTGAGACAATCATCCTATGAAATTGTGCTTGTATCTTGGGGGTGCACACGCAAGATATTTGTACAATAAATGTGAGAAATAAGGTTGGGGAGAAAATCTTTTGAGGAAAACATAGGGTGATCAAATTAAGAAACTAGTGAGAGACTGAATGACTAGAAGGATAGACCAAAACTTGTTTAGAGAAAATTTCAGGATATATCTCATTAGTTCGCATATTATAAACTATTAAGATTATAACTCCATAAAGATTTGAATAGTTGACATGTGAATGCCATCCATTGGATGCTTTACACTAGGACGATCATCCAAGCTCTAGAACCCATCTCAGACAAACATGGATCTAACTTCGGATGTGTAATTCCCAGAAGATCATGCTCTTAGATGTGTTAATCCCAAGATACTAGATGTGTAATTTTTTAAAAAAACTAATCATCTGAGACATGTTAATAATCTTTGGATGTGTCAATTCCAAGGCACCAGATGTGTAAATAAAGATCTCACATATATTAATCCAGAGGGCCTTTAGATGTGATGCTATGATAAGTATTTGATAGTTTTGAACTTTTAATGGATATAATGAAAGAAGCAAGCTCACCCTTGCTCGCGTCTAAAAATCGTAAGAAATGCCAAATTAGTTGGAAGCATTGTTGTCAATCTAACCATTGGAGCTAGAAAGTTACAAGCATTGTTGTCAATCTAACCACTGTCAGTTATATGAGATGCCATGAAAGTACACCTTCATGAAAGGTTTTATCCTCTAGGATTTCGAGAGGATAAAATGAACGAATTTTTAGAGCTAACCCAAGAAAGGAAGACCCTAAAAGAATACCACCAAACTTTTGTTAAACTTCTCCGATTTGCTCCAGAGATGGATGAGGTAACTCTTCTCCATCAATTCATTTGGAAGCTTAATCTACCTTTGAATAACCTCATCAAGAATGTAAAACCATCCTCTATTTCAGAAGCTATAATTATAACCAGAGACTATGATAAAGTTTTTTTTTAATATAAAAAGTATCGAGAAGGATATGAGTCCTTCCATGTTAATCAAGAAGAGGTCTCCTAATTCAAGAGGAATGTCAAGCCCACCCTTGTCTACAAGGAATCATGAGCTAGAGCAAAAATTAGGTCAAGAAATAGGGATAGCTGGGTTAAAGATAACCGAATTCAACAAGTATTTCTATGAATAAATAGAAGAGGATTGGTGCAAGATTCATGTGAAGTAATGTGCATGATGAATAGAGGTATTCTACAAGACGATACTAAGATTATGAAATTGCTATCATAGGTTAGATTACGTAAAGGATTGATTCCCTTACGTTTTTCCATGATAATTTGTTAAATACCATACTGCATAGGGGTATAGAATGAATTTGAAGGTTCATATCATATGAGAGATATATGGATGCATGAAATTAGAATAATAAGGCCAATTAACTTTAGAATAATAAAGACCTTTTGGAGGCACAACAAAACGAGCCAAGCACATGAAATAAAGGACTCTTTAAGAACAATGTTTAGATAAAAGAAGATTTTTACCTAGTGTGGGGACACCACTTTGAAAGAGACAGGAGGATTTACTTAGATACTACCCTAGCTCGCGAGATGAGGACATCTCGAATCTTTTAAGTGGGAGAGATTGTAAGGTCCCTCCCAAGCCATGTATGTATGTGTCTCTTTTAATATAGATTTCAATAAGAAAAGAGAGTGTAATTAGAAAGAGTGAGACAATAAGGCTTGAAACATTAGAAAAGTGTTAGAATAAAAATATTAGCTCCAAAAATCCTAAAAGAAATAAGAACATAAGAATAGTTATATTAAGAGATAAGTATCCCCAAAAATAGAATTTCGATTTTAGGTGATAAGAGGTCATATTTAGAGTACTTTTACACCTTTAGAGTCCATGCATACTAAAAATGTGGAAAAACAACGTGTTTCCAAAGATGGCGCGTTTGTGGCTATATACACACGTTTTTGCCTATTTTGCCCGCGATGGCTTGTAGACCAGATACCTTCCCGTTCTTTTGACTGGTTACGTGACCATATTCTAAGTTTTTATTAGAGAGTTATGGCCGAAACAGTTTGCTGTTTCTGTCAGGGTCTCTACACAGAGAAAACTGTGAGAAGGCAGCAAGTAGCCTCAAGGTAATCCTAGAGTTTGAGATGCATATATCCCTTCATTCTTATCTAATATCTCAGAAAAGAAGCTTAGATTTCTATAGTCTTTTAGAGGAAGAGACCAAAACTCCATAGCTTTTCTTTTAGAGAAAGAATAGTATGCCATAGCTCTGTAAAAGAAGGCTATTTTGCCATAGATCTTAGAAAGAGAGAAGAGTCACAGTATGAGTAAGAGAAGATAAAGCTTGGAGATGATTGGATGATTTCAATCATAAGACAAGGTATTAGAAGACTCTATTCTCATATGTCAAGTTCTAAAGCTCTTGTTAACAAGCAAAGACAACGATAAACGACAAATTTCTATAAGGTATATACATATTTTGTTTTTCAATTATATATCATTCTTAGGGGTTGAGGTATGGCCCCGGCTTCTCTATTGATTGTTACAGTGATCTATTTGATTGATTTACCATTTAAAGTTTGTATTCTTTTAAACAACTGCATATGCCTTAATAAAGAATGTCTTATCGTAATCTCAAGTTGAAATGCTAAAATTTGTGTGAGAAAAGGATTATTTTCTTAAGAAGGTAACATGGATTCTAGTCCTATGATTTAGTGAGTAAATGGATTGTTATCTTGGTTAAATTAAGATACAGGTACAACTTCTCCCTGCCTTGACGCTGCCCCGTTCTTGTGCTTGTATAGCCGGACGGCGGAGACGTTAGTAAGGCCCGAAGTTGGCCCATGGTATCCCTCATACCATTGGGATAATGAGGTTTGCCGATTGAGGCGAGTGATTATGATGCTGCCTAGTTTTGAGGGCCCAGGCTAGTGCGGTGAATTAGCCCACCCTAGTGCGCAGACATCCCTCTGAGGGGCGGGAGGATCGAGCGATGGAGCCTGAGAGGGCGACAGGCCGGCTTGAGTCCTCGCCAGCGGCCGACGATGAGGTGTATGGTCCCGTAGGGTTTTGCCCAGCATGTAGAGGCTGGAAGGCCAAATTCTAGATCATCGGCGGTATAAAGGAAAAGAATAAGAGAGCCGGTTTGGCTTGTATGAAGTTGATTCATGTTTAAACTTTGTTTTTTATAAATCTTGTCTTTGGCATGATTGTATTGTGTAAAAAGGCTGTCTTAACAAACCTTGTGAAAAGGGCTTTAATTAAGGAACATGTTTATTTATGTCAAACAGTGTGGTAGGATTAATTAGAAAACAAATTGATGCGTGAGTAGGGTGGAAAGTGGGAGGATGGAATGCCCCGACGGCACCATCCTACGGACGGGTGGACCCGAGTCGGGTAGCTTTTCAACATATTAAGTGAAAGCCCTACGTTAGATAAATAGATTCTCGGGCAATTCTATTCGAAAAGACTAGGTCAACGGCTGTGCCTTACATAAGATGAGGAAAAAAGCGTTGCCTCTAGAAATGAAGTCTTGTAGTTGCCCAATTTATGATTAATTGCCCTATGGGTGATTTGATGTTTAGAAGATCACGCTTCCCCTGCGGGATAGAACTAGGTCTTACCTATGAATCGTATCCTTGAATCTCTATATGGTCAAGGTGTCGATGAATAGGAAATTTTCTCCAAGTTAAGACTTAGTGGACTATCTTAAGTGTTTCCCCCATTTTGGAAGGGGGGGAACCTTACAAATGATGCGTAGAGGGGGCATGGAACTCACAACTAGTCTTAGAGGAGCGAATTGGTTGAAGTTGATAAACCAAGAAGAAATGTCAAAAATTTATGAGTTACCAGTGAAAGATTGTAATTGTGTGTTGAAATTCGTACGAGTTGATATTGAGAATGGAAATTCATGAATTAGAAATTGGGTTTTAGATGGAAGTATCGCATTTGTGTGGAATCCCGGACTTGCTTGAGGCCTAGATATGATGGCATTTGCCTTATAACATCAAGTACCGTGACCACCTATATATACCGTGGGTATAATTGCAGCTCTATACTGACAATATATACGAGTGAATCTAAGACCTTGAAGTTATGAGCAAAAATGTTATCCTAGATGATGATTTTTCGAATGCTGGTTGATATGATTTTAGAATTCTAGTTGAAAATTGATGAATTGAATTGGATGCTGATTGAAGGATGATGATTTTGAATTCTGGTTTGAAGTAGATGAGTTAAATAAGTCATAATGATGTTGAAGGGAGAAAATACCAGTAATGATGTTAGTAACATGGAAGATGATGAAGACTTTCAACTGATCGCTATAGGATTTGTGGATCGTGTGCTGACAGATTGTTTGCAACTTGACCTTTGGCCCAGTGGACCCAATTGTGGAATGATAAATTGAGAACCTATATAACTGAAATTCCCATGGGGAATGCTCATATAAAATAAGGATATGAATGAACTATTTTTTGATAATGAGTTCTGTCTGTTTCTTCTTATAGAAGGGATCTTTATCCCAGGATTTTGAGAGGGTCAACCAAACTTTAAGGAACCCCAGAATCAGTTGGATCTAAAGTTTAACTCCTTTTGGATTTAAATTATAAATAAAGTGGTCTTTTCACTTGAGCATCTTGGTTAAGATGTAAAAAGGGAATTAACAAAGAATTTTTGTATTGATAGGATCATGGATCGAGGTCGTCGTGGTAGAAATGTTAACAACTAACTCGATCAGGAAGAGCTCGACCCAGATGTTCGTAAAGATCTTTATAGATCTCAGCCTCGACCGTTCAAAGGTGAAGGGGAGCACTTGGGAGAAACAGTAGAGAAGTGGATCGAGGCCATGGAGGAGTACTTCGATGTTACAGGATATAACGAAAAGAGTAAGGTGGCTCTTCCCAAGCTGATGATCGTAAAAAAAGCCAAAGTAGCGTGGAGGAACCACTTCGAGACAAACCGCTTGGATTGGAACACCCAGACGTGGGATGATCTCAAATCATACCTTAGAAAGAGATTCTGTCCTCCAGGCTTCTTGGAGACAAAGATGAACGAGTTCTTGGAGCTAACCCAGGGAAGCAAAACTATGGAGGAATATCACCAGGCATTTTCTCTCCTCCTCAAATACTCGCCACCCGCTGGATGAAGAATAGCTGATGGATAGGTTCATTTGGGGAATGAGAGAACCCTTGGATACCTTGGTTAAAAATGCTATGCCAATTTATATGGCTGAAGCAGTACGGATGGTGAAGGAGTTCGCCAAGCCCTTTGTTGCTAAGGTTTTTCCAAAGCCAGCACTGTCGTCTTTCAAAAGATTCCTAACCCCGACGAAAAGTGAATCTAACCTTCCGCCTCGTAAGAGACAACAAGGTCCTAGTCAAACCCAAGATACAGGAAGTTCCAGAGTAGAAGAAAGGCCTTTCCTTGGAACACAATCCCCTGCTGGAACTCAACTTCAGAAGTTCCACCCTTGAACAAAGGAATTAGATGCTTTAACTACCAAGGATATGGTAGTTAAAGCAAGGCCTTTCCTTGGAACACAATCCCAAGATACAGGAAGTTCCAGAGTAGAAGAAAGGCCTTTCCTTGGAACACAATCCCCTACTGGAACTCAACTTCAGAAGTTCCACCCTTGAACCAAGGAATTAGATGCTTTAACTACCAAGGATGTGGTCATCGTAGTACGGATTGCCCAACTTCTTTTGGATCTAGGTTTTGAGGACAAGGAAGTCAAGGACCAAGATTCCAGATACCAGCTCCTTCCTTATAGAGTAATCAAGGTCCTTCCTGTCAAAATCAGGGGAACCCCAGAGGTAGACCCCCTAACCAACCCTTAGCTTCGATGCAAAGTAACGCAAGACCATAGTCTTAGAACTGGGGAAGTCAAAGAGAGAAGCTCCCAAAGTAGCCATCTACTTCCATGGCAGTAACGCTGGAAGTAATAGAAGAAGAAAGAGATGTAAGAGATTATCCCCTGCTGTTGCAACTGTGAGATGAGGACATCTCACGTTTTTTAGGTGGGGTAGGATGTAAGATTCTTCTCTCCAGATTTTGAGATGTAAAGATATAAGAATCTCCCCTTCAGTCTTTGTAATCATCCTCTATTTCAGAATGCAAGAAAACATTGTTTTCCTTTGTTTTTGGCATAGAGAGAGAAAATATTCTAGAGAGAGATAATACAATGTTGAGATATTTTTGGATATAAAGTTATCCCTTTTATTTAAAATTGTTCCCTTGAAACAGAAGTTTAAAAAGAGTTTTCTAATGTGCATTAGAAATTAATTGAGATGTGCATTAGAAACCTTAGCCTAAGGGTCCACATTTTCAGAAAAATAATGGATTATGGTCCAAAGAGTGTTCTAAAGGGCCAATAGGGTTAATCCAAGTCTGGGAATGAGAAAATTTCAAGAATAAAAGAAAATCTCCCAAAGAGGAGTAAATTCTCACGTAAGATGAAGAGTTGACTAGTATAGGTACTTAATAGTAAAAAAGCGAGGATTTATTAGTAAAAAAATGAAATTTTGACACCTCAAGAGCTCATGAAGGAGGCTCCTAGAATCATCATGATTACTCTAAATTTTCAATCAAGAAAGTGAGATTTATTTCTCCTCTCACCTCTTTCAAACTAGATCAGAAAATCTATTGTGAAGCTTTGGGGCTTCACTAATCATCTTCTTATCTTGGGCATTACCCTCTTCTACTTGGTGGCCAAGCTTCTTCTTGGAGGGCTTCACCTCTCCCTAAAGAATCAAGCCAAAAACCAAGGGTAAGCTTAAAACAATGGTGTTTTTCTCTCTTTTTGAATGGTAACCTTCTTCCCAACATCTCTAATGCTTGGGAAGCATTTTAATCCATGGTTTCTTCTTAAAACCATGCTTTTATTGATTTATGTTGTTTAGGTGCATTAATGTTAATCTCTTATGCTTAAAAGTAATATTTTTGAATTGTAAATCTCTCTTTTTGAAAGAATACTCACCTATATGGCTACATCCTTCTTGAAAGGATAGATCTTAGTCCTAATCTCATTTTCTTACCCAAAACTCTAGACCTAACAAGCTAGAGATGGAGATTAAGCATTTTTATGATTTTTAATCTAATCAAAATGAGGATTAATTCATTTAAGCTTGTTTTATGTTAAGAAAATTCAAGTTTATTCATTTTAAAATAAAAGAAGGTTTATGGATAATAAATTTTATTCTAAAAGTGTGATTTTAGCCATTCTTATTTCATAGAAAATGCAGGGAAACTCTGGCAAAATTTTATCATTAGAAAATGAAGTTTATGTGCATAGATTAATTTTTATGCTAAAAGTGGAATTTTAAGCATTCTCATTTCATAGAAAATGTGGAGAAGTTATGGTAAAATCTTTTAGAAAATGAATTTATGCAAAAATGATTTTTATATTAAAAGTGAAATTTTGAGCATTATCATTTCATAGAAAATGTGAGAAAGCTGTGGAAAAATTTATATCATTAGAGAATGAATTTATGCATAATATATTTTATTCTAAAAGTGGAGTTTTGAGCATTATTCATTTACTAGAAAAATAAAGAAGGTTATGCATAAATTTTTTAGATTCATTCAATTTATGAGAATTAAAGAAATGATTCATTTAGATAAAAATGAATTAGTGTTTATGCTGAAAGAGGAAATATGGGTATAATTGAATTTGTAAATCCCATGAGATCGTATGCATAAATCTTTTATTAAAAAAGAAGGATATTGAGCATATTTTATTTTCGAAGAAGTAAGAAAAGAATGTGAAAATATTCGTAGGAATGCATCGAGAAAACATGGATAATATTTTAATCAGAAAGAGGAATCATGAGCACATTAAACTTTTGGAATTATGAAGTATGCATCTAGAATCTTGAAAAATAGAGTCTTGGGTACATTCTGAACGGGAAAAGGATTTCCAAGAAAAAAATACCAGAAACACGCTTAGTTGGATGAATGTAGAATACTTGTGTGATTGACTTATTCCTAGATTCCCTGGGAAAGGAACCTGGAATTTTTGAAAGGATCGAGGATCCAAAAGTAAACGGAAACTTAGACTTAATTGAATTGAGTCGAGAAAAAGTTACCTTTAACTGAGCCAAGTAATGGCCGAGACTTAGGAAGTTCTATTAGTATGAAAAAAAGAGTAACTGTACTTCTAACCTGGTTGATTGTGGAACAAAGTTCTGATAACTAGATCAAGGAAGGTTAATAATCAAACCTAATTTGCTGAAAGCGAAAAGAGACCATCTTGTTTGTGGAAGGTTGACTGAGGGTCGAATGATGTCGAGTGATGTGGGGTGATGTGTGATGAGTGGAATAATATGGGTGATGTGTGGAATGATGTAGAGTGTTGAGAAGTGATGTGTGGGATATGTAGATTGATGTGTGGTTGATGTGCATTGATGTGGTGGATGATGTGGATGATGTGGAATGATGTGAGATGATGTGAATGAATGTGGAAACGATGTGGATGAATGTGGGAACGATGTGGAATCATGTGAATGAATGTGGGAATGATGTGGGATGATGTGAATGAATGTGAGAATGATGTGAATTGATATGTATTGTGATGTGGGATGATGTGAACTGATGTAGAAAAATGTGGAATAATAGGAAATGACGTGGAATGATATGGAATGATGAGAAAGGATGTGGAATGATGAGAAAAGATGGGAATTTTGTTGGAAACTGTATTTGCATATGAAACCTGTTTTTTTAAAGGATTATTTTACGTCAAGAATGCTCGGGGAAGCATTTTGATTATCTTGTGGAATGAGGTCATGGGAACCTAAGTGAAAATGTTGCAATAGCCGACGGAGAGTCAAATAAGGATGTATCGCGTGGCAAGGTCGGTTGAGGTCTTGACCAACCTTGGTTTGATTAAAATGGTGAGCTTCCGGTACGGTGGATGAGGGACCAAGGAAGCGGCCTATGAGTGAAGTGCTAGGTCACTTGCAAAGGAACCTAGAGGGTGCTGACCATACGGTGCTTGGGCTCTGGGGGTCACCGGGATACCCACACATGCGAATGAGGAAGAAAATGAGTTGGAGTCATTTTTTGAATAGGGGCATGGATCTGGTTGATTGGCCTTGCTGGTCTTCAACAGCCTTGAGTTCATGTCTCTTTTACATGGATATCGTTGATTAATCTAGCTGATCTTCAACGAAGAGCCCATATGGATTTTATGTGATTATACTCCTAGTACTATGGGCTAGGAACTATTGAAAAGGCCCCTGAGTGAGTAGGTGGGTGAGCGTTCTGGTTGCTGATGATGCCATAGGTACACTGAGGAAGGAATGACTGAAATTGGACTTTATGGTTGGAAAGTGGAAAAGTTGAAAATTGGACCTGGAAATGGAATACTGAGGATTAGGATGGAAACATTAAGGTTTTATTGCAATACTGTTTTGGAAATAGTTGAATCCAAGAAAAGGTAATTTCATATCGGGTGCGTAAGTGTCTATTTAAATTTTGCATGAGTGCCAGCTAGGGGGTATGGGAACTCTTTTCCCTGGTACCCGCGGGAACAAAACATAGCCAAATTCTTATACTGGATCCTATCAATACAGTGGTTGGGGGCTCTTGGCTAACCCATGGGATTGGATGAGGTTAGGCTGGATTGATGGAATCCTATAATAAAATTCAATTTTGTTCAAGTTATGATAGTTGAAGTAAGTCACAGGATAATCCTTGTTCTATGGAAAAGAATCAACGGCGGATGTGCCTCTTTTGATGGGGAAAAAAGCGTTCATCTCTATGAACCAAGTGCAAGTTCCTCCTTTAATCCGGCCATGTGAACTGTGGGTCCGGTCGGAATACAAAGGATAGTTAAGGCTCTTGACTACATTAGAAGATTTTCCTGGAGGAATCACTTATGCTTTCTAGGGGGGAGGGAAGGTTTTTCTCGGGTTCTGTTTTTGAAGAACTGAGGGATTAGTCTCTTGTCCGGTTATTCGTGTGGGCGAGGTCCCAAGTGGGAAGCTCTACCCTGTGCACAAGGATGCTACTTCCATTGCCAACACTCTAGAGATGATGTGTAGAGGGGGCTTGGATCTCACAGTTGGTATCAGAGCGAATTGGTTGAAGTTGATAAACCAAGAAGCAAGAAATGTCAAAAATTTAAGAGTTACCAGTGAAAGATTGTAATTGTGTGTTGAAATTCGTACGAGTTGATATTCACAATGGAAATTCATGGATAAGAAATTGGGTTTTAGATGGAAGTACCACATTTGTGTGGAATCCCCGACTTGCTTGAGGCCTAGATATGATGGCATTTGCCTTATGACACCAAGGATCGTGACCAACTGTATATACCCTGGGTATAACTATAGTTCTATACTGACAATATATACGAGTGAATCTAAGACCTTGAAGTTATGAGCAAAAATGTTATCCTAGATGATGATTTTTCGAATGCTGGTTGATATGATTTTATAATTCTGGTTGAAATTTGATGAATTGAATTGGAAGGATGCTGATTGATTGATGAATTGAATTGGATGCTCATTGGCCCTCCATTGTGAAGCTTTGGGGCTTCACTTATCCTCTTCTTCTCTTGGAGATTACCCTCTTCTACTTGGTGGCCAAGCTTCTTCTTTGAGGGCTTCACATCTCCCTAAAGAATCAAGCCAAAAACCAAGGGTAAGCCTAAAACAATGGTGTTTTTCTCTCTTTTTGAATGGTAACCTTCTTCCCAACCTCTCTAATGCTTGTTGGGAAGCATTTTAATCCATGGTTTCTTCTTAAAACCATGATTTTATTGATTTATGTTGTTTAAGTGCATTAATGTTAATCTCTTATCATTAAAAGTAATATTTTTGAATTGTAAATCTCTCGTTTTGAAAGAATACTCACCTATATGGCTAAATCCCTCTTGAAAGGATCGATCTTAGTCCTAATCTCATTTTCTTACCCAAAACTCTAGGCCTAACAAGTTAGAGATGGAGATTAAGCAATTTTTTTATTTTTAATCTAATCAAAATGAGGATTAATTCATTTAAGCTTGTTTTATGTTAAGAAAATTCAAATTTATTCATTTTCAGTTGAAAGAAGGTTTCTATATAGTAAATTTTATTCTAAAAATGTAATTTAACCATTCTTATTTCATAGAAAATGTGGGGAAACTATGGCAAAATTTTATCATTAGAAAATGAAGTTTATGCAAAGATTAATTTTTATGCTAAAAGTGGAATTTTAAGCATTCTCATTTCATAGAAAATATGGAAAAGTTATGGTAAAATCTTTTAGAAAATGAATTTATGAATAAATTATTTTTATATTAAAAGTGAAATTTTGAGCATTATCATTTCATAGAAAATGTGGGAAAGCTATGGAAAAATATATATCATTAGAGAATGAATTTATGCATAATATATTTTATGCTAAAAGTGGAGTTTTGAACATTATTCATTTAATAGAAAAATAAAGAAGGTTATGCACAAATTTTCTAAATTCATTCAATTTATGAGAATTATGGAAATGATTCATTTAGATAAAAATGAATTAGTGTTTATGCTGCTGAAAGAGGAAATATGGGTAAAATTGAATTTGTAAATCCCATGAGATCGTATGCATAAATCTTTTATTCAAAAAGAAGAATATTGAGCATATTCTATTTGGGGAGAATTGAGAAAAGAATGCGAAAATATTCATAGGAATGCATCGAGAAAACATGGATAAAATTTTAATCAGAAAGAGGAATCATGAACACATTAGACTTTTGGAATTATGAAGTATGCATCTAGAATCTCAAAAAATAGAATCTTGGGTACATTCTGAACGGGAAAAGGATTTCCAAGAAAAAAATACCATAAACACGCTTAGTTGGATGAATGTAGAATACTTGTGTGACTGACCTATTCCTAGATTCCCCGAGAAAGGAACCTAGAATTTTTTAAAGGATCGAGGATTCAAAAGTAAACAAAAACTTAGACTTAATTAAATTGATTCGAGAAAAAGTTGCCTTTAACTGAGCCAAAGAGACTTAGGAAGTTCTGTTAGTATGAAAAAAAGAGTAACAGTACTTTTAACCTGGTGGATTATGGAACAAAGTTCTGATAACTAGATCAAGGAAAGTTGATAATCAAACCTAATTTGTTCAAAGAGAAAAGAGACCATCTTGTTTGTGGAAGTTTGATTGAGGGTCGATGAATGATGTCGAGTGATGTGGGGTGATGTGTAGTGATGAGTGGAATAATGTGAGTGATGTGTGGAATGAATGAATGTGGGAATGATGTGAATTAATGTGGGATGATGTGAATTGATGTAGAAAAATGTGGAATAATGAGGAATGATGTGGAATGATGAGAAAGGATGTGGAATGATGAGGAAAGATGGGAATTTTGTTGGAAACTGTATTTGCATATGAAACCTATTTTTTTAAGGATTGTTTTACGTCAAGAATGCTGGGGGAAGCATTTTGACTATCTTATGGAATGAGGTCATGGGGACCTGAGTAAAAATGTTGCAACAGCCGATGGAGAGTCAAAGAAGAACTTCTCGCGTGGCAAAGTCAGCCGAGGTCTTGACCAGCCTTGGCTCAATTAAAATGGTGAGCTTCCAGTACGGTGGATGAGGGTGCAAGGAAGCGGCCTATGAGTGAAGCGCTAGGTCACCTGCAAAGGAACATAGAGGGGGTGCTGACCATACGGTGCTCTGGATCACCCAGGATACCCATGCGTGCGAACGAGGAAGAAATGAGTTGGAGTTGTTTTTTGAGCACGGGCATGGATCTGGTTGATTGGCCTTGCTGGTCTTCAACAGAAAAGTTCAAGGCACTTTTACATGGATCTCGTTGATTGATCTAGGTGATCTTCAACGGAGAGTCCATATGGGCTTTATGTGATTATACTCCTAGGTAGTACTATGGGCAAGGAACTATTGAAAAGGCCCCTGAGTGAGTAGCTGGTGAGCATTCTGGTTGTCGATGATGCCATAGGTACATTGAGGAAAGAAATTCTGACTAAAATTGGATTTTATGGTTGGAAAGTGGAAAAGTTGGAAATTGGACTTGTAAATGGAGTACTGAGGATTAGGATAGAAACACTATGGTTTTATTGCAACACTGTTTTGGAAATAGTTGAATCCAAGAAATGGTAATTTCATATTGGGTGCGTAAGTGGTGTGTCTATTTAAATTTTGCATGAGTGTCGGCTAGGGGGTCTAGGAACTCTTTTCCCTGGTACCCGAGACAAAACATAGCCAAATTCTTATACTGGATCCTATCAATACAGTGGTTTTAACCCATGGGATTGAATGAGGTTAGCATGGATTGATGGAATCCTATTATAGAATTCAATTTTGTTCAAGTTACGATAGGTGAAGTAAGTCACAGGATAATCCTTGTTCTATGGAAAAGAATCAACGGCTGTGCCTCTTTTGATGGGGAAAAAAGCGTTTGTCTCTTATGAACCAAGTGCAAGTTCCTCCTTTGATCCGACCATGTGAACTACGGGTTCGGTCGGAATACAAAGGATAGTTAAGGCTCTTGACTATGTTAGAAGATTTTCTTGGAGGAATCACCTATGCTTTCTAGGAGAGGGAAGTTTTCTCTTGGGTTCGGTTTTTGAAGAATCGAGGGATTAGTCTCTTGTCCGAACATTCGTGGGCGAGGCCCCGAGTGGGAAGCTCTACCCTGTGCACAAGGATACTACTTCCACTGCCAGCACTCCAGAGATGATGCATAGAGGTGGCATGGATCTCACAGCTCTGGTATAAGAGCGAATTGATTTGGTTGAAGTTGATAAACCAAGAAGCAAGAAATGTCAAAAATTTATGAGTTACCAGTGAAAGATTGTAATTGTGTGTTGAAATTCGTACAAGTTGATATTGAGAATGGAAATTCATGATGTTGAAATTGGGTTTTAGATGGAAGTATCGCATTTGTGTGGAGTCTCGGACTTGCTTGAGGCCTAGATATGATGGCATTTGCCTTATAACACCAAGGACCGTGACCACTTGTATATACCATGGGTATAACTGTAGCTCTATATACTGACAATATGTATAAGTGAATCTAAGACCTTGAAGTTATGAGCAAATGTTTTTTCCTAGATGATGATAAACAGTAGAGAAGTGGATCGAAGCCATGGAGTACTTCGATGTCACAGGTCAAACGAAAAGAGTAAGGTGGCTCTTGCTAGGCTGAAGATCGTAGAAATAGCCAGAGTAGCGTGGAGGAACCATTATGAGACAAACCGCTTGGATCGAAACACCCAGACGTGGGATGATCTCAAAGCATACCTTAGAAAGAGATTCTGTCCTCTAGGCTTCTTGGAGACAAAGATGAACGAGTTCCTGGAGCTAACCCAGGGAAGCCAAACTATGGAGAAATATCATCAACCTCCTCATCAAATACTCGCCACCGTTGGATGAAGAACAGCTGATGGCTAGGTTCATTCGGGGAATGAACAAACCCTTGGATGTCTTGGTTAAAAATGCTAAGCCAATTTCTATGGTTGAAGCAGTGCTACGGATGGCAAAGGATTTTGGCAAGGCCTTTGTTGTTAAGGTTTTGCCGAAGCCAACACCATCGTCTTTCAAAAGATTCCTAACCCCGATAAAAAGTGAATCCAACTTGCCGCCTCGTGTAAGAGACAACAAGGTCCTAGTCAAACCCAAGATACAGGAAGTTCCACAATAGAAGAAAGGCCTTTTTCTCGAAACACAATCCCCTGCTGGAACTCAACTTCAGAAGTTCCACCCTTGAACAAAGGAATTATATGCTTTAACTACCAAGGATACAGTCATCGTCGTATGGATTGCCCAACTTCTTTTGGATCCAGGTTTTGAGGACAAGGAAGTCAAGGACCAAGATTCGAGATACCAGCTCCTTCCTTATAGAGTAATCAAGGTCCTTCCTGTCAAAATCAAGGGAACCCCAGAGGTAGACCCCCTAACCAACCCTCAGCTTTGATGCAAAGTAACGCAAGACCGTAGTCTCAAAATTGGGGAAGTCAAAGAGAGAAGCTCCCAAAGCAACCATCTACTTCCAAGGCAGTAATGCTGGAAGTAATAGAAGGAGAAAGAGATGTAAGAGATTATCCTCCAGCTGCGAGATGAGGACATCTCAAGAAGAAAGAGATGTAAGAGATTATCTCAAGAAGATGAGGACATCTCAAGAAGAAAGAGATGTAAGAGATTATCCTCCAGCTGTGAGATGAGGACATCTCACGTTTTTTAGGTGGGGTAGGATGTAAGATTCTTTCCTCCAGATTTTTGAGATGTAAAGGTGTAAGAACCTCCCCTTCAGTCTCTGTAATCATCCCCTATTTCAGAATGCAAGAAAACATTGTTTTTCTTTGTTTTTGGCCTAGAGAGAGAAAATATTCTAGAGAGAGATAATACAATGTTGAGATATTTTTGGATATAAAGTTATCCCTTTTATTTAAAAAAATTAATTCCCTTGAAATAGAAGTTTAAAAAGAGTTTTCTAATGTGCATTAGAAATTAATTGAAATGTGCATTAGACACCTTAGCCTAAGGGTCCACGTTTTCAAAAAATTATGGATTAATGTCCAAAGAGTGTTCTAAAGGGCCATTAGGGTTAATCCAAGTTTTGGAATAAGAAAAATGCAAGAAAAAAAGAAAATCTCCCAAAGAGGAGTAAAATCTCACATAAGATGAAGAGTTGACTAGTACAGGTACTTAATAGTAAAAGAAAGAGGATTTATTAGTAAAAAATGAAAATTTTGACACCTCAAAAGCTCATGAAGGAGTGACTAGAATCATCATGGTTAATCTAATTTTTTAATCAAAAAATGAGATTTATTTCTCCTCTCACCTCTTTCAAAACTAGATCAGAAAAGTGGGCCTAATTGGTCCAAAACCTAAATTGGATCGAATTGAAGCTGGAAACCTCTAGATTCCAGTTGGACTTGGTTGGTGGCCTCCCTCACCTAAAAAAAGACCCCTCTTCCTTATTATTTTCATCTTAGAGTAATTATATGCTAGTGTAATTTTTAATTTAGTGTATTTATCTCTTCCCTCTTCATTGGCCCTCCATTGTGAAGCTTTGGGGCTTCACTAACCATCTTCTCTTGGAGATTACCCTCTTCTACATGGTGGCCAAGATTCTTCTTTGAGGGCTTCACATCTCCCTAAAGAATCAAGCCAAAAACCAAGGGTAAGCCTAAAACAATGGTGTTTTTCTCTCTTTTTGAAGGGTAACCTTCTTCCCAACCTCTCTAATGCTTGGGAAGCATTTTAATCCATGGTTTCTTCTTAAAACCATGCTTTTATTGATTTATGTTGTTTAAGTGCATTAATGTTAATCTCTTATTCTTAAAAAAAGTAATATTTTTGAATTGTAAATCTCTCGTTTTGAAAGAATACTCACCTATATGGCTAAATCCCTCTTGAAAGGGTAGATCTTAGTCCTAATCTCATTTTCTTACCCAAAACTCTAGGCCTAACAAGCTAGAGATGGAGATTAAGCATTTTTATGATTTTTAATCTAATCAAAATGAGGATTAATTCATTTAAGCTTGTTTTATGTTAAGAAAATTCAAATTTATTCATTTTAAGTTGAAATAACATTTAAGCATAGTAAATTTTATTCTAAAAGTGTAATTTTAACCATTCTTATTTCATAGAAAATGCGAAGAAACTATGGTAAAATTTTATCATTAGAAAATGAAGTTTATGTGCATAGACTAATTTTTATGCTAAAAGTGGAATTTTAAGCATTCTCATTTCATAGAAAATATGGGAAAGTTATGGTAAAATCTTTTAGAAAATAAATTTATGCAAAAATGATTTTTATATTAAAAGTGAAATTTTTAGCATTATCATTTCATAGAAAATGTGAGAAGGCTGTGGAAAAATTTATATCATTAGAGAATGAATTTATGCATAATATATTTTATTCTAAAAGTGGAGTTTTGAGCATTATTCATTTACTAGAAAAATAAAGAAGGTTATGCACAAATTTTTTAGATTTATTCAATTTATGAGAATTATGGAAATGATTCATTTAGATAAAAATGAATTAGTGGTTCTGCTGAAAGACGAAATATGGCTATAATTGAATTTGTAAATCCCATAAGATCGTATGCATAAATCTTTTATTCAAAAAGAAGGATATTGAGCATATTTTATTTTGGGAGAATTGAGACAAGAATGTGAAAATATTCATAGGAATGCATCGAGAAAACTTGGATAAAATTTTCATCAGAAAGAGGAATCATGAACACATTAAACTTTTGGAATTATGAAGTATGCGTCTAGAATCTCAAAAAATAGAATCTTGGGTACATTCTCAACGGGAAAAGGATTTCCCATAAAAAATACCATAAACACGCTTAGTTGGATGAATGTAGAATACTTGTGACTGACTTATTCCTAGATTCCTTAGGAAAGGAACTTGGAATTATTGAAAGGATCGAGGATCCAAAAGTAAACAGAAACTTAGACTTAATAAAATTGAGTCGAGAAAAGGTTACCTTTAACTGAGCCAAGTAATGGCCGAGACTTAGGAAGTTCTGTTAGTATGAAAAAAAGAGTAACTGTACTTTTAACTTGGTTGATTGTGGAACAAAGTTTTGATAACTAGATCAAGGAAAGTTGATAATCAAGCCTAATTCGCTCAAAGCGAAAAGAGACCATCCTGTTTGTGGAAGTTTGATTGAGGGTCGAATGATGTCGAATGATGTGGGGTGATGTGTAGTGATGAGTGAAATAATGTGGGTGATGTGTGGAATGATGTAGAGTGATGAGAAGTGATGTGTGGGATGTGTAGATTGATGTGTGGTTGATGTGCATTCATGTGGATGATGTGGATGGATGTGGAAATGATGTGGGATAATGTGAACGAATGTTAAAATAATGTGAATGAATGTAAGAATGATGTGGAATGATATGGATGAATGTGGGAATGATCTGGAATAATGTGGATGAATGTGGGAACGATGTGGGATAATGTTAAGGAATGTGGGAATGATGTGAATGAATGTGAGAATGATGTGAATTGATGTGTATTGATGTGAATGGATGTGAATTGATGTATATTGATGTGGGATGATGTGAATGGATGTGTATTGATGTGACATGAAATGATATGGAATGATGAGAAAGGATGCAGAATGATGAGGAAAGATGGGAATTTTGTTGAAAATTGTATTTGCATATGAAACTTGTTTTTTTAAAGGATTGTTTTACGTCGAGAATGCTGGGGGAAGCATTTTGACTATCTTGTGGAATGAGGTCGTGGGGACCTAAGTGAAAATGTTGCAAACAGCTGACGGAGCATCAAAGAGGGACGTCTTGCATGGCAAGGTAGGCCAAGGTCTTGATCAACCTTGGTTCGATTAAAATGGTGAGCTTCTGGTACGGTGGATGAGGAACCAAGGAAGCGGCCTATGAGTGAAGCGCTAGGTCACATGCAAAGAAACCTAGAGGGTGCTAACCATACGTGCTTGGGCTCTGGGTCTCTGGGTCACCCGGGTACTCACGCGTGTGAACGAGGAAGAAAATGAGTTGGAGTTGTTTTTTGAACACGGGCATGGATCTGGTTGATTGGCCTTGCTGGTCTTCACAATGGATGAGTTCATGGCTCTTTTACATGGATCTCGTTGATTGATCTAGCTGATCTTCAACAGAGAGTCCATAGGGATTTTATATGATTATACTCCTAGGTACTATTGGCTAGGAACTATTGAAAAGGCCCCTGAGTGAGTAGGTGGTGAGCGTTCTGGTTGCCGATGATGCCATAGGTACGCTGAGGAAGGAATGACTGAAATTTGATTCTATGGTTGGAAAGTGGAAAAGTTGGAAATTGGACCTGAAAATGGAATACTAAGGATTAGGATGGAAACACTATGGTTTTATTGCAATATTGTTTTGGAAATAGTTAAATCCAGAAAAAGGTAATTTCATATCCGGTGCATAAGTGGTGTGTCTATTTAAATTTTACATGAGTGCTAGCTAGGGGGCCTGGGAACTCTTTTCCCTGGTACCCGAGCCAAAACATAGCCAAATTTTTATACTGGATCCTATCAATACAGTGGTTGGGCTGTTGGCTAACCCATGGGATTGGATGAGATTAGGCTGGATTGATGAAATCCTATAATAAAATTCAATTTTGTTCAAGTTTGGATTTAAATTATAAATAAAGTGGTCTTTTCACCTAAGCATCTTGGTTAAGTTGGAAAAAGGGAATTAACAAAGAATTTTCGTATTGATAGGATCATGGATCGAGGTCGTCATGGTAGAAATGTTAACCCCCAACTCAATGAGGAAGAGCTCGAGCCAGATGTTCATAAAGCTCTTCATAGATCTCAGCCTGGACCTTTCAAAGGTGAAGGGGAGCACTTGGGAGAAACAGTAGAGAAGTGGATCGAAGCCATGGAGGAGTACTTCGATGGCATAGATTACAATGAAAAGAGTAAGGTGGCTCTTGCGAGCAGGCTGAAGATCGTAGAAACAACCAGAGTAGCGTGGAGGAACAACTATGAGACAAACCGCTTGGATCGGAACACCCAGACGTGGGATGATCTCAAAGCATACCTCAGAAAGAGATTCTATCCTCTAGGCTTCTTGGAGACAAAGATGAACGAGTTCCTGGAGCTAACCCATGGAAGCTGATTTATGGGGGAATATCACTAGGGATTCACTCTCCTCCTCAAATACTCGCCACCGCTAGATGAAGAACATGGCTGATGGCTTGGTCCATTTGGGGAATGGACAAACCCTTGGATACCTTGGTTAAAAATGCTAAGCCAACTTTTGTGGTGGCTAAAGTAGTGCGGATGGCAAAGGATTTCGCTAAGGCCTTTGTTGTTAAGGTTTCGCCAAAGCTAACACCATCGTCTTTCAAAAGATTCCTAATCCCGACCAAAAGTGAATCTAACTTGCCGCCTCCTAAGAGACAACAAGGTCCTAGTCAAACCCAAGATACGGGAAGTTCCAGAATGGAAGAAAGGCCTTTTCCTCGGAACACAATCCCCTGCTAGGACTCAACTTCTGAAGTTCCACCCTTGAACAAAGGAATTATATGCTTTAACTGCCAAGGATACGGTCATCGTAGTATGGATTGCCCAACTTCTTTTGGATCCAGGTTTTGAGGACAAGAAAGTCAAGGACCAAGATTCAAGAAAGTCAAGGACCAAGATTCAAGATACCAGCTCCTTCCTTCGAGAATAATCAAGGTCCTTCCCGTCACAAAATCAGGGGAACCCCAAAGGTAGACCACCTAACCAACCCTCAGCTTCAATGCAAAATAACGCAAGACCGCAGTCTCAGAATTGGGGAAGTCAAAGAGAGAAGCTCCCAAACCAGCCATCTACTTCCAAGGGAATAACGCTCGAAGTAATAGAAGAAGAAAGAGATGTAAGAGATTATCCTCCAGCTACGAGATGAGGACATCTCATGTTTTTTAAGTGGGGCAGGATGTAAGATTCTTCCCTCCAAATTTTGAGATGTAAAGGTGTAAGAACCTCCCCTTTAGTCTATGTAACCATCCCCTATTTCAGAGTGCAAGAAAACATTATTTTCCTTTGTTTTTGGCCTATAGAGAGAAAATATTCTAGAGAGAGATAACACAATTTTGAGGTATTTTTGGATATAAAGTTATCCATTTTTATTTAAGATGAATCCCTTGAACAGAAGTTTAAAAAGAGTTTTTTAATGTGCATTAGAAATTAATTGAAATGTGCATTAGACACCTTAGCCTAAGGGTCGTCCACATTTTCAGAAAATTATGGATTAAGGTCCAAAGAGTGTTCTAAAGGGCCCATAGGGTTAATCCAAGTGTTGATGAGAAAAATGCAAGAATAAAAGAAAATCTCTTAAAAAGGAGTAAATTCTCACATAAGATGAAGAGTTGACTAGTACAGGTACTTAATAGTAAAAAAATACAAATTTATTAGTAAAAAATTAGAATTTTGACACCTCAAGAGCTCATGAAGGAGGCGCCTAGAATCATAGAGATTATTCCAAATTTTTAATAAAAAAATGAGATTTTTTATCTCTCCTCTCACCTCTTTCAAACTAGATCAGAAAAGTGGGCCTAACTGGTCTAAAACTTATCGAAATTGGATCAATTGAAGCCGGAAACCTCCAGATTTGAGTTGGACTTGGTTGGTGAACTCCTTCACCTTTAAATAGATCCCTATTCCTTTGTATTTTCATCTTAGAGTAATTCTATGCTAGTGTAATTTCTAATTTAGTGTATTTTCCTCTTCCCTCTTCATTGGCCCTCCATTGTGAAGCTTTGAGGCTTCACAAATCCTCCTCTTCTCTTGGAGATTACCCTCTTCTACTTGGTGGCCAAGCTTTTTCTTTGAGGGCTTCACATCTCCCTAAAGAATCAAGCCAAAAACCAAGGGTAAGCCTACAACAATGGTGTTTTTCTCTCTTTTTCAATGGTAACCTTCTTCCCAACCTCTCTAATGCTTGGGAAGCATTTTAATCCATGGTTTCTTCTTAAAACCATGCTTTTATTGATTTATGTTGTTTAAGTGCATCAATGTTAGTCTCTTATGCATAAAAGTAATGTTTTTGAGTTGTAAATCTCTCTTTTTGAAAGCATACTCACATATATGGCTAATTCCTTCTTGAAAGGATAGATCTTAGTCCTAAACTCATTTTCTTACCCAAAACTCTAGGCCTAACAAGCTAGAGATGGAGATTAAGCATTTTTTATGATTTGTAATCTAATCAAAATGAGGATTAATTCATTTAAGCTTGTTTTATGTTAAGAAAATTTAAATTTATTTATTTTAAGTTGAAAGAAGGTTTATGCATAATAAATTTTATTCTAAAAGTGTAATTTTAACCATACTTATTTCATAGAAAATACGAGAAAACTATGGCAAAATTTTATCATTAGAAATTTTTTATGCTAAAAGTGGAATTTTTAGCATTCTAATTTCATAGAAAATGTGGGAAAGTTATGGTAAAATCTTTCAGAAAATGAATTTATGCATAAATGATTTTTATCTTAAAAGAAACATTTTGAGCATTATCATTTTATAGAAAATGTGGGAAAGCTATGGAAAAAATTATATCATTAGAGAATGAATTTATGCATAATATGTTTTATGCTAAAAGTGGAGTTTTGAGCATTATTCATTTACTAGAAAAATAAAGAAGGTTATGCATAAATTTTCTAGATTCATTCAATTTATGAGAATTATAGAAATGATTCATTTAGATAAAAAGGAATTAGTGCTTATGCTGAAAGAGGAAATATGGGTATACTTTAATTTGTAGATCCCATGAGATCGTATGCATAAATCTTTTATTCAAATAGAAGGATATTGAGCATATTTTATTTTGGGAGAATTGAGAAAAGAATGTGAAAATATTCATAGGAATGCATCGAGAAAACATGGAAAAAATTTTAATCAGAAAGAGGAATCATGAACACATTAAACTTTTGTAATTATGTAGTATGGGTCTAGAATCTCAAAAAATAGAATCTTGGGTACATTCTGAACGCGAAAAGGATTTCCTAGAAAAAAATACCAGAAACACGCTTAGTTGGATGAATGTAGAATACTTGTGCGACTAACTTATTCCTAGATTCCCTGGGAAAGGAACTTGGAATTATTGAAAGGATTGAGGATCCAAAAGTAAACGTAAACTTAGACTTAATTAAATTGAGTCGAGAAAAAGTTGCCTTTAACTGAGCCAAGTAATGGCCGAGACTTATTAGGAAGTTCTGTTAGTATGAAAAAAAGAGTAACTATACTTTTAACTTGGTTGATTGTGGAACAAAGTTCTGATAACTAGATTAAGCAAAGTTGATAATCAAACCTAATTTGCTCAAAGCAAAAAAGAGACCATCCTATTTGTGGAAGTTTGATTGAGGGTCGAATGATGTCGAGTGCTGTGGAGTGATGTGTAGTGATGAGTGGAATAATGTGGGTGATGTGTGGAATGATGTAGAGTGATGAGAAGTGATGTCTGGGATGTGTGGATTGATGTGTGGTTGATGTGTATTGATGTGGATGATGTGGATGGATGTGTGGATGATGTGGAAATGACGTGGATGATGTGGATGGATGTGTGCATGATGTGGAAATGACGTGGATGATGTGGATGGATGTGTGGATGATGTGGAAATGATGTGGATGATGTGGGATGATGTGAACAAATGTGAAAATGATGTGAATGAATGAATGTGGGAACGATGTGGAATGATGTGGATGAATGTGGGATCATGTGAATGAATGTGGGAATGATGTGGGATGATGTTAATGAATGTAAGAATGATGTGAATTGATGTGTATTGATGTGGGATGATGTGAACTCATGTAGAAAAATGCGGAATAATGAGAAATGATGTGGAATGATGAGAAAGGATGTGGAATGATGAGGAAAGATGGGAATTTGGTTGGAAACTGTATTTGCATATAAAACGTGTTTTTTTAAAGGATTGTTTTACGTCAAGAATGCTGGGGGAAGCATTTTGACTATCTTGTGGAATGAGGTCATGGGGACCTAAGTGAAAATGTTGCAACAGCTAACGGAGAGTCAAAGAAGGACGTCTCGCGTGGCAAGGTCGGCTGAGGTCTTGACTAGCCTTGGTTTAATTAAAATGGTGAGCTTTCGGTATGGTGGATGAGGGACCAAGGAAGTGCCCCATGAGTGAAACGCTAGGTCACCTGCAAAGGAACCTAGAGGGTGCTGACCATACGGTGGTCAGGTTTTGGGTCACCCAGGATACCCATGCATGGGAACGAGGAAGAAAATGAGTTGGAGGTGTTTTTGGAACACGGGCATGGATCTGGTTGATTGGCCTTGCTGGTCTTCAATGGATGTGTTCATGGCTCTTTTACATGGATCTCATTGATTGATCTAGCTAATCTTCAACGGAGAGTCCATATGGATTTTATGTGATTATACTTGTTGAGATTCAAGCTCGATGTCAGCTTGTGCCAGTTGCACTATGTGCTAGCATGTTAGGTAGTAACATGTGTGAGACATAAATGATTGCATCCAACTGGTCATAGTGTGTGGACATTAGCTAGGGTTAGCAGTGTGTGGACACAGCACATGTAGTGTGTTGTAGCTTATGAATTATGGCTTTATGCATTGTGAGAGAAGGGGGTGTTGAGATTCAAGCTTGATGTCAGTGTGAGCCAGCTATGCTATGTGCTGGCAGATTAGGTAGGAACATGTGTGAGACATAAATGACCGCGTGTCCAGCTGGTCATAGTGTGTGGACATTAGCTAGGGTTAGATGTGTGTGGACACAACTCATAGTGTTGTGTGTATTTTGGATTATGGCATTATGCTTTGTGTGAGAGTGGAGATGGCTTCCCTCTATGGTTAGGGTTTGCAATATACATTAGGGTTTGCTCCTGTGTGTGTGTCTCCTCCCCCTCTTGTTGAGAGCCTTGATATCCCAAGCTCATCTACATCTTCATCGGCAGTACATCATGAGCTTGAGAGGGGCTGTTGAGATTCAAGCTCGATGTGAGTGTGAGCCAGCTATGCTATGTGCTGGCATGTTAGGTAGGAACATGTGTGAGACATAAATGACCGCGTGTCCAGTTGGTCATAGTGTGTGGACATTAGCTAGGGTTAGTAGAGTGTGGACACAACTCATAGTGTGTTGTGTGTATTATGGATTAGGGCATTATGCTTTGTGTGAGAGTGGACATGGCTTCCCTCTATGGTTAGGGTTTGCAATATACATTAGGGTTTGCTCCTGTGTGTGTGTGTGTGTGTGTCTCCTCCCCCTCTATCATTCTTTCAACATGGTATCAGAGCCTTGTGCTGTTTATTAGGGTTTATGAGTGAGTGAAGAGAAGAGGGAGAAGAAGCTGTGAATAGAAGCTGTGAAGCTTGCCATTGGAGCTGTGAAGCTTGGAGCACACCAACTACTATCAGATCTGAGAGCTTGGCCTACCGGGTAAGGTCTTCTAAACATCCTTGAGCGGATTGCAGGTGATACAGGCAAAAACAAAACAAGTTAGAGCAAATCAAAGCAAAGAAAAATTCTGTTTTTTGAAAGCTTTCCATTAAAGCTTGGCAACATTGATGTATGGTGGAAATACATGTAAATCTGGCAAAGCAAACATGTATCTGACAATGAGGGATGTATTGGAAACTTCTATGCAAGCCCTATTGTGATTTTGGAGCATTTTGGAAGCACTTGGATGTATGAAAATCTCTGGAATTTGAGCTCTCAAAAAACAGAGAGAAGGAAGCCCAAAATTGATACATTTGGAGTGTGATTTTGGCAAAAATCCAAGCATTGATGGATTTCACACATACCTAGGTGTCTTGAGGACTTGTATCTATCATCAATTAACCTTATAACCACTCCCAAACCCCTCATATGCAGGCGGCACAGCCAGAACAGAGAAAACAGTGCAGTTTTTTGATTTGTTGGCTACGAGGAGATCGATTTATACTTGGGTGCTTGGTTCCTCTCACAATTGCTTTATCAATTGGTTGCTTTACACTTTGGAGAAGAGGGCTATGTGATTGGATTGATGAATTATGCCTAATTGAGCTGGGAATGAGCTGATTAAAACAGGATGTCCACTGGTTGCAGAGAAACAGGGTCATTTTAATTGATCAATTAATCTTTGGTCTTATACAATTCGACAAATTCCTCTTACATGGAGTTGATGGACACTATTGCTAAGCTAATGAATGCCTGGTTGCTCAATTTGGTCAAATATTGAAGAAATTAGAGCCAAATTACTACTGGTTTTTCTGGTTTTTCCCAAAACAGAGAAAGGGGTTTTCAAAAATTGATATGTACACATGTCAGATAGTGTTGATACTCAACATTGAGGTTGATTATGTGTCAATGCAAGTTGCCCATACTTGATTGCACCATTACATTGTGATTTGGAGCCGTGGAAGCGCATCAAAGCAGGGTATCTCGGACTGCGTGAGTCAGTTCATTTTGGATGATTACAGGTTGATTTTCTACATCAAATTTGAAGATTGGTGGTTACTTTGGAGTATCTGGAACACTCATTGGAGTGTGGTTGAGCTGAGGAAGGCTCAGTTACAGATTTGGATGAGTGCGGAAGGTGTATGCATTGAGCAAACATGTCGGATAATCCAGTTCAGATTGTTGGTGAAAAGCTGGATAGGAAGAACTTCCAGGCATGGAAGTACAGGATAAAGAGTTTCTTGAAAGGAAAAGGATTTTGGAATCTCATTACAGGTGCTGAGCCAGAGCTTGAGCTACCTTGACAACCTACACAGCAGCAGCTTATTGCTCATAAGCAATGGTCAGAGAGAGCATTCAAAGTGCTGCATTATCTGTCTATATGTATTTCTGATGCTATGCTCATACACATACAGGATGCTGAGAATCCCAAAGATACATGGGATACTTTGGTCAAGATGTTTGATACAGATACGAGTGCTCGCAAGTCTCAGTTGCGACAGCAGATACATAATGTGCAAAGGAATAAAAGGAGCATACATGATTATGTGCAAGAAATCAAGAAGTTTGCAGATCCATTGGCCACAATAAATGCCCCTATTAGGGGAAGGTTGAGGTCTATAGGGGCCCTTTAAGATGCCATGTGATTAAAAGGTTATTAAGGAAAAGAGCCAATCGTATGATGCCATGTATACAAAAATGTTGGGTGATTAAAGGTGGTCAAAAGATTCTCTAGAAGATGCCTTTTTGTACTTTTCATTTTCAAAAAGTGGGGGAAAAGTTTTTGAAATTTCGGACATCCATAACTTTTACATATGAGCTCAAAATTTGTCGGAGATTATAGATCCAGAATCTACTCGTCGAGCTCTTTCCATAGATATGTCACATGATATAGTTTTGCTCGCTCGATTTCAAATTCAATTTTGGCAGGAAACTTTGAAATTCAAACTTCTAGCCGTTTGAAGAACAAGAAGGTATCTAAAGTCAAAGAAACTTAGCGCTTTAACAAAAAGTCATTAAAATCATAATATGGCAACTTAAAGGGCCCCTATAGACCTCAACCTTTCCCTAATGCATGCCTGATGATGATTTGGTGGATATTACCTTGCGTGGTCTTGGCAAGGAATATAAATCATTTGATACATCTATCTCAGTGAGGAGTACAGGTTTACCTGACTTCGATGAGTTGGTTTCACTCTTGTTGGTTGAGGAAATCAAACTCAGTGATTCATTTTTGGATGCATCTACTAGCCATGATGATGGCAGAAATCAGGCTTTCTACTCGCAGAGAGGTTTTAGAGGCAGGGGGAGATTCACATCATGTGGACGTGGTGGTACTGGTCATGGATGGCAGGACAGGTCTCCACAATAGAATTTTCAGTCTTCATATGGTGCTCGAGGTGGTCGTGGATATACCCCTCCAAAGAGGCAGAGGTAACCCCCGTGGAAGAGGACATTGGGGCAAGGCCAACAAACATCTATGCAGGATGTTGAATGCCATTATTGTGGAAAATATGGTCATATGGCGAGAGATTGTTTTCGCAAACAGAATGATTTGAGAGGGGGAAGAGCACAACATGGTGGTCATTATGGTGGAAATTATGCACAACATGGTGGTGGAAATTATGCATCAAGCAGCAATGATGGCATTGCAAATCATTTGTTCGCCACATGAAACATGTTGTTGGATCGATGATGACAAATGCTGAGAATGATGATACTTGGTATATGGACTCTGGAGCATCAAACCATATGACATGTCATGGTGAATGGTTTGAGCATATGAAGCCTATGGATGTAAAAGGCTATTGGAAACAGGTGATGATACTCAGCATGTCATTACACATGTTGAAAGTGTACCATTGGTCATGCACAATGGTCAAACAAAATCTATGTCTGATGTATTGTACGTGCCTTCTATCACAAAGAGCTTGGCCTCAGTTGGTTAAATGGTGGAACAGGGATTACAGGTTCGTTTCAACGAGCATGGATGCTTCTTTGAAGATTTTAAACATGGATGTAGAGTCATTGCTAAAGGCAAGAAAGAAGGCAGATTGTTTAAGCTGGATGCTGGAATTCCTGAGCTAAAATTAGCCATGTTCTCCAAAAGTAAAAATGTGATACAGGACATTGATATGTGGCATAAGAGGATTGGACATGTCAATATACAGAGATTAAAGAACATGCAAACAAGAGGCATTGTCAATGGATTGCCTAGGTTCAAATATGATGGACATATGCATGTTTGTGAAGCCTATAAGTTTGGAAAGCAGGCAAGGTTGAGGTTTCCTAGAGAAGGAAATATGAGTAACAGGCCACTTGAGATAGTACACAGTGATGTATGGGGTCCTGCACAAAACCCATCTATCAAAGGCAGTTTATACTATGTTACATTCATAGATGATTTCAGCAGCATGACATGGATATACTTTCTCAAAGAGAAGAGTGAAGTGTTGGAAAAGTTCATGGATTTCAAAGCTTTTGCACAAAAGCAATATGGCTGTTGGATTAAATGTTTGAGGACAGATGGAGGTGGTGAATACACCTTAAAGGCTTTTGAGCATTTCTTGAGGAAGCATGGAATAAGAAGACAATTGACTTGCAGGTATACACCTCAGCCTCAGCAGAATGGTATGGCTGAGAGAAAGAATAGCATCATATGTGAAGTGGCAAGGGCAATGCTCAATGAAAAGAGCATGCCAGATTACTATTGGGTAGAAGCATGTGCTACTGCAGTATATATATTGAACAAAACACCTACAACAGCCATTCATGGAAGCACGCCAGAGATGCGGCTTACAGGTTACAGACTAGACATTGGACACCTTAAAGTTTTTGGATGCATAGCTTATGTACATGTGCGTGATGAAAGAAGAAGGAAGTTGGATCCTAAGGCAGAGAAATGTGTATTTGTTGGATATGCACAGGATCGAAAAGCATAAAAATGTTATAACCCACAAACTAGACAAGTGGTCATCTCACGAGATGTGGTGTTTGATGAGCTTGCTAGTTGGTACAAAGCAAAAGATGAGGGAGTCATTGAGTCACTTGAAGCTGATGTGCCTGTGAACTTGCCACAAGCAAGTTCTAGTTCTACTACTATGTCTGGGCCAGCAGCAGCAGCAGAGGCTGAGAGTAGTAGTGTATGTCCATGGTCAGGACGTTTGAGGCATGAGAGTGTGAGCACTGGGAGTAGTGCTATGGACAAAGGAAAGAAGAAGGTCGAAGGAATTGGAATCACAGGTTATGAGTCATCTAGTTCAGAGAGTTTGGATGAGGAGCTTGGCATACCTGTTTTATGCACACCTGGTGCTAGGCAGGATAGATATGTGCCACCACATGCTAGAGTTACAGGTGTACAGAGTGACCCGCATGCATTGCGGAGATCCCAGAGAGTCAGATATCCAGTTGACAGATTGATATATAGAGATTTTGCTATGCACTATGCATATATGACGTCTATGGTGAAGCATGTGGAACCTACATGCTATACAGAGGCTATTGGAGAGCATGTATGGGAGAAAGCAATGGATGTAGAGATGGACGCATTAGTCCATAATGATACATGGGACTTGGTTGCATTACCAAAGGACAAGAATGTTATTGGATGTAAATGGGTTTACAAAGTGAAGTGCAAATCTGATGGTTCTATTGAGAGACACAAAGCAAGATTGGTAGCAAAGGGTTATGCACAAACCCAAGGTTTGGACTATGATGAAACCTTTAGTCCAGTGGCTAAGATGGGCACAGTGAGAGCAGTCATTGCTATGGCTACAGCTAATGGCTGGGAAATGCATCAGATGGATGTCAAAAACGCATTTCTGAATGGAGAACTACAAGAGGAAGTGTATATGGCACAGCCAGAAGGGTATGTACACCCTAGATATCCCACTCACGTATGCAGATTGAAAAAGGCATTGTATGGTCTGAAGCAAGCACCTCGTGCTTGGAGTGATAAGATGAGCAGATATCTTATCTCACTTGGTTTTCAGATTTCTACAGCAGATTCTTCACTCTATGTGAAGAAGACAGAGCATGGGATTGTTTCTGTCATCTATGTGGATGACTTGATTATCACAGGTGATCATGGTGCAGATGTGATGCATGTCAAGAAAGCTTTGAGTGGGCAATTTGACATGAAAGATCTTGGTGAGTTGAGATACTTCCTTGGAATTGAAGTGGTGAAAGATCATGCAGGTACTTGGTTAGTACAGCGCCAATATGCATTGGATATGTTGGCAAAGTATGGCATGTCAGGTGTAAGCCTATGAGTACACCTTTGGAGCAAAATGTGAAGTTGCGGGCTGATTATGGCGAGGAATTGGATGATCCTTCTATGTACAGGAAGATGGTTGGTAGTCTCATATACATGACTATCACACGCCCGAATTTGAGTTATGCTGTGGGGCTAGTCAGCCAGTTTATGCAGAGACCCAGAAAACCACATTTGGATGCAGTGAGACGCATCATGAGATATGTGAAGACCACTGCACATTATGGTCTACTTTATGAGCTTGGACATATATGGCTACACAGATGCTGATTGGGCAGGTAGCGCATATGACAGGAGGTCTACTAGTGGATATGCTTTTACACTTGGAAGTGTCGTGGTGAGTTGGAGTGGCAAAAAGCAACCTATAGTTGCTTTATCCAGTACAGAGGCTGAATACAGAGGTGCAGCCATTGCTACTTGTTGTGAGGCTATATGGTTAAAGAGTCTCTTGACAGATTTATGTGAGCCTATTGATGGCAAAGTTGTCATTCATTGTGACAACATGAGCAGTATACAGTTGGCAAAGAATCCAGTGTTTCATGCGAGGACCAAACACATAGAGGTTCATTATCACTTTGTCAGAGAGAAGGTGCTGGATGGTACAGTTGATCTTCAGTATGTGAAGACTGATGAGTAGGTGGCAGACATCTTTACGAAGCCACTTAGCAGGGAGAAGTTTGAGTACTTCCGTACTATGTTGGGAGTACATGGGATGAGCTTGAGGGGGAGTGTTGAGAGTCTTGATATCCCAAGCTCATCTAAATCTTCATCGACAGTACATCATGAGCTTGAGAGGGGCTGTTGAGATTCAAGCTCGATGTCAGTGTGAGCCAGCTATGCTATGTGCTGGTATGTTAGGTAGGAACATGTGTGAGACATAAATGACCGCGTGTCCAGCTGGTCATAGTGTGTGGACATTAGCTAGGGTTAGTAGAGTGTGGACACAACTCATAGTGTGTTGTGTGTATTATGGATTAGGGCATTATGCTTTGTGTGAGAGTGGACATGGCTTCCCTCTATGGTTAGGGTTTGCAATATACATAAGGGTTTGCTCCTGTGTGTGTGTCTCCTCCCCCTCTACCGTTATTTCAACACCTCTACCATTCTTTCAACATGGTATCAGAGCCTTGTGCTGTTTATTAGGGTTTATGAGTGAGTGAGTGAAGAGGGAGAAGAAGCTGTGAAGAGAAGCTGTGAAGCTTGCCATTGGAGCTGTGAAGCTTGGAGCACACCTTGGAGCACACCAAATACTATCAGATCTGAGAGCTTGGCCTACCAGGTAAGGTCTTCTAAACATCCTTGAGCGGATTGCAGGTGATACAGGCAAAAACAAAGCAATTTAGAGCAACTCAAAGCAAAGCAAAATTCTGGTTTTTGGAAACTTTCCATTAAAGCTTGAAAGCATTGATGTATGGTGGAAATACATGTAAATCTGGCAAAGCAAACATGTATCTGACAATGAGAGATGTATTGGCAACTTCTATGCAAGCCCTTCTGTGATTTTGGAGCAAGTTACATGCATTTGAATGAGTGAAATTACTGGTTTTTTGAACTCTCACAAAAACAGAGAAAAGGAAGCCCAAATTTGATGAAATTGGAGCATGTTTTTGGCAAAAATCAAGGCATTGATGGATTGCACACATACCTAGGAGTGTTGGGGACTTGATTACCTCATCATTTAGCAATACAACCACTCCCAAAACCCTCTACAGCAGGCGGCGCTAGTTGGACAGCAGAAACAGAGAAGATTTTGATATTTTTACTGAGTGGAGGACCAAATTATACTTTGGTGCTTGATACATTTCACAATTTCTTTAGCAATTGGTTGCTATACACTTAGGAGAAGAGGGCTTTGTGGTTGGATTGATGAATTATGCCTAATTGAGCTGGGAATGAGCTGATTAAACAGGCTGTTCACTGGTTGCAGAGAAACAGAGCAATTTTAATTGAGCAATTAATCTTTGGTCTTATACAATTGGACAAATTCCTCTTACATGGAGTTGATGGACACTATTGCTAAGCTAATGAATGCCTGGTTGCTCAATTTGGACAAATATTGAAGAAAGTAGAGCCATTTTACTACTGGTTTTTCTGGTTTTTCCCAAAACAGAGAAAGGGGTTTTCAAAAATTGATATGTACACATGTCAGATGGTGTTGATACTCTACATTGAGGTTGTTTAGGTGTCAATGTAAGTTTCCCATACTTGATTCACCACTACATTGTGATTTGGAGCCTTGGAAGGCGCATCAAAATAGGGTATCTCGGACTGCGTGAGTCAGTTCATCTTGGATGCATACAGCCTTACAGGTTGATTTTCTACATCAAATTTGAAGAATGTTGGCTATCTTAAAGTATCTGAAACATTCATTGGAGTGTGGTTGAGCTGAGGAAGACTCATTTACAGATTTGGAAGTGTGCGGAAGGTGTACGCATTGAGCAAACATGTCGGATAATCTAGTATAGATTGTTGGTGAAAAGCTGGATAGGAAGAACTTCCAGGCATGGAAGTACAGGATAAAGAGTTTCTTGAAAGGAAAAGGATTTTGAAATCTCATTATAGGTGCTGAGCCAGAGCCTGAGCTACCTCGACAACCTACACAGCAGCAGCTTATTGCTCATAAGCAATGGTCAGAGAGAGCATTCAAAGTGCTGCATTATCTGTCTATATGTATTTTTGATGCTATGCTCATACACATATAGGATGCTGAGAATCCCAAAGATGCTTGGGATACTTTGGTCAAGATGTTTGATACGGATACGAGTGCTCGCAAGCCTCAGTTGCGACAACAGATACATAATGTGAAAAGGAATAAAAGGAGCATACAAGAATATGTGCAAGAAATCAAGAAGTTTGCAGATGCATTGGCCACAATAAATGCCCCCATGCCTGATGATGATTTGGTGGATATTACCTTGCGTGGTCTTGGCAAGGAATATAAATCTTTTGATACATCTATCTCAGTGAGGAGTACAGGTTTGCTAGACTTTGATGAGTTGGTTTCGCTCTTTCTTGTTGAGGAAATCAAACTCAGTGATTCATTTTTGGATGCATCTACTAGCCATGATGATGACATAAATCAGGCTTTCTACTCGCAGAGAGGTTTTAGAGGCAGGGGGAGATTCACATCACGAGGACGTGGTGGTAATGGTCGTGGATGGCAGGACAGGTCATCACAGCAAAATTTTCAGCCTTCATATGGTGCTCGAGCTGGTCGTGGATATGCACCTCAGCGAGGCAGAGGTAACCCCCATGGTAGAGGACGTTGGCAAGGCCAACCAAATTCTATGCAAGATGTGGAATGCCATTACTGTGGCAAATATGGTCATATGTGTTGAGATATCGAGCTCTAGTGAGGCGGTGGACACTGATGACCCGCCTGGGGGATAGGCCCCGCACTTACACCACTGGCATGGTTGGTGAGATCTTGGGTGATATGTGGCCAGTGGGATGACAGGCTGTGTGACAGCCACTCTAGAGACTGGCATAGTTATAGCGCCAGCTCATTTAGTCGGGTTCACACTATAGAGAACCCGTGTATGTATTTGGTTGAGTACCTTTCATATTGTGTGTACTCTTATTCTTGTATATGGTGTGTTGAGTGTTGAGTAGAGAAGAAGAAGATTTTCAGCCTCTCACCTTGTGTGTTCTCTATTAGGGTTTGTGAGTGTGTGTGTGTGCTTGCAAGAGCTCAAGCTCTCTTCCCCCTTGCATCTTTTCATGGTATCAGAGCCTGGTTCGTGCTAAGGGCTGAGCTGCAAGCAAGAGAACCACAGGAAGCGGTACGAGGGTAAGAGCTTCAATTACTCTTCCCTATTGTGTTGGTGACTACACCCTTGTCGGGAGCTCTACGGGAGGCACCGGCAAACGATCTCCGATTGAGGAGCTTTCTTCGCGGGAGTGAAGCTATAGGGCAACTATACTGAGATTTTCGGGCCGAAAACGCGTTTCGGGCGCGTCTGGACCTCTGTTTTTCAGAAAGCAGGCGATTTCAAGCACTGCGGGTAAGTCATCGATTCTCTGCAGAACTCTGTTTTAAGAACTGCAGGAAGACAGATTGACTATGCAGACACTGTGGGTGCTGCAAAGAGGTCTACAGTTGCCATTGGGTGTATGTATGCACATTGAAGTCACTGGTTGTGACATTTGAGTACTACAGTACCGCTGTGCAGAAAATACTGCAGGTTGTGCAGAAAAACCAGAGTGCAGGTTCTGGTAAAATTGTGTGTTTGGCAAGATGTCTAATGATGGCATAACACAGATTGTGGCTGAGAAGCTGGATAAGAATAACTTCCATGCTTGGAGGTTCAGGTTGACGAATTTCCTGATGGGAAAAGGCTATTGGGACTACATAGAAGGTGAACATGAAGAGGCACCAGAGATACCGGATATAAATCCGACTGTTGCAGATGTGAAAGAGTTTAAAGACTGGAACCAAGGAGCCAGGAAGGTTATGTATTGGCTTTCCATTAGTATACAAGACACCATGATTGGGCATATTCAGGATGCCAAGTCCCCCAAGGAGGCATGGGACACCTTGGTAAAGCTTTATGAAACAAATACCAAGGCACGTAAGATACAGTTGAAGAATGAGCTTCATACTGTGGAGAAAAAGAGCATGTCTGTGAATGACTATGCATTGAAGATAAAGGGTATTGTGGAATCCCTTGCATCTATTGGTGTGTCAGTAGAGATGATGATGACAAGGTGGAAGTCTGTCTACGTGGTCTCGGGCCACAATACAAGGCGTTCAAGACGTCTATTCAGACTCGAGAAAACATTCCCAACTTTACAGATTTGGTGTCTATGCTGATTATCGAAGAGAAGAGCTTGGGTGAAGACCAACAGTCTTCACAAAGCAAAAACAGTTCAGAGCAACAGGCCTTCTACACGAGTTCAGGAAGAGGACGAGGTAGAGGAGGCCGTGGACGCGGTCAAGGAGGTGGCCGAACAGGTAATCAGAATTTTGGACAGCAGCAGCAGCAGCAACAACAGTCCCAGAATCAACAACAACAACACGCAGGTGGAAGAGGCAAATTCAGAGGCAGGGGGAGTCAAAGAGGCCGTGGAAATTGGCAAAGGCAATATAATGATGCACGTGAATGCTATTATTGTGGTAAGACTGGACATGTGCAGTCAGAATGTTATAAGAAGCAGGCTGACATGCAAAATGGGAAAGTGCAGCAAAACAACTATGCATCCTCAAGCAGAAATAATGAGGATAATGAAAGGTTGTTTGTCATGCAACATGTCGTGAATGCCATGTCTGAAAATGTTGATGCAGCACAGAAAGATAATGTATGGTATGTAGATTCATGCGCTTCGAACCACATGACGAGTCATGGGGAGTGGTTCAAGGAGATGAAAAACCCGGAAAGACCAGGTTTTGTGGAAACATGGGATGACACTGCTCATCCAATTGCCCACGTTGGAGATGTGCCATTATCTATGCAGGATGGCAAAGTGAAGTACTTGCAGATGTACTTCACGTTCCAAACATAACAAAGAATCTGGTTTCAGTTGGCCAGATGATTGAGCAGGGTTTGCAGGTTTGGTTTAACCCTGATGGATGTTATGTTGAAGATTTTAAAGACAAGTGCAGGTTGGTTGCAAAAGGCAACAGAGTGGGCAGAATGTTTACGTTGGATGTAGACATGCCTGAAATGAGTGCTGCGATGTTTGCAAATGGTTCAGGAGTTGTTGCAGACACAGACATATGGCATAAAAGAATTGGACATGTAAATGTGCAAAGATTGAAGTCTATGCAGACAAAAGGAATTGTGACAGGGCTGCCAAAATTTAAAGTGGAAGGTATGTAGAAAATATGTGAAGCATGCCAATTTGGGAAGCAAACAAAGCATGTGTTTCCACGTAACAGATATGTGAGCAGAAATGCACTAGATGTTGTGCATTCAGATGTATGGGGTCCTACGAAGACCGTGTCTATGGGAGGCTGCAGGTACTATGTCACTTTCATTGATGACCACACAAGGAAAGTGTGGGTATATTTCATGAAAGAGAAGAGTGAGGTGTTCACTCACTTTCAGAATTTCAGAGTTTTGGTTGAAAAGCAAACAGGAAAATATGTCAAGTGCCTAAGGTCAGATGGAGGGGGAGAATACTTCTCCAATGAGTTCTCTGAATTTTTGAAGAAGAATGGTATTCGGAGACAGTTCACATGCAGATACACTCCGCAGCAAAATGGAGTTGCTGAGCGGAAAAACAGGCACATTGCTGAGATTGCGCGAGCATTGATGGAAGAGAAGAATATGCCGCATTGCTATTGGGCTGAGGTTGTTTCTACAGCAGTATACATCATGAACAGGACTCCAACTGTAGCCATACATGATGTAACTCCAGAGGAGAGGTTTACTGGCAGAAAACCAGATTTGTCTCATTTGAAAGTCTTTGGATGCATTGCATATGTGCATGTGCCAGATGAGCTGAGAACTAAGCTGGATCCAAAAGCTGAAAAATGTGTGTTTATTGGATACTCCCTTGAGCAAAAGGGATACAGGTGTTATAACCCTACTACATGTGAGTTGAGGGTAAGCAGGGATGTCGTCTTTGATGAGATGAGCAGCTGGTATGCTGCTGAAAAAGAAGCTGTTGGGGCTGATTTGAGTGGAAGTGTGGTTGCACAGAATGCAGGTCAGCAATCACAGTCTTTGAGTGGACTAGGAGAGTCCTCATCTAGTGGGTCTGTTGATAGACCATGGAGTGGCAGGCTACGTCATAATACTAGCCCTGCAAATGTGATTAGTACATCACGTAAAGGAAAAGAGAAAATGGTTGAGCCCCTTGGTATGCCTGACATTTCTGCAGGGCATTCTCATGTTGATGGAGAGTTAGTGGCTCAGATATGAGCCTTGATGAGGAGCTTGGGATCCCAGCTATGAGAACACCTGGTGTAAAGAAGGCTATGGAAGCCATGAATGAAAAGCTGCAAAGATCAGGGAGAGTGAAGAACCCTGTGCAGAGATTTACATATGATGGTTATGTGGCACATCACTATGCATATATGGCAAAGGTTGTGCAGGTTGTTGAGCCCACATGCATTGATGAGGCTATTGGAAATGTGTGTTGGGAGAAAGCTATGGATGAGGAGATGGATGCACTATATGGAAATGAAACTTGGGATTTAGTGCAATTGCCAGAAGGCAAGAAAGCCATTGGTTGCAAGTGGGTGTACAAAGTTAAACATAACAGTGATGGGAGCATAAACAGGTACAAGGCTAGATTGGTAGCCAAAGGATATGCGCAGACATATGGGATTGATTATGAGGAAACTTTCAGCCCAGTTGCCAAGATGGCAACGGTGAGAGTTGTGATAGCAGTGGCTGCGTCAAAGAAATGGTCTTTACATCAGATGGATGTAAAGAATGCATTCTTGCATGGGGATTTGCAAGAAGAGGTGTATATGTTGCAGCCACCTGGTTATGAGGATGTGGGTCACCCCGAGCATGTTTGCAGGTTGAAGAAAGCCTTGTATGGTTAAAGCAAGCACCAAGAGCATGGTCTGACAAGATTTCTGAATATCTTGTCACTATTGGCTTTCATGTAGCCAATGCAGATTTCTCATTGTATGTGAGACATGGTGATAGAGGGGTTGTGCTTGTTGTCATCTATGTAGATGACTTGATCATTACGGGGGACCATGATGCAGAGATCTTTGATGTAAAGATCTTGCTTAGACAGAAGTTTGAGATGAAGGATCTGGGGGAGCTCAGATATTTCTTGGGCATTGAGGTGATTAGGTCACCACATGGTATAGGATTACTGCAGAGACAGTATGGCTTGGACATGTTGTCCAAGTATGGTATGACAGGCTATAAGCCTATTTTTGTGCCATTGGATCAGAATGGCAAATTGAGTGCAGATTCAAGAGAGATCTTGGAGGATCCTACTATGTACAGACGCATAGTAGGAAGTTTGATCTACATGACGATCACCAGACCAGATTTGAGCTATGCTGTTGGGTTGGTGAGTCAGTTTATGCAGGTTCCACGGAAACCGCATTTGGATGCAGTGAGACGCATACTGAGGTATGTGAGGTCTACTTTGCATTGTGGACTATTCTATGAGACTGGGACAGAGATATGTGTACATGGGTACACAGATGCTGATTGGGCCGGTAGTATCTCAGATAGAAGATCTACCAGTGGCTTCATGTTTTCTTTGGGGAGTGCTGCTGTGACTTGGAGCAGCAAGAAGCAGCCTACGGTTGCTCTATCGAGTACAGAGGCCGAGTACAGAGGAGCTGCTATGGCAGCATGTGAGGTAGCTTGGTTGAGAAAGCTACTTGCAGATTTGGGTCTATCAGTGGATAGACAAGTTGTCATTTTCTGTGACAACATTAGCAGTATACAGTTGGCCAGGAACCCAGTCTTTCATGCTCGTACGAAGCACATAGAGGTCCACTACCACTTCGTCAGAGAGAAGGTCTTGGCAGGAGACCTTGACCTTGTTTATGTCAGCACAGAGGATCAGGTAGCTGACATCTTCACCAAAGCATTGGGTACAGAGAAGCTCCGCAGATTCAGGGCTTTGCTTGGTGTACATGAGATGGAGTTGAGCTCGAGGGGGAGTGTTGAGATATCGAGCTCTAGTGAGGCGGTGGACACTGACCCGCCTGGGGGATAGGCCCCGCACTTACACCACTGGCATGGTTGGTGAGATCTTGGGTGATATGTGGCCAGTGGGATGACAGGCTGTGTGACAGCCACTCTAGAGACTGGCATAGTTATAGCGCCAGCTCATTTAGTCGGGTTCACACTATAGAGAACCCGTGTATGTATTTGGTTGAGTACCTTTCATATTGTGTGTACTCTTATTCTTGTATATGGTGTGTTGAGTGTTGAGTAGAGAAGAAGAAGATTTAGGCAATCCACTGACAATGCCTCTTGTTTGCATGTTCTTTAATCTCTGTATATTGACATGTCCAATCCTCTTATGCCACATATCAATGTCCTGTACCACATTCCTGCTTTTGGAGAACATGGCTAATTTTAGTTCAGGAGTCCCAGCATCCAGCTTAAACAATCTGCCTTCTTTCTTGCCTTTAGCAATAACTCTACATCCATGTTTAAAATCTTCAACGAAGCATCCATCCCTGTTCCACCATTTGACCAACTGAGGCCAAGCTCTTTGTGATAGAAGACACATACAATACATCTGACATAGCCTTGATGATCCATCTATGTACAGGAAGATGGTTGGTAGTCTCATATACATGACTATTACACGCCCGTATTTGAGTTATGCTGTGGGGCTAGTAAGCCAGTTTATGTAGAGCCCCAGAAAGCCTCATTTGGATGCACTGAGACACATTATGAGATATGTGAAGACCACTGCACATTATGGTTTATTTTATGAGAGTGGTAAAAGCTTGGACATACATGGCTACACAGATGCTGATTGGGCAGGTAGCGCATATGACAGGAGGTCTACTAGTGGATATCCTTTTACACTTGGAAGTGCCGTGGTGAGTTGGAGTAGCAAGAAGCAACCTACAGTTGCTTTATCTAGTACAGAGGCTGAATATAGAGGTGCAGCCATTGCTACTTGTGAGGCAGTATGGTTAAAGGGTCTCTTGGCAGATTTATGTGAGCCTATTGATGGCAAAGTTGTCATTCATTGTGACAACATGAGCAGTATATAGTTGGCCAAGAATCTAGTGTTTCATGCGAGGACCAAACACATAGAGGTCCATTATCACTTTGTCAGAGACTCACTCAACTTTTACAATTGGTCTAATTCCTTTTACATGGAGTTAGTAGACATCATTGCTAAGCAAATGAATGCCTGGTCTCTCAATTTGGACAAGAATTGAAGAAATTACAGCACTTTTACTATTGGTTTTATTGGTTTTTCTCAAAACAGAGAAGGGGATTTGATATTTTTAGTATGTATGCACCTTGGTTGGTGTTAATATGCAACATTGAGCTTGTTTAGGTGTCAATGAAAGTTATCCACACTTGATTGAACCATTACATTGCAATTTGAAGCCTTGGAAAGTGCGCCAAAATAGAGTACTTTGGACTGCGTATGCTAGTTCAATTTGAATGCAATAAGAGTGATTTTCTACATCAACAGTGAAGCTTGTTGAGTACTTTGGAGTATTTGGAACACTTATTAGAGTGTGGTTGAGGTGAGGAAGGCTCATTTACAGAATTGAACGTGTACAGAAGGTGCATTTGCATTGAGCAAATATGCCAGACAACCCAGTACAGATTGTGGGTGAGAAGTTGGATAGAAAGAACTTCTAGGCATGGAAGTACAGGATTAAAAGCTTTCTGAAAGGAAAAGGATTTTGGAACCTCGTTACAGGTGCAGAGCCAGAGCTAGAACTACCTTGACAACCTATACAAGTGACAAGTTCTAGCTCATAAACAGTGGTCAGAGAGAGAGGGCATACAAAGTTTTGCATTACTTGTCTATATGTATCTCGGATGCTATACTCATGCATATACATGATGCTGAGAATCCCAAGGATGCATGCGATATGTTGGTAAAGCTATTTGATACAGATACTAGTGCTCGTAAGTCTCAGTTGAGACAACAAATTCATAATGTGAAGCGGAAAGGAAGGAGTATTCATGATTATGTACAAGAGATAAAGAAGTATGTAGATGCATTGGAAACTATTAATGCCCCCATGCTTGATGATGATTTGGTAGACATTGCCTTGCATGGTCTTGGCAGGAGTACAAGTCTTTTGATACATCTATCTCTGTTTGGAGTACACGTTTACCAAATTTTGTTGATGAGTTGGTTTCACTCTTGCTTGTTGAGGAAATCAAACTTAGTGACTCTTTTCATGATGCATCTACTAGCCATGATGATAATGGTAGGAATCAGGCTTTCTATTCACAAAGGGGATTTAGAGACAGGGGGAGATTTGCATCACAAGGTCATGGGTAATGGTCATGGATGGCAGGATAGGTCACCACAATAGAATTTTTAGCCTACATATGATGCTAGAGGTGGTCGTGGATATACACCTCAGAGAGGCAGAGGTAATCCTCGTGGAAGAGGACGTTGGCAAGGCCAACAAGCATCTATGCAGAATATGGAATGCCATTACTATGGGAAGTTTGGTCATATGGCACGTGATTGTTACCGCAAACAAAACGATTTGAGAGGGGGTAGAGCACAACATGGTGGAAATTATGCAAATGGTGGAAATTTTACGTCAAGCAGTCATGATGGCAACGCAAATCACTTGTTTGCCATGAAACATGTCGTGGGATCTATGATGACAAATCCTGACAGTGAAGACACTTGGTATATGGACTCTGGAGTATCAAACCATATGACTTGTCATGGCGAATGGTTTGAACATATGAAGCCAATGGATGTGAAAGGCTATGTGGAGACAGATGATGATTCCCAGCATGCTATCACTCGTGTTGCTTCGTGTACCATTAGTGATGCACAATGGTGAAACAAAGTCTATGGCAGATGTCTTGTATGTGCCTTCTAATACAAAAAGTTTTACCTCAGTTGGCCAAATGGTTGAACAAGGTTTATAGGTTCGTATCAACGAGCATGGTTGCTTTGTTGAGGATTTCAAAAATGGATGTAGAGTCATTGCCAAAGGCAAGAAAGAAGGCAGGTTATTTAAGTTGGATGCTGGGATCCCTGAGTTGAAATTGGCCATGTTCTCTAAAAGTCAAAATGTGGTACAGGACATTGACATGTGGCATAAAAGGATTGGACATGTGAACATACAAAGGTTAAAGAACATGCACGCAAGAGGCATTGCTAGTGGCCTGCCTAGATTCAAGTAGTATGATGGAAATATGCATGTCTGTGATGCTTGCCATTTCCTAAGAAGGCAACATGAGTAGCAAGCCACTTGAGATAGTTCATAGTGATGTATGGGGTCCTGCACAAAACCCATCCATTAAAGGCAGCTTGTATTATGTGACATTCATTGATGATTTCAACAGAATGACTTGGATTTACTTTCTCATAGAGAAAAGTGAAGTGTTGGGAAAGTTTATGGACTTCAAAGCTTTTGCAGAGAAGCAATATGGCTCTTGGATAAAATGTTTGAGGAGGATAGATGGAGGTGGTGAATACACCTCACATGATTTTGAAAATTTCTTGAGAAAGCATGGCATAAGAAGGAAGCTAACTTACAGGTATAGACCTTAGCAAAATGGTGTTGTGCTGAGAGGAAAAATAGAGTCATTGGTGATGTGGCTAGGGCAATGCTCAATGAAAAGAGTATGCCAGACTATTATTGGGGGCAGAAGCGTGTGCCACGGTGGTGTATGTACTTAATAAGACACCCACAATAGCCATACATGGAAGTACGCCAGAGATGTGTCTTACAGGTTTTAGGCCAGACATTGGACACCTCAAAGTGTTTGGTAGCATAGATTATGTGCATGTGCCAGATGAGAGAACGAAGAAGTTGGATCCTAAGGCAGAAAAGTGCATTTTTGTTGGGTATGCACAAGATCGCAAGGCATATAAATGTTACAATCCACATACTAGGCAAGTGGTTATCTCACAAGATGTGGTGTTTGATGAACTTGCTAGTTGGTACAAGGAAAAGGATGAGGGTGTCATTGATTCCACTGATGCTAATGTGCATGTGAACTTGCCACAAACAAGTTCTATTTCTATGTCTGGGCCAGTAAGGTCTGAGAGTAGTACTATACGTCCATGGTCAGGATACTGACATGAGAGTGTGAGCATTGGGAGTAGTGCTGTGGATAAAGGGAAAAAGAAGGTTGAAGGAATTGGCATTACAGGTGATGAGTCATCAAGTTTAGAAAGTTTGGATGAGGAACTTGGCATACTAGTTTTACGCACACCAAGTGCAAGGCTAGATAGATATGTGCCTCCACATGCTAGAGGAGTGACAGGTGTTCAGAGTGATCCGCATGCATTGCAGAGATCCCAAAGGGTCAGGTATCGAGTTCACAGGTTGACATATCGTGACTTTGCTATGCATTACACATATATGACCTCTTTGGTGAAGCATGTGGAACCTACATGCTATACAGAAGCTATTGGGAAGCATGTATGGGAGAAGGCAATGGGGATGTTGAGATGGACGCATTGGTCCAATGAAACTTGGGATTTGGTTGCCTTACCACCACAAGGCAAAAATGTCATTGGTTGTTGCAAATGGGTTTATAAGGTGAAATACAAATCAGATGGTTCCATTGAGCACCATAAAGTGCGGCTGGTAGCTAAGGGTTATGCACAAACCCAAGGCTTGGACTATGATGAAACATTTAGTCCAGTTGCAAAGATGGGAACAATGAGAGCAATCATTGCTATGGCTGCAGCAAATGGTTGGGAAATGCATCAAATGGATGTGAAAAATGCATTTCTAAATGGTGATTTACAAGAGGAAGTTTATATGGCACAGCTAGAAGGATATGTACACCCCCGAGGTACCCCACTCATGTATGCAGGTTAAAGAAAGAATTTTATGGTTTGAAGCAAGCACCTGGTGCTTGGAGTGATAAGATAAGCCGATATCTTATCTCCCTTGGATTTTAGGTTTCTTCAACAGATTCTTCACTCTATGTAAAGAAAACAGATCATGGGATTGTCTTACTTGTCATCTATGTGGATGACTTGATTGTCACAGGAGATCATGCTACAGATGTTATGCATGACAAGAAGGCATTGAGTGGGCAGTTTGATATAAAAGACTTGGGTGAATTGAGATATTTTCTTGGGATTGAAGTGATCAAAGACCATGCAGGGACATGGTTAGTGCAACGCCAATATGCATTGGATATGTTGGCAAAATATGGGATGACAGGGTGTACGCCAATGAGTATACCTTTGGAGCAGAATGTGAAGCTGCGGGCTGAATTTGGTGAAGAGTTGGATGATCCATCTATGTATAGAAAGATGGTTGGCAGTCTTATTTACATGACTATCACATGACCGGATCTCAGTTATGCTATGGGACTAGTAAGCCAATTTATGCAAATCCCTAGAAAACCTCATTTGGATGCAATGAGACACATCATGCGATATGTAAAGACCACTGCACATTATGGTCTTCTTTATGAGCACGGTAAAGGCTTGGATGTACACGGCTACATAGACATAGATTGGGCAGGTAGCTCATATGACAAGAGGTCTACTAGTGGTTATGCCTTTACATTTGGAAGTGTAGTGGTGAGTTGGAGCAGCAAGAAGCAACCTACTATTGCTTTATCTAGTACAGAGGCTAAATACAAGGATGCAACCATTGCTACATGTGAAGGAGTATGGTGAAAGAGTCTCTTGGCTGATTTGGGTGAGCCTTTTGATGGCAAGGTTATCATTCGACATCTTTAAAGCCACTTAGCAGGGAGAAGTTTGAGTACTTCTGTATTATATGTTGGGAGTACATGAGATGAGCTTGAGGGGGAGTGTTGAGAGCTTTGATAGCCCAAGATCATCTACATCTTCATCTACGGCAGTACATCATGAGCTTGAGAGGGGCTGTTGAGATTCAAGCTTGATGTCAGCTTGATGTCAGTTGCACTATGTGCTGGCATGTTAGGTAGTAACATGTGTGAGACATAAATGACCACGTTCAGCTAGTCATAGTGTGTGGACATTAGCTAGGGTTAGCAGTGTGTGGACACAACACATGTAGTGTGTTGTAGCTTCTCGATTATGGCTTTATGCATTGTGAGAGAAGGGACATGGCTTCCCCCTATGGTTAGGGTTTGATTAATACATTAGGGTTTTCTCCTATGTGTGTGTGTCTCCTCTCCCTCTACCTGTTTTTCATCAATACTCCTAGGTACTATGGGCTAGGAACGATTGAAAAGGCCCCTGAGTGAGTAGGTGGTGAGTGTTCTGGTTGCCGATGATGCCATAGGTACGCTAAGGAAGGAATGACTGAAATTAGATTTTATGGTTGGAAAGTGGAAAAGTTGGAAATTGGACTTGGAAATGCAATACTGAGGATTAGTGTTGAAATATCAAGCTCGTATACAGCTGGAGGATAGCACATGGGTGCTGACAGAGTGACAGTATGGTAGATAGATATCGTGTGGTGTGTTTATGACCGCGTCCAGCTGGTCATGTGTGGTGTGGACATTACACTAGGTTTACTTTGTAGTGTGGACATAACACTATGTGTGTTCTCCTTTGTGTGTGTGAGAGAGATGGTGACTATGGCTTCTCTCCTTCTTTATGGTTGATGGTTATGGATTAGGGTTTGCTTCTCTTGTGTGTGTTACATCCTGCTCCTGTTTTTTATCATGGTATCAGAGCCAAGAGCTCATTAGCTGAGTTGTGAGAGTGAGTGAGAGAAGAGAGAAGAAGAAGAAAAAACCGTGAAGGAAGCCATTGGAGCTTGGAGCAAAGGAGAAGCTGTGGAGCACACATCGGCATCAGATCTGAGAGCTAAGGACCATTGGTGAGTGTAGCAAGACCCCCTTTGCGGATTGCAGGTATCAAAGAGCAAGTTCAGTGAAGATTGAAGTGCATAAAGCAAGCAGAAAATTTCTGGTTTTGAAGCTTTCATGGAAAGCTTGTGAAGGAATGTATTTTGTCAAAAGTATTGGTGCAAATACAAAGGAAACACAGAGGTTCTCATGTATTGTGAAAGGGCACATGTATTAGCAACACTGGAGCAAACCATTGCATGAAAATTGATGCATTACAGGCAATTTGTGAAGAAAAAAAATCTGGTTTTTTGGACTCTACAAAAACAGAGAACATATGCCCGGTGGAGGATCAATTGTGGCAATTCTACTCAAAATTGAGTCAAACCCTTCATACCCATGATAGATTAGGTCATTGCTAAGAGACCTATCCACTCATTAGTGATTACCCCTCTCTCCTAGAGCTCCAAGAGAAGGCGGCGTTTTTTGGAAGAGTTTCTTGAAAAGTTTGCAATGAATTTGGTCTAATTCACTCATTTGGACACCAAATTGAATGCTTTAAAGCTTGGAGAGTTTAGCAAAGACATTGCTAAGGTCTTGTGATGCTTGGTTGCAGCTCATTTCATGTATTTGGAGCTCATTGAAGTGATTTATCAGAGGTGTGCAGGTTTGCAGAAATTCTGTCCAAAAACAGAGCATTTTTAATCAAGGCATTAATCTTTGTCTATATCAAATTGGCCTAATTCCTTTGGTACAAGTAAAGTCCTATGAGTTGCTAAACTTTTGAATCAAAAAGTTTTGGATTTGGAGAAGATTTGAAGGAGATAGAGCAATTTTAGTGAGAGGTGGTACCTGACAGATGCAGAAAAATTCAAACCAGAGGTTACAAAAATTGGTGGTTCTCATTCCCCTTGAAGAATTGGATCAAACCCTTCTAGGATATGTTGGAGCAATGTGTTGGGAAGCTAATGCAAGTTGAATCATTGAATTTGGACAAGATTTGAAGGATTTAGAGCATAATCTTGACTGGTTACTGGCGAGAATTTACTGGCGAGAAAAAAACCAGAAAATTTTTTGTGAAGGAGTTTCATTTGATTTCAACTTTGATCGAGTGTACATTGTTGGTGAATCATTGTGGGATGTTAATGCACACAATTTGCAAGCATTTGATGTGATTTGGAGAGATTTGGAGCATTACAGGTACTTCGTACATTGTAATCGAAAGGGTACATCTACTCTATTTTTTTGCAACAATGGGAGATGGTCCGATACAGATTGTTGGAGAGAAGCTTGACCGCACTAACTTTCAAGTATGGAAGTTTCGAATGAAGAGTTTTTTGAAAGGCAAAGGTTTATGGAGTCTCGTCTCGGAGGAAGACCCGGAGCCATATCTACCTCCTCAACCAAATAATGCTCAGTTACTGGCTCACAAGCAATGGGTAGAGCGGTCTTCGAAAGTGTTGCATTATTTTTCCATATGTGTAACAGATGCCTTGCTTATTCACATCCAAGATGCACATACACCGAAAGAAGCATGGGGTATATTGTGCCGAATGTATGAGACAGACACTGGTGCAAGGAAAATACAACTAAAGCAACAGATTCACAGTGTCACACGAAGGAATAGGAGTATACATGAGTATGTTCAGGAAATCAAGGGTTATGCAGATTCCTTGTCATCGATCCATGCCCCAATGGATGATGATGATTTGGTTGCTCTCACATTGCGTGGTTTAGGCAAAGAATACAAATCTTTTGACACTTCCATCTCAGTAAGATTGGGAGGAACGCCAGACTTTAATGAGCTTGTGTCATTGCTCATTGTGGAAGAATTGAAGCTTGGCCTTGGTGGTATGAGTGTTACAGGTGGTGCATCCTCGTCAAGCAATGATGAACATGCAAGAAATCAGGCTTTTTACTCATCTAGAGGCTCTCGAGGCAGGGGGAGATTTACCCCTCGAGGCCGTGGAGGACGTGGTTGGAATGACAGGTCTACTCAACCACAATCAAATCAGAATTTTCAGAATTCACAGTCATCATTTGGATCACGTGGAGGTCGTGGATTTCAATCCCATAGGGGGAGATTTGGAACAGGTGCTCGTGGTAGAGGACGATGGCAAGGTCCTCAACAAAATTTGAATGGGATTGAATGTTACTATTGTGGCAAACTTGGACATTTGGCAAAAGATTGTTACAAAAAGCAGAATGATGCGAGGAATGGAAGACCACAACATGGAAATTATGCATCTACCAGTAACAATGATGGGAGTTCAAACCATCTTTTTGCAATGAAGCATGTTATGGGGACAATGGATTCTCAGAATGCTCGAGATGAATCATGGTATATGGATTCAGGTGCCTCAAACCACATGACATGTCATGGTGAGTGGTTTGAGAAGATGCAACCATTGGATACAAATGGTTATGTGGTCACAGGAGATGATACTCAGCATCTTATAACACATGTTGGCAGTGTGCCTTTGAAGATGCATGATGGAAATGTGAAAAATATGTCAGAAGTGTTATATGTACCATCTATTACAAAGAGTTTGGCATCAGTAGGCCAAATGGTTGAGCAGGGATTACAAGTAAGATTCAATGAGAAAGGCTGTTTTGTGGAAGATTTTAAGCATGGCTGTAGATTGGTTGCCAAGGGCAAGAAGGAAGGAAGGTTGTTCAAATTGGATGCAGGCATACCAGAATTGAGTTCAGCCATGTTTTCAAAGAGTAATGGGATTGTGCAGGACATTGACATGTGGCACAAGCGGATTGGACATGTCAATATACAGAGATTAAAGAACATGCAAACAAGGGGCATTGTCAGTGGATTGCCTCGATTCAAATATGATGGACATATGCATGTTTGTGAAGCCTGTCAGTTTGGAAAGCAGGCAAGGTTGAGGTTTCCTAGAGAAGGAAACATGAGTAATAGACCACTTGAAATAGTGCACAGTGATGTATGGGTCCCAGCACAAAACCCATCTATCAAAGGAAGTCTATACTATGTGACATTTATAGATGACTTCAGCAGGATGACATGGATATATTTTTTGAGAGAGAAGAGTGAAGTGCTGGAAAAATTCATGGATTTTAAAGCTCTTGTAGAAAAACAATATGGCTGTTGGATTAAGTGTCTGAGAACAGATGGAGGTGGTGAATACACCTCAAAAGCATTTGAGCATTTCTTGCAGAAGCATGGGATAAGAAGACAGTTGACATGCAGGTATACACCTCAGCAGAATGGTGTGGCTGAGAGAAAGAATCGTGTCATATGTGAAGTGGCAAGGGCAATGCTCAATGAAAAGAGCATGCCAGATTACTATTGGGCAGAAGCATGTGCTACTGCAGTGTATATCCTGAACAAATCACCTACAGCAGCCATTCATGGAAGCACGCGTGAGATGCGGCTTACAGGTTACAGGCCAGATATTGGACACCTGAAAGTCTTTGGATGTGTAGCTTATGTTCATGTGCCTAATGAAAGAAGACGGAAGTTGGATCCTAAAGCAAAGAAATGTGTCTTTGTTGGATATGCACAGGATCGAAAGGCTTACAAATGCTATAACCCTCAAACTAGACAAGTAGTCATCTCACGAGATGTTGTATTTGATGAGCTTGCTAGTTGGTATAAAGCCAAAGATGAGGGAGTCATTGACACACTTGAGGCGAATGTGCCTGTGAACTTGCCATCACAAGCAAGTTCTAGCTCTACTACTATGTCTGGGCCAGCAGCAGAAGCTAAGAGTAGTAGCAGTGTACGTCCATGGTCAGGACGTCTGAGACATGAGAGTGTGAGCACTGGGAGTAGTGCTATGGATAAAGGCAAGAAGAAAGTTGAAGGAATTGGGATCACAGGCTATGAGTCCTCTAGCTCAGAGAGTTTGGATGAGGAGCTCGGGATACCTGTTGTACGCACACCTGGTGCTAGGCAAGACAGATATGTGCCACCACATGCCAGAGTTACAGGTGTACAGAGTGACCCGCATGCATTGCGGAGATCCCAGAGAGTCAGATATCCAGTGGAGAGATTGACATATAGAGATTTTGCTATGCACTATGCATACATGACATCTATGGTAAAGCATGTGGAACCTACATGCTATACAGAGGCTATTGGAGAGCATGTATGGCAGAAAGCCATGGATGAAGAGATGGATGCTTTGGACAAAAATGATACATGGGAATTGGCTGAGTTACCTAAAGGAAAGAATGCAATTGGATGCAAATGGGTGTATAAGGTAAAGTGCAAGTCAGATGGCAGCCTAGAGAGACATAAGGCAAGGCTGGTCACTAAAGGATATGCACAAACTTATGGTCTTGATTATGATGAAACTTTCAGCCCAGTGGCTAAAATGGCTACAGTGAGGTCTATCATTGCACTAGCAGCACAAAAAGGTTGGGCTTTACATCAAATGGATGTCAAAAATGCTTTCTTGAATGGTGATCTACAAGAAGAGGTGTACATGGAACAGCCAGAAGGTTATGTACATCCAAAATATCCGACCTTTGTTTGCAGGTTAAAGAAAGCACTCTATGGTTTGAAGCAAGCACCTCGTGCTTGGAGTGACAAGATCAGCAGATATCTTGTCAGTATTGGATTTGTGGTTGGAAATGCAGACTCTTCACTTTATGTGAAGAAGACACATGATGGTATCGTGATGATAGTCATTTATGTTGATGATTTGATTATCACAGGTGATTGTGGGAAAGGCATTGATGAGGTTAAGGCCTCTTTATGCAAAGAGTTTGATATGAAAGACCTTGGTGATTTGAGGTTCTTTCTTGGCATTGAGGTGATTAGCACAGGCAAGGGTATATGGTTGGTGCAAAGGCAATATGCACTTGACATGCTGACAAAGTATGGTATGACAGCATGCAAACCAATGTTAACACCATTAGAGCAAAACATGAAGCTTAGGGCTGATTTGGGTGATGAGCTTGATGATATCACCATGTACAGGAAAATGGTTAGTAGTCTTATCTACATGACCATTACGAGGCCAGATATCAGTTATGCAGTTGGTTTGGTGAGTCAGTTTATGCAGAGTCCTCGTAAACCTCACTTGGATGCTGTGAGACGGATTCTGAGATATGTCAAAACTACCGCGCATTATGGTCTTTTCTATGAGGCAGGAAAAGACATGCATGTCTATGGATATACAGATGCAGATTGGGCCGGTAGTGCATATGACAGGAGATCTACCAGTGGCTATGTTTTTAGCCTTGGTAGTGGAGCTGTGAGTTGGAGCAGTAAAAAGCAACCTACAGTTGCTTTATCTACCACAGAGGCAGAGTATCGTGGAGCAGCCATAGCTGCATGTGAGGCTATGTGGTTGAAGAAGTTGCTAGATGATGTCAGGTTACAGAGTGATATGAGAGTTGTCATTCATTGTGACAACATGAGTAGTATTCAGCTTGCTAGCAACCCAGTTTATCATGCCAGGACCAAACATATTGAGGTCCACTATCATTTCATCAGAGAGAAGGTGCTAGATGGGCATGTTGATTTGACATATGTGCAGACAGATGAGCAGGTTGCAGATATCTTTACCAAAGCACTTGGTAAGGATAAGTTCGAGTATTTTCGTACTCGATTGGGAGTCCTAGAGATGGACATGTCGAGCTTGAGGGGGAGTGTTGAAATATCAAGCTCGTATACAGCTGGAGGATAGCACATGGGTGCTGACAGAGTGACAGTATGGTAGATAGATATCGTGTGGTGTGTTTATGACCGCGTCCAGCTGGTCATGTGTGGTGTGGACATTACACTAGGTTTACTTTGTAGTGTGGACATAACACTATGTGTGTTCTCCTTTGTGTGTGTGAGAGAGATGGTGACTATGGCTTCTCTCCTTCTTTATGGTTGATGGTTATGGATTAGGGTTTGCTTCTCTTGTGTGTGTTACATCCTGCTCCTGTTTTTTATCAATTAGGATGGAAACACTATGGTTTTATTGCAATACCATTCTGTAAATAGTTGAATCCAAGAAAAGGTAATTTCATATCAGAAGGTGCGTAAGTGGTGTGTCTATTTAAATTTTGCATGAGTGTCGGCTAGGGGTTTGGGAACTCTTTTCCCTGGTACCCGAGACAAAACATAGCCAAATTCTTATACTGGATCCTATCAATATAGTGGTTGGACCCATGGGATTGGATGAGGTTAGGCTGGATTGATGGAATCCTATCATAAAAATCATTTTTGTTCAAGTTATGATAGTTTAAGTAAGTCACAGGATAATCCTTGTTCTATGGAAAAGAATCAACGACTGTGCCTCTTTTGATGGGGAAAAAAGAGTTTGTCTCTATGAACCAAGTGCAAGTTCCTCCTTTGATCTGACCATGTGAACCACGGGTTCGGTCGGAATACAAAGGATAGTTAAGGCTCGTGACTACGTTAGAAGATTTTCCTGGAGAAATCGCCTATGCTTTCTGGGGGAGCGAAGTTTTTCCCGAGTTCAGTTTTGGAAAAACTAAGGGATTAGTCTCTTGTCCGGACATTCGTGGGGGTGAGGCCCCGAGTGGGAAGCTCTGCCCTGTGTGCAAGGATGCTACTTCCATTGCCAGCACTCCAGAGATGATGCGTAGAGGGGGCAGGGATCTCACAGCTGGTATGAGAGCGAATTAGTTAAAGTTGATAAACCAAGAAGCAAGAAATGTTAAAAATTTATGAGTTACCAGTGAAAGATTGTAATTGTGTGTTGAAATTTGTACAAGTTGATATTCAGAATGGAAATTCATGAATTAGAAATTGGGTTTTAGCTGGAAGTACCACATTTGTGTGGAATCCCCGACTTGCTTGAGGCCTAGATATGATGGCATTTGCCTTATAACACCAAGGACCGTGACCACTTATATATACCATGGGTATAACTGCAGCTCTATATACTGACAATATGTATAAGTGAATCTAAGACCTTGAAGTTATGAGCAAATGTTTTTTCCTGGATGATGATTTTTGGAATGTTGGTTGATATGATCTTAGATTTCTGGCTGAAAATTGATGAATTGAATTGGATGCTGATTGAAGGATGATGATTTTAAATTCAGGTTTTGAAAGTAGATGAATTGAATAATTCATGAATGATGTTGAAGGGAGAAAATACCAATAATGATGTTAGTAACATGGAAGACGATTAAAACTTTCAATAGATCAATACAAGATTAGTGGATCATGCTGACAAATTGTTTGCAACTTGACCTTTGGCCTAGTGGACCCAATTGTGGAATGATGAATCGAGAACCTGTATAACTGAAATTCCCGTGGGGAATGTTCATATAAAATTTCTAGTCTGATGGACCATTATTGTGTCAAGGATATGAATGAACCCATTATTGTGTTAAGGATATGAATGAACTATTTTCTGATAACGAGTTCTGTATGTTTCTTCTTATAGAAGGGATCTTTATCCCGGGATTTTGAGAGGGTTGACCAAACTTTAAAGAACCCCAGAATCAGTTGGATCTAAAGTTTAACTCCTTTTGGATTTAAATTATAAATAAAGTTTAACTCCTTTTTGGATTTAAATTATAAATAAAGTGGTCTTTTCACCTGAGTATCTTGGTTAAGTTGGAAAAAGGGAATTAACAAAGAATTTTTGTATTGATAGGATCATGGATCGAGGTCGTTGTGGTAGAAATGTTAACCTTCAACTCGATGAGGAAGAGCTCAACCTAGATGTTCGTAAAGCTCTTGATAAATCTTAGCCTGGACCTTTCAAAGGTGAAGGGGAGCACTTGGGAGAAATAATAGAGAAGTGGATCGAAGCCATGGAGGAGTACTTCGATGTCACAGGTTACAACAAAAAGAGTAAGGTGGCTCTTTCAAGGTTGAAGATCATAGAAACAGCCAGAGTAGCATGGAGGAACCACTGTGAGACAAACCACTTGGATCAAAATACCCAGACGTGGGATGATCTCAAAGCATACCTCAGAAAGAGATTATGTCCTGCACGCTTCTTGGAGACAAAGATGAACGAGTTCTTGGAGCTAACCTTGCGAAGCTGAACTATTGCGATATATCACCAGGCATTCACTCTCTGCCTCAAATACTCACCACCGCAAGATGAAGAATAGCTGATGGCTAGGTTCATTCGGGGAATGAACGAACCCTTGGATACCTTGGTTAAAAATGCTAAGCCAATTTCTGTGGCTGAAGTAGTGAGGATGGCGAAGAATTTGGCCAAGGCTTTTGTTGTTAAGGTTGCGCCGCCAAAGCCAACACCATCATCTTTCAAAAGATTCCTAACCCTTATGAAAAGTGAAGCCAAATTACTGCCTCCTAAGAGACAACAAGGTCCTAGTCAAACCCAAGATACGGGAAGTTCCAGAATGGAAGAAAGGCCTTTTCCTCGGAACACAATCCCCTACTGGAACTCAACTTCAGAATTTCCACCCTTGAACAAAGGAATTAGATGCTTTAACTACCACTAGGGATACGGTCATCGTAGTATGGATTGCCCAACTTCTTTTGGATCCAGGTTTTTGTTGAGATTCAAGCTTGATGTCAGTGTGTGCCAGCTATGCTATGTGCTGGCATGTTAGGTAGCAGCATGTGTGAGACATAAATGACCGCGTCTAGCTCGTCATAGTGTGTGGACATTAGCTAGGGTTAGATGTGTGTGGACACAACTCATAGCGTGTCTAGTGTATTATGGATTATGGCTTTATGCATTGTGTGAGAAGGGAGATGGCTTCCCTCTATGTTTAGGGTTTGTAATATACATTAGGGTTTGCTCTTGTGTGTGTGTCTCCTCTCCCTCTACCTTATTTTCAACATGGTATCAGAGCCTGGTGCTCTCTATTAGGGTTTATGAGTGAGTGAGAGAAGAGGGAGAAGAAGTTGTGAAGAAAAGCTGTGAAGCTTGCCATTAAAGCTGTGAAGCTTGGAGCACACCAATTTCTATCAGATCTGAGAGCTTGGCCTACCGGGTAAGGTATAACACTATATTCATGAGTTTGGGAATTTCCCAACTCCCATTTTTTGAATACTAAAAAGGTGGGACCTGGATAACATGCCTATAAGTTTCTCAAAACCATATCATGTGACCTATTGTTGGAAAGCGCTTGGAAAATGGAATCTAGTGAGCTATAGAGCGCTCAATTTGGAGTAACGGTGTTTAAGTTATCATTAATCCAAAGATTTGACCACGTGTCCCAAACTACTAGGAAATTCCCATATTCCCCAATATGGTGTTGTATTCTAAACATCCTTGAGCGGATTGCAGGAGGTGATTCAGGCAGAAACAAAGCAAATTAGGGCAACCCAAAGCAAAAGAAAATTCTGGTTTTTTGGAAGCTTTCCATTGAAGCTTGGAAGCGGTGATGTATGGTGAAATAGATGTAAATCTGGCAAAGAAACATGTATGTGACAAGCAAGAATGTATTCAACATTGATTTTGGAGCAATTTTGATGCATTTGAATGTGTGAACTGGTTTTTGAGCTCTTACAAAACAGTGAAAAAGAGGTCAAATTTTGATGAATTTGGAGCAAGTTTTTGGTAAAAATCAACTCATTGATGGATTGCACACATGCCTAGGTGTGTTGGGTACTTAATTGCGTCATCAATTAGCACTACAAAGAGTTCCAAAGCCCTCAGGAGCAGGTGGCACAGAACTACAGTAGAAATAGAGTATTTTTCAATCATATTTGATAGGTGGAGGACCAAAATCAACTCTTGTGCTTGACATATTCCAAAATTGGGTTAGAAATTGGTTGCTACATACACTTGAGAAGGAGGCTATATGATTGGATTGAGCAATTATCATCTATGGAGTTGGAAATGAGCTGATTAAACAGGCTGTCTACTGGTTGCAGAGAAACAGAGTGTGATTAATCGATCAATTACTCACTGGTCTTAAACAATTGGTCTAATTCCTTTTACATGGAGTTAGTGGACATCATTGCTAAGCTAATGAATGCTTGGTTTCTCAATTTGGACAAGGATTGAAGAAATTAGAGCAATTCTACTACTGGTTTTTCTGGTTTTTCTCAAAACAGAGAAGGGGGTTTGACAAAATTGATATGTACACATGTTGGTTGGTGTTGATATTCAACATTGAGGTTGTTTAGGTGTTAATGAAAGTTATCCATACTTGATTGAACCACTACATTGCAATTTGGAGCCTTGGAAAGCGCATCAAAGCAGGGTAGCCAGTTCATTTTGGATGCATACAGGTTGATTTTCTACATCAAAATTGAAGTTTGTTGACTACTTTGGAGTATCTAAAACACTGATTGGAGTGTGGTTGAGCTGAGGAAGGCTTGTTTACAGATTTGGACATTTGCGAAAGGTGTATTTGCATTGAGCAATATGTCGGATAATCCAATACAAATTGTTGGTGGTGAAAAATTGGATAGGAAGAACTTCTAGGCATGGAACTATAGGATCAAAAGTTTTCTGAAGGGAAAAGGTTTTTGGAATCTTATTACAGGTGCTGAGCCAGAGTTGGAACTACCCCGACAACCTACATAGCAGCAGGTTATCGCTCATAAGCAATGGTCAGAAAGAGCATACAAAGTGTTGCATTATCTGTCTATATGTATTTCGGATGCTATGCTCATACCGTATACATGATGCTGAGAATCCCAAGGATGCATGGGATACATTGGTGAAGCTGTTTGATACAGACACGAGTGCTCGCAAGTCTCAATTGCGACAAGAGATTCATAATGTGAAACGGAATAGAAGGAGCATCCATGATTATGTACAAGAGATAAAGAAGTATGCAGATGCATTGGCAACAATCAATGTCCCCATGCCTGATGATGATTTGGAAGACATTACCTTGCGTGGTCTTGGCAAGGAATATAAATCTTTTGATACATCCATCTCGTTTCGGAGTACAGGTTTACCAAACTTTGATGAGTTGGTTTCACTCTTGCTTGTTGAGGAAATCAAACTCAGTGATTCTTTTCATGATGCATCTACTAGCCATGATGATAATGGCAGAAATCAGGCTTTCTACTCACAAAGAGGATCTAGAGGGAGGGGGAGATTTGAATCACGTGGCTGTGGTAATGGTCGTGGATGGCAGGACAGGTCACCACAACAGAATTTTCAGCCTTCATATGGTGCTAGAGGTGGTCGTGGATATACACCTCAACGAGGCAGAGGTAATCCTCGTGGTAGAGGACGTTGGCAAGGCCAACAAATATCTATGCAAGATGTGGAATGCCATTACTGTGTGGAAAATTTGGTCATATGGCACATGATTGTTTTCGCAAACAAAATGATTTGAGAGGGGGTAGAGCACAACATCGTGGACATTATGCACAACATGGTGGTGGAAATTATGCAGCAAGCAGTAATGATGGCAGCGCAAATCACTTGTTTGCCATGAAACATAAAAGTTTAACCCAAATTCATAGAGAACTCATTTACCATGGCTTATATTGACTTCTCGGTCAATGATAATGTCGATGACATGAGTGATCATCCCAACCCTAGAAGGGAAGATCATAAGTTCCATGAAGAAGAAGAGGAGGAGGTAGCAAAGAGCGAATTTTTGGAGGTGACACAACGTCTCGAGGCTACTATAACAAAGTGTCATGATGAGATGGAATCACTTAAGGTGCAGATTTTAACTTTGCAGAAAGCTCTTCTAGCCACCTCATCTATAGCTACTAAAGTAGTTGCTCCGTCTTTTGCACCAAAGATGTATGACGGAGAGAAGAAGGAGAAGACACAAGAATGTGTGGATGCCTGGCTTAACAGGTGGAATACACACTTTGCTTTTCACCCTTTCACTGATGTGCAGAAATTGCAAATGGCACAGGGTTTATTAAAGGGGAAAGCTTTGACTTGGTGGAAGGATTTAAAAGAAGATTCTATTCCCACTACTTGGCTAGATTTTGAAGTTGCATTCGAGAAAGAATTTGTCCAACCAGAGGATGAATTCGAAGTTATTGCCAAGTTGGTTAAAAATAGCACGGCTAATCAGTCTTTTGATAACTATGTGTAAAAGTTTAGACAGTTGGCTGCTAAAGCCAAGTCTGATGATCATTCTTTGTGTGGTATTTTTATCAATGGATTATCTTGTGATTATCAATACGAGGTGAAGAAGTGCAAAGTTGAAACGACTGAAGATGTTATTCATGCTGCTCAGGTTTTTCATAAGACAATGGTTGGTGCCAATTCATCAAAACCAGCGTTAAATGAAAAGAAACCCACTTTCACTTATTCAAACAGTGGACAAAAAAGGAAATTGGTTTTCACACCAAAACCAAAAAATGGTGACAATGCCAGCAAAAAACCAAAGTTTGTGAGTAGGAAAAAACTCACATGCTTTAAGTGCAAAGAGAAAGGGCATACAAATAAATTTTGTCCTTTGAATGAAGCTACAGCAACTTCGGTGCCTGTTCAAAAGGCAGCATCAAAAAAGTTTATTCCAAGGAAATCTGTTCACATTATAGAACTTCAAGGTAAATTCTCTGAAGTTAATGTTTCGCATCTTGAAGGAACCCAATGTTCAGATTGTACTTTCAATAAAGACGTTTATGGTCCAAACGAATTATTTCGTGTTTATGGATCAGTAAAAGGACATCAGGTTCATATTTTGTTTAATCCTGGTAGTACTCACAATTTTATTGACAATATTGTGGTAAGTTAGAAACCATGCAGAATGATCACATGTACAAGGTCAGGATGGCTGGAGGATAAGTTCAATTTTGGGACAAGAAGGTGTCAAAATTACCATTAGACATCCAATTGTACTCAGATAGGCTTGATTTCCATGTCATGAGCTTGGGTCATATTATTGATATAATTTTGGGAATGGAATGGTTTCATAGCAAAAATAAGAATTTTTCTATCGATTGGGTCAAACATTTGATGTCTTTTCATCACAATGGAAGCCTTGTAACTCTTAAAGGAAACATTGTTGTACCCAAGGAAACTTTTATCAATGAGCTGGAATTAATGGAAGATATTTTTAACTATGAGCTTTTCCAGTTGGTTATGGATCTAGTGTCTTCGTATATTCATTTTGATGCAAACACTATTTCTTTAGATGTTTAGGAAAGTAAAGTGTTAAGTTCCATTAAAAGCAAATTTCAGGATGTATTTCTTGATGAATTGCCTCATGGATTACCTCCTAAACGAGAGGTGGACCATAAAATAGAGCTAGTACCAGGGGCAGAACCTGTTAGTATTCCTCCGTATCGGCTTAGCCAATCTGAGGAGGATGAGGTAGCCAAACAACTAGCTGAATATTTGAGGATGGGTCAAATTAGACCAAGTAAGTCTCCTTGGGGTGCACCAGTTATCCTGGTTAAGAAAAAGGATCAAGGTACCTGGAGGATGTGTATTGATTATAAACGTCTTACAAGGTTACAATTAAAAATAGATACCCATTACCTAGATCAGATGATCTTATTGATAGGTTGCATGGAGCTAAGAATTTTACAAAGCTTGACTTGCGAACAGGTTATCATCAGATCCGTATAGCAAAGAAAGATGTTCCTAAAACTGCTTTTAGGACAAGATATGGCCATTATGAATTTTTAGTGTTACCTTTGGTCTCACTAATGCACCAGCAACTTTCCAACAGATGATGAATGATATATTTCAAGATCTATTAGGAAAATGTGTGGTGGTTTTCTTAGATGATATTTTGATATATAGCAAAACTTTGGATGAGCATGAGAGTCATCTTAAAGAGGTTCTAGGAAGGCTCAGGAAGAAAAAACTGTATTGTAAATTATCTAAGTGTGATTTCTTTAAAAAAGAATTGTTATATTTAGGTCATAAGATCTCTCGGGATGGCTTAAGTATAGATTTGGATCGGATCCAAAAGGTTTGGAATGGCCAGTTCCGCGTACGGTCAAATAACTACCTAAGATCTTTCTTAGGTTTTGTGGTATTTCTTCAAAAATATGTTAAAGATTATTCGCAGTTGACTGTACGTTTTACCAATCTTCTTAAAGGTAAAAATAAAAAAGTCCAATTCTCCAATTGGTTAGAATGATAAGCTACAGAAGGCTTTCAAAATTTTGAAAAATAAAGTTCGAGATGCTCCTGTGTTAGCTTTGCCAGATCCTAGCAGACCTTACATTGTTGAGATTGATGCTAGTGATTTTGTGGTAGGCGCAGCTTTATTCCAGGATGGGAAACCTGTGGCCTTCGAGAGTAAGAAACTCAATGATGCACAAACTAGGTACCCAGTTCAGGAGAAAGAGTTGTATGCAATCATTTATGCTTTAAAGGCATGGAGACAGTATCTTTACGGGTCTCAGTTTATGGTCTTGACAGATCATCAATCTTTACAGTATATTCGTGATCAACTGGACTTAAAAGGTAGAAAAGCAAGATGGGTTGAGTTGATGCAAGATTTTGATTTTATGATTAAATACAGAAAGGGTAGCTTAAATCGCATTGCTAATGCATTGAGTCGAATCGGTGAAGTTAATGAGCTTTGCTTCACTGAGATTACTTCTAACTTGTACGATTCACTCAGGGAAAAATGTAGCATAGATATTTTCTTTGGAAAATATTAGAATTTGGGAAAATCAGGGTCCAACTCTGAAGTAGATCAAAACCTGGTGAAAGGAAAAGCCAACCAATTTTTTCTTCGGAATGGTCTTTTATTCCGAAATGATAAGGTTTGTGTGCCAGATGTGCCGGAAATTAAGTTAAGGATCCTATTTGAGTGCCATGACACACCATCGACGGTGGCAGGACATCCTGGCATACAGCATACCTTGGCTTTAGTTAGAAGGATATTTTATTGGCCAAAAATGAAAGACTTTATTCAGAGTTATGTGGTCCGATGTCATCAATGTCAAATAAACAAGGCTAAACACCTTAAATCTGCTGGGTTATTACATCCTTTGGATATTCTGTCTAGAAAGTGGGAAAGTATTTCCATGGATTTCATCACGGGACTTCCACATACCAGTAGGGGTCACGATGCCATTTGGGTAGTCGTGGATAGATTAACAAAGATGGCTAGGTTTTTACCCACAAAAACAACAGTTAAAGCTTTGAAATTGGCGTACCAATTTGTCGAGCAACTGTTTAGACTATATGGTCTACCTTCTGATATTGTGAGCGATCGGGACTCTAAGTTCGCGGCTAATTTTTGGCAAGAAGTTTTCAAGAAATTGGAAACAACTTTAAGTATGAGTTCCTCTGATCATTCGCAGTCTGATGAGAGCGAGTGAATCAGGTTGTAGAGGATATGCTTCGTGCATATGTCTCTGGAAAACCATCAAATTCGGAAAAGTATCTTCCACTGATGGAATTTGCCTATAACAGTTCTAAACATACGGCTACAAGTTTTAGTCCGTTCATGCTTATGTATGGGTATCAACCCAGAGCACCTATTGATGTTGGTCTTAAGGACATTGAGCTTGATGCATCGATGGATTTCTTGGGTGATATGCTGGAAATGCTGATCGAAGCTCGGGATTCTATCAGGAGTGCTCAGGATAGAGCACGGTTTTATTCTGATAGAGGACGCTCATCTCGATCTTTTGAACTAGGAGCGTTGGTTTATTTAAAAGTTCCTAAAGACTCTCTAACTTTATCAACGGGAAAATGCTCGAAATTATCTCCTAGATATTGTGGTCCATTTCGAGTTATTCATTGAATTGGCACGGTTGCGTATGAGCTAAAACTGCCTCCACATGTTAGAGTCTCTTTCATGTCAGTAGATTGAAAGAGAAGCTGGGAGATGAGGATAACACAGTTACTCCTCAAGACCTCATTGAAGTCGAAGATTTATCTTATGGTCCACATGAACCTAAAAGGGTACTTGAATTCAGGGAAAGGAAACTTCATAGTCAACTAATCTCTGAGGTTAAAATTTTGTGGAAAGATAGGGAAATAGAGGATTCGACTTGGGAGTCGGTTGAGAATATTCAGCGTAAATTTCCTTCTTTTCATTGCAAGAGTGCAATGTTTTGAGAGAGGGGAAGTATGTTATGTACACATTATATGTGCATATACTAGGAGGCTAACCCACATTAGGCTTGTGAGCATGGGAGCATGGGAACAAGCTCTAGTGGAGCATGGGCTAGGACTAACCTTAAGGGTTAAGGTTAGGGTCAGGCATCCAAGGGTCACACATGGGAAATGGAGAGTCAAGAGTCACTTGAGGTCCCTCCTATATAATAGGGACATGGGGCACAGGATTGTATCTACATTCTTGCCATTTCACTATAGAGCTGTGTGCTGTTGTATTGGAGTTATACCTCTTGGTGGTATGGGACACCAAGGTTAAGGTATGTGGTACTCCATTATATTTTATGTGTGCAATCCTTGGGCTCGTGGTAGAGTTTATGCCTGATTTATGCATGTTTATGCATGTTAACACTAGTTTGGTACCAAAAAAGGACACTTAAGTGTCCTTTTTCTCGGCCGATGCAAATAAATTGCTACTTGCGCTAGGAAAGACATTCAAAATCCCTCTTGAGGAGTTTGAATATGTGACCTAGTGTGTCTTTAAAAATTGTAACCTTGCAATTTGGATGCTGGCACGATAAGGAATTACACCCATAAATAGGACTTGCATGAGACTGCAACTCAGGTCTGAGAAAACAACCTTATAAGCTTAAGAAAAAAAATCACTAGGCCCCATGAAAAATTCCAAGTAATTATTTCATATTTGTGTCAAAGATTTTGCCAAGTTTCACATGAAATAAAATTCAATTGAGAGTGTCTAAAATAGTAGGAAGTTGTGTGTGTTTGATACACCACTTTTTAGCATCCATTTGTATCCAAACCAATACATGGTTTTAATGTGTTTGTAAGTTTTTTAAGGTGATACAATGCTTACTCTATCCATTGAGATCTTAAAGTTATATGTAAAAGCCCCTTAGTAAGCCACAAATATTAATTGTTTCAAAATGTCAAAACTACACACAACAAAAATTCTGGATTTAGATTCTTGAGTTATATGCATTACATTCCTTAGTAAACTTGCAACATTTTGTCTGTATAGAATAATTATGCTAAGGTACATTGTACAAACATAATTTGGGCACCTAAAACCTTTGTTTCATGGTTGTTGAGAGAGAATTTAGAAATTTTGGAAAATGTAGCACGATTGAAAAACTAAGATAGCGCTCAAGTAGCAAGATTTACTTGAGCTTGGGACCCCAAAAAATATGTATTAACTTGGTTTTGAACTATATAATCATTTTCGATTGCCAATTTGCCTTAACATAACCCTAGTTTTATGGAAGTACCTTTGTAAGGCCAAAATTTTTCTCTTTTTCAGCATCTTGGTAATTACGAGATTTTTGTTATAGTTCACAAGTAGCTTAGGAACTAGGACCTAAAAGAGATTGTGTTGTTTTGAAACCCAAGTTTACCAATTGACTTTTACAAATATGAAAAACATGATTTACTCAAGAAGTTATAGGCATTTTATGGGATTTTTGACAAAACAGCTTCAAATTTCAATGAAAATTTCAAGTTAGAGTTTTTTTGTCAAATTTCTAATATATCTTGTGTTTTGACATCATGAAAAATCTCCTTTTTTTTGACTTTTAACCGACCTATGGTTGAAACAAGGTGTAAAAATATTGTTTCTAGGTTTCCCAAAAAATTCCAAAGTTTTACAGAACTAGTGTTAATTATCTAGAGAGATCTTAGGGATTTAACACCTAACCAACCCTCAGCTTCGATGCAAAGTAACGCAAGACCGCAGTCTCAGAATTGGGAAAGTCAAAGATAGAAGCTCCCAAACCAGCCATCTACTTCCAAGGCAGTAACACTGGAAGTAATAGAAGAAGAAAGAGATGTAAGAGATTATCCTCCAGCCATCTACTTCCAAGGCAGTAACGCTGGAAGTAATAGAAGAAGAAAGAGATGTAAGAGATTATCCTCCAGCTGCGAGATGAAGACATCTCAAGTTTTTTAAGTGGGGTAGGATGTAAGATTCTTCCCTCCAGATTTTGATATGTAAAGGTGTAAGAACCTCCCCTTTAGTCTTTTTAATCATCTCCTATTTCAGAGTGCAAGAAAACATTGTTTTTCTTTGTTTTTGACCTAGAGAGAGAAAATATTCTAGAGAGAGATAATACAATTTTGAGATATTTTTTGGATATAAAGTTATCCCTTTTATGGTCTAGAAACAAAAGTTTAAAAAGAGTTTTCTAATGTGCATTAGAAATTAATTGAAATGTGCATTAGACACCTTAGCCTAAGGGTCCACATTTTCAGAAAATTATGGATTAAGGTTCAAAGAGTGTTTTAAAAGGCCAATAGGGTTAATCCAAGTGTTGGAATGAGAAAAATGCAATAATAAAAGAAAATATCCCAAAAAAGGAGTAAATTTTCACATAAGATGAAGACTTGACTAGTATAGGTACTTAATAGTAAAAAATACAGATATAATAGGAAACAATTAGAATTTTGACACCTCGGGAGCTCACAAAGGAGGCACCTAGAATCATCATTGATTACTCCAATTTTTGAATCAAACAAATGAGATTTTTCATCTCTCCTCTCACCTCTTTAAAACTAGATCAGAAAAGTGGGCCTAACTGGTCCAAAACTTGTCGAAATTGGATTGAACTGAAGCTGAAAACCTCTAGATTCTAGTTGGACTTGGTTGGTGGCCTCCCTCACCTATAAAAAGACCCCTATTCCTTTGCATTTTCATCTTAGAGTAATTCTATGCTAGTGTAATTTTTAATTTAGTGTGCTAGTGTAATTTTTAATTTAGTGTATTTATCTCTTCCCTCTTCATTGGCCCTCCATTGTGAAGCTTTGGGGCTTCACTAATCCTCTTCTTCTCTTGAAGATTACCCTCTTCTACTTGGTGTCCAAGCTTCTTCTTTGAGGGCTTCACATCTCCCTAAAGAATCAAGCCAAAAACCAAGGGTAAGCCTAAAACAATGGTGTTTTTCTCTCTTTTTGAATGGTAACCTTCTTCCCAACCTCTCTAATGCTTGGGAAGCATTTTAATCCATGGTCTCTTCTTAAAACCATGATTTTATTGATTTATGTTGTTTAAGTGCATTAATGTTAATCTCTTATGCTTCAAAGTAATGTTTTTTAATTGTAAATCTCTCTTTTTGAAAGAATACTCACCTATATTGCTAAATCCTTCTTGAAAGGATAGATCTTAGTCCTAATCTCATTTTCTTACCCAAAACTCTAGGCCTAAGCTAGTGATGGAGATTAAGCATTTTTATGATTTTTAATCTAATCAAAATGAGGATTAATTCATTTAAGCTTGTTTTATCTTAAGAAAATTCAAATTTATTCATTTTAAGTTGAAAGAAGGTTTATGCATAGTAAATTTTATTCTAAAAGTGTAATTTTAACCATTCTTATTTCATAGAAAATGCGAGAAAACTATGGCAAAATTTTTATTATTAGAAAATGAAGTTTATGCATAGATTAATTTTTATGCTAAAAGTGGAATCTTAAGCATTCTCATTTCATAGAAAATGTGGGGAAGTTATGGTAAAATCTTTTAGAAAATGAATTTATGCATAAATGTTTTTTATATTAAAAGTGAAATTTTGAGCATTATCATTTCATAGAAAATATGAGAAAACTATGGAAAAATTTATATCATTAGAGAATGAATTTATGCATGATATATTTTATGCTAAAAGTGGAGTTTCGAGCATTATTCATTTACTAGAAAAATAAAGAAGGTTATGCACAAATTTTCTAGATTCATTCAATTTATGAGAATTATGGAAATGATTCATTTAGATAAAAAATGAACTAGTGTTTATGCTGAAAGAGGAAATATGGGTATAATTGAATTTATGAATCCCATGAGATCGTATGCAAAAATCTTTTATTAAAAAAGAAGGATATTGAGCATATTTTATTTTGGGAGAATTGAGAAAAGAATGTGATAATATTCATAGGAATGCATCGAGAATACATGGATAAAATTTTAATCAAAAAGAGGAATCATGAGCACATTAAACTTTTGGAATTATAGTATGCATCTAGAATCTCAAAAAATAGAATCTTGGGTACATTCTGAACGGGAAAAGGATTTCCCTGTGAGATCCCCCTATTCCCACCGAGCAACAGATTTGGGGTACTAGCAGCGGAAGTAGCACTTCTCGCGGGGGACAGGGGTCCCACATTTCGAGGCCTAACCCACGGATATCCGGACAAAAGACTAATCCGTCGCTTTTCCAAAACCGAACCCGAAAAATTTTTCTTATCCGAAAAGCACGGGTGATTCCTCCAGGATAACTTTTTACTCTAACGTAGTCAAGACCATTAGTGATCAAACTGATCCGACTGCACCTATAAAGATACTCGGTGAGATCAAGGAAGAAACTTGCACTTGGATCATTGGGATCAATGCTTTTTTCCCCATCAAGAGGCATAGCCGTTGATTCCTATCCATAGAACAATTACTATCCGGGACTTACTTCATCTATCGTAATAATAGAAATTGAGTCTCGATTTATGGATCCATCAGTCCAGCCTAGCCCCATCCGATCCCATGGGTTAGCCAACCGCCCAACCACTGTAGTGATGGGATCCAATTTGGAATTTGGTTAGGTTTTGTCCCGGGTACCAAGGAAAAGAGTTCCAAGGCCCCCTAGCCGAAAGTTCATGCAAACATAAAACTAGCCACATCACTTACACACCCATTATGAAATTGCCTTTTTCTTAGCATCAGCTAACTTTAAAACAATCCTTTAATGAAACCATAGTACCACTGATCACAATCTTCCAAATTATCCAATTGATTCTTAATTTCCCATCATTCCTTCATCAGAATATCTATGGCATCATTGGCAACTAGAACGCTCACCACCTATCCACTCATCAGGGGCCTTTTCAATAGTTCCTAGCCCATAATACTCGGCAATATAATCACTTATAAAAATCCAGATGGACTCTCGTTGAAGATCAGCAAGATCAACCAACAGATCCATGAATATAAAGAGCCATGGACTCATCCATTGAAGACCAGCAAGGTCAATCAACCAGATCCATGCCCGGTTTCAGAAAACAACTCTTACTCCTTGTTCCAATATCTTCCTCGACGCACGCGTGGGTATCCTAGGCGACCCAGAGCCCGAGCACTGTATGGTTAGCACCCTCTAGGATCCTTCGCAGGTGACCTAGCGCTTCACTCATAGGCCGCTTCCTTGGTCCCTCATCCACCGTACCGGAAGCTCACCATTTTAATGGTCAAGACCTCGGCCGACTTTGCTATGCGAGACGTCCTCCATTGACTCTCCGTCAGCAGTTGCAACTTTATCAGTTAGGTCTCCACAACCTTAACCACAAGATGGTCAAAATGCTTCCCCAGCATTCTTGACATAAAACAGCCATTTACAAACAACATTTACAAACAGTTTACAAATACAGTTTCTATATTAACTCTCATTTTTCCACATTATCCCTCATTAATCCACATTACTTATTCCACATTCCATTTATATGTGTACTCATTTAATCACCTCATTTTCCATCTCTTCACTTCAGATTCCTTCACACATCACATATCATATATTCACATCCATATCCACATCCATACATCCACATCCACATCCACATCCACATCCACATTCACATCCATACATCCACATCTACATGCTTATCTCCATTTTCACATCCTCATTTATACATCCACATCCCATATCCACATTCATACATACACATCCATATCCACATCCACATGCATACATCCATTATCACGTCCTCATTCATACATCCACATCCACATACATACTGTATACATCCACATCCACATTCCCATTCACATCTATACATCCACATCTACATGCACATTCACATCCATACATCCACATCTATATCTTCATTCACATCCATACATCCACATTCATGCATCTACATCTACATGCATACATCCATACATACACATCCACATTTACATCCATGCATCCACTTCCACATCCATACATCCACATTCATGCATCCACATCTACATGCATACATCCATACATACCCATCCACATTCACATCCATATTCTCACCCTATCACAACCCATATACATCTTATCCCATCACATACACTTCTTACCTCATCCCATACACATCCTATCACTTCTTAACTCATCTTATCACATCCTAACTCATCTCATATGCATCTTATCATATCTTATCACTTCCCATATCTTTTATGCATACCTCTATGCATGAAATTCAATTATGCTAAAAGTAACACTTTTATAATAAAATAACCATCTCTTATGCATACCTCTATGCATAAAATTCAATTATGCTAAAAGTAACACTTTTATAATAAAATATTCATCTCTTACGCATACATCTATGCATGAAATTCAATTATGCTAAAAGTAACACTTTTATAATAAAATATTCATCTCTTACGCATACCTCTATGCATGAAATTCAATTATACTAAAAGTAACACTTTTATAATAAAATATTCATCTCTTACGCATACCTCTATGCATGAAATTCAATTATGCTAAAAGTAACACTTTTATAATAAAATATTCATCTCTTATGCATACCTCTATGCATGAGTTTCAATTATGCTAAAAGTAACACTTTTATAATAAAATATTCATCTCTTATGCATACCTCTATGCATGAGTTTCAATTAAGCTAAAAGTAACTCTTTTATAATAAAATATTCATCTCTTATGCATACCTCTATGCATGAAATGCAATTATGCATTATATAAAAATCAATTTCTCTAGGATTACAATGAAGATCTTTCAATTAATCTAGGATGATAATTCCTAGAATATGGTAGGAAGTCCTCTTTTTATGCTTTGAATGAAATTATTTTATGAGTAATTTTTATAAAAATTTTGCCATAGCTCCGCTGTTATGACTGATAAATCCCAATTTTTCTAAGGGATAAAGCTTATCTTTAAGGAAATAATTAGAATGATCCCTAATTGGATCATTAATCCCTAATGGATTGAATCATCAATATTCATGAAATACATAAACTAAAAGCATAGAAAAAAGCCATTAATTTGGCCTCAAGTATAGATTAGTCTTGGATTAAGAAAAAGCTTTATGAAAAGCTTCATTTGGATTGAGAATGGGTCATGAGTATGACCATTTCTTGAGTGAGAGAGAGAAATTACATAAAAACCATTTGAATTAAGCATAAATGGAAATTTATGTAATTCTTAACTATCATTAATCAATTAACTTCAATAGCATTCATCAATTTATGTAACTCTTCACTACCATTCATCAATTAACTTCAATAGCATTCAAAAACCATTCCAATTAAGCTTCTCAAGCTTGAGAGGGGTTGAGAAGAGAGAAGCATTGAGAAATTATAGAAAAGATCAAAATTCACCATTTACGTTACAAATTGCTTGATTCTTTGTTCACGGTAGAGGCCCCCAACCAATCAATTGGTTAAGTATGTTGATGGAGCCACCAATGGGGATTGAAGAAAGAGGGAAGTTCCAATTTCTTCAATTTGGAGAGAATTTTAGAGAATAGTAGAAACTAGCATTATTTCAGCATAACTCTAGTATAGTAAAATTCTTCTCCTTTTTTCAAAGGACTCATGTTCTATTTATAGGAGAGGGAAGCTCTAACCAAAGCTAACTGAATTCTAGAATTTTCCAAATTCAGTTTGGTTGAATTTGGACTAGATTTGGACCTAGTTTGGTTACTTTTTGATTCGGTTTGGTTCCATTTTGATTTGGTTTGATTCAAGAGAGAAGAGAGATAAAAATATCACACTATTTTAGAGTTTAAAACTCATTCAAGCATGTGAAATATGCACCTCCTTTAAAGAATTCCCCTTCCTTACATATGTGTCAAAATGGAATCATTATACCCAAAATATCTCATATTTTTAATATTGCTCATAGTTTTTTACTAAATAAACCTTATACATTTTCAACTCTTCATCTTGTGTGAGCATTTACTCATTTTTGGATACCCAAAATATCTCATATTTTTAATATTGCTCATAGTTTTTTTACTAATAAACCTTGTACATTTTCAACTCTTCATCTTATGTGAGCATTTACTCATTTTTGGATACCCAAAATATCTCATATTTTTAATATTGCTCATAGTTTTTTACTAATAAACCTTGTACATTTTCAACTCTTCATCTTATGTAAGCATTTACTCATTTTTGGATATCTTCTTTTACAAATTGGATTTATCTCCTCCCTACACATGGATTGATGCTATTGGCCCATAGGAACCTTAATTGGACCATAATTCAAAAATTTCTGAAAATCTAGACCCTTAGGCTAAGGTCTTTTATACCCATTTCCAATAAATTCTAATTGCACATTGGAAAGTTCTTTTTGAATTTCTGTTTCAGGGAAATTCATTTCAATAATATGAGAAATTTTTCTATCTAAAAATATTCAAAATCTGAATATTCTCTCTCTAGAATATTTTCTCTCTCTATGTCAAAATAGGTAGAGACAAGATCTTTTATATTTCTAAAGAGGGGATTGATTACAAGGGAAGATGCTGGACATTTTGAGAGGCTGGGGAGGAATCTTACATTCTCTTCCACTTGAAAAATGCGAGATGTCCTGATCTCGCAAACTTGGGATAATTTCGCAAGATGCACGAACATGAGACTTAGAGAAAAATTTAATTAAGATTAACCACCAAATAAAAAAGTCTCAAAGAGAGTAAGGGTCAAGACAAGAACAAATCGTCTCAGTTGATCTTTAATGGCTCTGATACCAACTGTGAGATCCCCCTGTTCCCACCGAGCAATAGATTCGGGGTACTAGCAGCGGAAGTAGCACTTCTCGCGCGGGACAGGGGTCCCACATCTCGAGGCCTAACCCACGGATATCCGGACAAAAGACTAATCCATCGGTTTTTCCAAAACCGAACCCGAAAAAACTTTCCTTATCCGAAAAGCACGGGCGATTCCTCCAGGATAACTTTTTACTCTAACGTAGTCAAGACCATTAGTGATCAAAGTGATCCGACTGCACCTATAAAGATACTCGGTCAGATCAAGGAAGAAACTTGCACTTGGATCATTGGGATCAATTTTTTTCCCCATCAACAGGGACAGCCGTTTATTCCTATCCATAGAACAATTACTATCCGAGACTTACTTCATCTATCGTAATAATAGAAATTGAATCTCGATTTATGGATCCATCAGTCCAGCCTAACCCCATCCGATCCCATGGGTTAGCCAACCGCCCAACCACTGTAGTGACGGGATCCAATTTGGAATTTGGTTAGGTTTTGTCCCGGGTACCAAGGAAAAGAGTTCCAAGGCCCCCTAGCCGGAAGTTCATGCAAACATAAAACTAGCCACACCACTTACACACCCATTATGAAATTGCCTTTTTCTTAGCATCAGCTAACTTTAAAACAATCCTTTAATGAAACCATAGTACCACTGATCACAATCTTCCAAATTATCCGGTTGATTCCATCATTCCTTCATCAGAATCTCTATGGCATCATTGGCAACTAGAACGCGCACCACCTGTCCACTCAGGGGCCTTTTCAATAGCCCATAATACTCGGCAATATAATCACTTATAAAAATCCAAATGGACTCTCGTTGAAGATCAGCAAGATCAACCAATAGATCCATATAAAGAGCCATGGACTCATCCATTGAAGACCAGCAAGGTCAATCAACCAGATCCATGCCCGGTTTCAGAAAACAACTCTTACTCCTTGTTCCAATATCTTCCTCGACGCACGCGTGGGTATCCTAGGCGACCCAAAGCCCGAGCACCGTATGGTCAGCACTCTCTAGGATTCTTCGTAGGTGACCTAGCGCTTCACTCATAGGCCACTTCCTTGGTCCCTCATCCACCGTACTGGAAGCTCACCATTTTAATCGAACCGAGGCTGGTCAAGACCTCGGCCGACTTTGCTATGCAAGATGTCCTCCATTGACTCTCCGTCAGCAGTTGCAATTTTATCAGTTAGGTCTCTACGACCTTAACCACAAGATGGTCAAAATGCTTCCCCAGCATTCTTGACATAAAACAGCCATTTACAAACAGCATTTACAAACAGTTTACAAATACAGTTTCTATATTATTTCTCATTTTTCCACATTATCCCTCATTAATCCACATTACTTATTCCACATTCCATTTATATGTGTACTCATCCAATCACCTCATTTTTCATCTCTTCTCTTCAGATTCCTTCACATCACATATCATATATTCACATCCATATCCACATCCATACATCCACATCCACATCCACATCCACATTCACATCCATACATCCATATCTACATGCTTATCTCCATTTTCACATCCTCATTTATACATCCACATCCCATATCCACATTCATACATACACATCCATATCCACATCCACATATCCACATTCATACATACACATCCATATCCACATCCACATGCATACATCCATTATCACGTCCTCATTCATACATCCACATCCACATACATACATACATCCACATCCACATTCCCATTCACATCTATACATCCACATCTACATGCACATTCACATCCATACATCCACATTCATGAATTCACATCTACATGCATACATCCATACATACACATCCACATTTACATCCATGCATCCACATCCACATCCACATCCTCATTCACATCCATACATCCACATTCATGCATCCACATCTACATGCATCCACATCTACAGGCATACATCCATACATACCCATCCACATTCACATCCATATTCACATCCACATTCACATCCATATTCTCACCCTATCACAATCCATATACATCTTATCCCATCACATACACTTCTTACCTCATCCCATACACATCCTATCACTTCTTAACTCATCTTATCACATCCTAACTCATCTCATATGCATCTTATCATATCTTATCACTTCCCATATCTTTTATGCATACCTCTTTTCATGAAATTCAATTATGCTAAAAGTAACACTTCTATAATAAAATAATCATCTCTTATGCATACCTCTATGCATGAGATTCAATTATGCTAAAAGTAACACTTTTATAATAAAATATTCATCTCTTATGCATACCTCTATGCATGAGATTCAATTATGCTAAAAGTAACACTTTTATAATAAAATATTCATCTCTTATGCATACCTCTATGCTTGAAATTTAATTATGCTAAAAGTAACACTTTTATAATAAAATATTCATCTCTTATGCATACCTCTATGCATGAAATTCAATTATGCTGAAAGTAACACTTTTATAATAAAGTATTCATCTCTTATGCATACCTCTATGCATGAAATTCAATTATGCTGAAAGTAACACTTTTATAATAAAGTATTCATCTCTTATGCATACCTCTATGCATGAAATTCAATTATGCTGAAAGTAACACTTTTATAATAAAGTATTCATCTCTTATGCATACCTCTATGCATGAATTTCAATTATGCTAAAAGTAACACTTTTATAATAAAGTATTCATCTCTTATGCATACCTCTATGCATGAATTTCAATTATGCTAACAGTAACTCTTTTATAATAAAATATTCATCTCTTATGCATACCTCTATGCATGAAAGATTACAATGAATATCTTTCAATTAATCTAGGATGATAATTCCTAGGATATGGTAGGAAGTCCTCTTTTTATGCTTTGAATGAAATTATTTTATGAGTAATTTTTATAAAAATTTTGCCATAGCTCCGCTGCTATGACTGATAAATCTCAATTTTTCTAAGGGATAAAGCTTATCTTTAAGGAAATAATTAGAATGATCCCTAATTGGATCAGTAATCCCTAATGGATTGAATAATCAATATTCATTAAATACATAAACTCAAAGCATAGAAAAAAGTCATTAATTTGGCCTCAAGCATAGATTAATCTTGGATTAAGAAAAAGCTTTATGAAAAAGCTTCATTTGGATTGAGAATGGGTCATGAGTATGACCATTTCTTGAGTGAGAGAGAGAAATTACATAAAAACCATTTGAATTAAGCATAAATGGAAATTTATGTAATTCTTAACTATCATTAATCAATTAACTTCAATAGCATTCATCAATTTATGTAACTCTTCACTACCATTCATCAATTAACTTCAATAGCATTCAAAAACCATTCCAATTAAGCTTCTCAAGCTTGAGAGGGGTTGAGAAGAGAGAAGCATTGAGAAATTATAGAAAAGATCAAAATTCACCATTTACCTTACAAATTTCTTGATTCTTTGTTCACGGTAGAGGCCCCCAACCAATCAATTGGTTAAGTATGTTGATGGAGCCACCAATGGGGATTGAAGAAAGAGGGAAGTTCCAATTTCTTCAATTTGGAGAGAATTTTAGAGAATAGTAGAAACTAGCATTATTTCAGCATAACTCTAGTATAGTAAAATTCTTCTCCTTTTTTCAAGGGACTCATGTTCTATTTATAGGAGAGGGAAGCTCTAACCAAAGCTAACTGAATTCTAGAATTTTCCAAATTCAGTTTGGTTGAATTTGGACTAGATTTGGACCTAGTTTGGTTACTTTTTGATTCGATTTGGTTCCATTTTGATTTGGTTTGGTTCAAGAGAGAAGAGAGATAAAAATATCACATTATTTTAGAGTTTAAAACTCATTCAAGCATGTGAAATATGCACCTCCTTTAAAGAATTCCCCTTCCTTACATATGTGTCAAAATGGAATCATTATACCCAAAATATCTCATATTTTTAATATTGCTCATAGTTTTTTACTAAATAAACCTTGTACATTTTCAACTCTTCATCTTGTGTGAGCATTTACTCATTTTTGGATACCCAAAATATCTCATATTTTTAATATTGCTCATAGTTCTTTTACTAATAAACCTTGTACATTTTCAACTCTTCATCTTGTGTGAGCATTTACTCATTTTTGGATACCCAAAATATCTCATATTTTTAATATTGCTCATAGTTCTTTTACTAATAAACCTTGTACATTTTCAACTCTTCATCTTATGTGAGCATTTACTCCTTTTTGGATACCCAAAATATATCATATTTTTAATATTGCTCATAGTTTTTTTACTAATAAACCTTATACATTTTCAACTCTTCATCTTATGTGAGCATTTACTCCTTTTTGGGTATCTTCTTTTACAAATTGGATTTATCTCCTCCCTACACATGGATTGATGCTATTGGCCCATAGGAACCTTAATTGGACCATAATCCAAAAAATTCTGAAAATCTAGACCCGTAGGCTAAGGTCCTTTATACCCATTTCCAATAAATTCCTCTTGCACATTGGAAAGTTCTTTTTGAATTTTTGTTTCAGGGGAATTCATTTCAATAATATGAGAAATTTTTCTATCTAAAAATATTCAAAATCTGAATATTCTCTCTCTAGAATATTTTCTCTCTCTATGTCAAAATAGGCAGAGACAAGATCTTTTATATTTCTAAAGAGGGGATTGATTACAGGGGAAGATGCTGGACATTTTGAGAGGCTGGGGAGGAATCTTACATTCTCTCCCACTTGAAAAATGCGAGATGTCCTCATCTCGCAAACTTGGGATAATTTCGCAAGATGCATGAACATGAGACTTAGAGAAAAATTTAATTAAGATTAACCACCAAATAAAAAAGTCTCAAAGAGAGTAAGGGTCAAGACAAGAACAAGATTTAAACTTTATTCAATCTTGGAACATATACAGTAAAGATAGAAGAACTCTTTACACTTCCATAAGTCCATCCATCATATGATCACAAAAGCAGCACTCACAAGCTGCGCACGTATAAGGTAACTCATCTATGGGAATAATTCTGTTGGTTATTGCCGCACTTATCTCAGTGGTATGAGGTGATCTAACAAAAGGACCTATGAGAGGCAAGCCAAAAACGGGGTAAAGGCATATCTTCTGATGAGGAAGAAAACACGCCAGTAAGAAGACCCGCTCAGAAAAACCAAGATGCCTTGATCTCATGACGCAGTAGTATCGGGCACCCAAACCCAAGGCTTCAATAACCATGGCCAAGCGGACATTGTTACGAAAGTGCTGCTGACCCTAGGGTGTTACCCTAGTTATGTCTGATAGGTCCGCCATTTGGTCTGAGCTACAGAAGTTTCCAAGTGAGGAAAAAGTGAGCGCTCATACTGTTCTATAAAATCTTTCTTCACAAACTCGCTTGCGTCTTGAAGGTGAGAAATCATCATGGATAAAACTAATTCCTGTTGCCAAGCCATGAAGGAGATTAAGAAGAAGGGAGATCGATGGAAGTAAGATTACTGTGAGCGACAGGTAAAAGTTACGACTTATATAAAGGAAGGAGCTAGCGTAACTTAGAAGCCAACGGTATCTTGCCACTGAAGTTTTTTCGTCTTTCCATGATTTGGATTTGGCACATATTTCTATGAAATATATTAAGAACTTTGAGATGAGGAGGTAAAAGAAGCTTGTAGGCTAAGTCACCTTCTTTCATTGAATTCAGATATAAGGCTCACAATATCTGGGGGATAACTTCTTATACTCCCCAAGAGATAAAGAAGTTCTTTTGGGCCGTACTCAAATGAAAACCAAAACCTTGGTATCCAAAACACCGATTTTCACTTCTGAACTTATTGTTCTGAATCCTTAAAACAGGCGTGACTCCTGAGAAGTATTCTAGGGAAAGGGTCTTCCTTCCTTTAAATAGAATCTTTTTTTTATTTTAGAGAGGAAATAATTATAAGATCAGAAAGGGAGATTCTTACTCCTGTATACCTCGAAGGCTGGGGAGGAATCTTACATTCTACCCCACTTAAAAAGTGCAAGATATCCTCATCTCGCAAGGTAGAGGACAACTCTTTTTCTTAAGATCCAATTTTATTCTGGGGTTCCTTATATTCTGGTCAACCCAACAGAATACTGGGATAAATATCCCTTATATAGAACTTATCATTAAATAACAATTCATTCAGATCATATCATTCATATCTTTAACATGATAATGGTCCATTAGACCGAAAATTTTCCTTTTGAACATTCCTCCATGGGAGTTTCAGTCAGTAAGTTCTCAATTTATCATCCCTTAACTTGATCTAGCGGTCAAGTGTTAACAGTAGTAATCTGACAGTACAATCCACTAATCTCATAGTGATTTGCTGAATTCATTTATCATCATTCCAGTTATGAATATCATCACAGGGACTCGTCCCATTCATCCTCATTGTGGTTTCGCTCAGGTTATTATATTTCAACTAAATTTTAGAAATCATCATTTTTCAATCAGAATCCAAATCAATTCATCAATTCTCAAAAAGAGAATTAAAAATCATATCAACCACATTCAAAATCATCATCTGGATAGCATTAACACTTATAATTTCAAGTCCTAGATTTACTTGTATATACTGTCAGTAAAGAGCTGCAGTTATACTCTCGGTATATACGGGTAGTCACGGCCCTTGCAATTATAAGGTAAATATCATCATGTCTAGGCCTCAAGCAAGTCAGGGATTCTATATAATTGCGGTACTTCCATCTAAAGACCCAATTACTAATTTATAAATTTCAGTTTGAATATCAAATTGTATGAATTATATCACACAATTACAACCTTTTTGTGTTTCTTGATAATTTTTTTGACATATTTGTCGTCTCAGTTGATCTTTAATGGCTCTGATACCAATTGTGAGATCCCCCTGTTCCCACCGAGCAACAGATTCGGGGTACTAGCAGCGGAAGTAGCACTTCTCGCGCGAGACAGGGGTCCCACATTTCGAGACCTAACCCACGGATATCCGGACAAAAGACTAATCCGTCGGTTTTTCCAAAACCGAACTCGAAAAAACTTTCCTTATCCGGAAAGCACGGGAGATTCCTCCAGGATAACTTTTTACTCTAACGTAGTCAAGACCATTAGTGATCAAACTGATCCGACTGCACCTATAAAGATACTCGGTCAGATCAAGGAAGAAACTTGCACTTGGATCATTGGGATCAATGATTTTTTCCCCATCAAGAGGCACAGCCGTTGATTCCTATCCATAGAACAATTACTATCCGGGACTTACTTCATCTATCGTAATTATAGAAATTGAGTCTCGATTTACGGATCCATCAGTCTCAAAATAGGCAGAGACAAGATCTTTTATATTTCTAAAGAGGGGATTGATTACAGGGGAAGATGCTGGATATTTTGAGAGGTTGGGGAGGAATCTTACATGCTATTGGCCCATAGGAACCTTAATTGAACCATAATCCAAAATTTTTGAAAATCTAGACCCTTAGGCTAAGGTCCTTCATATCCATTTTTAATTAATTCTAATTGCACATCGGAAAGTTCTTTTTGAATTTCTGTTTTAGGAAAACTTATTTTAATAAGATGAGTTATTTTTCTATCCAAAAATATTCATAATCTGAATATTCTCTCTCTAGAATATTTTCTCTCTCTATGTCAAAACAGCCAGAGACGAGATCTCTTATATTTCTGAAGAGGGAATTGATTGTGTCCTCATCTCGCAAACTTGGGATAATTTCACAAGATGCACGAACATGAGACTTAGAGAAAGATTTAATTAAGATTAATCACCAAATAAAAAGTCTCAAAGAGAGTAAGGGTCAAGACAAGAACAAGATTTAAACTTTATTCATTCTTGGAACATATACAGTAAGGATAGAAGAACTCTTTACACTTCCATAAGCCCGTCCATCATATGATCACAAAAGCAGCACTCACAAGCTGCGTACGTATAAGGTAACTCATCTATGGAAATAATTCTGTTGGTTATTGCCGCACCTATCTCAGTGGTATGAGGTGATCTAACAAAAGGACCTCTGAGAGGCAAGCCAAAAACGGGGTAAAGGCATATCTTCTGATGAGGAAGAAAACACGCCAGTAAGAAGACTCGCTTAGAAAACCCAAGATGTCTTGATCTCATGACGCAGTAGTATCGGGGACCCAAACCCAAGGCTTCAATAACCATGGCCAAGCGGACATTGTTACGAAAGTGCTGCTGACCCCAGGGTGTTACCCTAGTTATGTCTTGATAGGTCCGCCATTTGGTCTGAGCTACGGAAATTCCCAAGTGAGGAAAAAGTGAGCGCTCATACTATTCTATAAAATCACAGACTCTCTTGCGTCTTGAAGGTGAGAAATCATCATGGATAAAACTAATTCCTGTTGCCAAGCCATGAAGGAGATTAAGAAGAAGGGAGATCGATGGAAGTAAGATTATTGTGAGCGACAGGTAAAAGTTACGACTTATATAAAGGAAGGAGCTAGCGTAACTTAGAAGCCAACGGTATCTTGCCACTGAAGTTTTACCGTCTTTCCATGATTTGGGTTTGGCACATATTTCTATGAAATACATTAAGAACTTTGAGATGAGGAGGTAAAAGAAGCTTGTAGGCTAAGTCACCTACTTTCATTGAATTCAGATATAAGGCTCACAATATCTGGGGAATAACTTCTTATACTCCCCAAGAGATAAAGAACTTCTTTTGGGCCGTACTCGAATGAAAACCAAAACCTTGGTATCCAAAACACCGATTTTCACTTCTGAACTCATTGTTCTGAATCCTTAAAACAGGCGTGACTCCTGAGAAGTATTTTAGGGAGAGGGTCTTTCTTTTTTAAATAGAATCTTTCTTTTATTTTAGAGAGGGAATAATTATAAGATCAAAACGGGAGATTCTTACTCCTGCATACCTCGAAGGCTGGGGAATCTTACATTCTACCCCACTTAAAAAAGTGCAAGATGTCCTCATCTCGCAAGGTAGAGGAAAACTCCTTTTTTTTAAGATCCAATTTTATTATGGGGTTCCTTATATTCTGGTTAACCCAACAGAATACTGGGATAAATATCCCTTATATAGAACTCATCATTAAATAACAATTCATTCAGATCATATCATTCATATCGTTAACATGATAATGGTCCATTAGACCGAAAAATTTTCTTCTGAACATTCCTCCACGGGAATTTCAGTCAAGTAAGTTCTCAGAGAAAAGTACCAAAAACACGCTTAGTTGGATGAATGTAGAATACTTGTGAGACTGACTTATTCCTAGATTCCCTAGGAAAGAAACCTTGAATTATTGAAAGGATCGAGGATCCAAAAGTAAACATAAACTTAGACTTAATTAAATTGAGTCGAGAAAAAGTTGCCTTTAACTGAGCCAAGTAATGGTCGAGACTTAGAAAGTTTTGTTAGTATGAAAAAAAGAGTAACTATACTTTTAACCTGGTTGATTGTGGAACAAAGTTTTGATAACTAGATCAAGGAAAGTTGATAATCAGACCTAATTCGCTCAAAGCGAAAAGAGACCATCTGCTTGTTGAAGTTTGACTAATGATCGAATGATGTCGAGTGATGTGGGGTAATGTGTAGTGATGAATGGAATAATGTGGGGTGATGTGTAGTGATGAATGGAATAATGTGGGTGATGTGTGGAATGATGTAGAGTGATGAGAAGTGATGTGTGGGATGTGTGGTTGATTTTCATTGATGTGGATGATGTGGATGGATGTAGGGATGATGTGGATGGATGCAGGGGTGATGTGGATGATGTGAAAATGATGTGGGATGATGTGAATGAATGTGAAAATGATGTGAATGAATATGGAAATGATGTGGATGAATATGGGAACAATGTGGGATGATGTGAAAATGATGTGGGATGAATGTGAAAATGATGTGAATGAATATGGAAATGATGTGGATGAATATGGGAACGATGTGGGATTATGTGAATGAATGTGGGATGATGTGAATTGATGTGGGATGATGTAGAAAAATGTGAAATAATGAGAAATGATGTGAAATGATATGGAATGATGAGAAAGGACGTGGAATGATGAGGAAAGATGGGAATTTTGTTGGAAACTGTATTTGCATATGAAACCTATTTTTTTAAAGGATTGTTTTACATCAAGAATGATGGGGGGAGCATTTGGACTATCTTGTGGAATGAGGTCATGGGGACCTAAGTGAAAATGTTGCAACACCTGTGAAACGGAGAGTCAAAGAAGGACGTCTCGCATGGCAAGGTCGGCTGAGGTCTTGACCAGCCTTGGTTCGATTAAAATGGTGAGCTTCCGGTATACGGTGGATGAGGGACCAAGGAAGCGGCCTATGAGTGAAGCGCTAGGTCACCTGCAAAGGAACCTAGAGGGTGCTGACCATACGGTGCTCGGCGGGCTTTGGGTCACCCAAGATACCCACGCGTGTGAACGAGGAAGAAAATGAGTTGGAGTTGTTTTTTTTAACACGGGCATGGATCTGGTTGATTGGCCTAATTGGTCTTCAACGGATGAGTTCATGGCTCTTTTACATGGATCTCATTGATTGATCTAGCTGATCTTCAACGGAGAGTTCATATGGATTTTATGTGATTATACTCCTAGGTATTATGGGCTAGGAACTATTGAAAAAGCCCCTAAGTGAGTAGGTGGTGAGCGTTCTGCCGATGATGCCATAGGTATGCTGAGAAAGGAATGACTGAAATTGGATTTTATGGTTGGAAAGTGGCAAAGTTGGAAATTGGACTGGAAATGGAATACTGAGGATTAGGATGGAAACACTATGGTTTTATTGCAATACTATTTTGGAAATAGTTGAATCCCAGAAAAGGTAATTTCATATCAGGTGCGTAAGTGGTGTGTCTATTTAAATTTTGCATGAGTGCTGGGGCAAGGGGGTCTGGGAACGCTTTTCCTTGGTACGAGGGACAAAACATAGCCAAATTCTTATACTGGATCCTATCAATACAGTGGTTGGCTAACCCATGGGATTGGATGAGGTTAGGTTGGATTGATGGAATCCTATACTAAAACTCAATTTTGGTTGGCTAACCCATGGGATGAGGTTAGGTTGGATTGATGGAATCCTATACTAAAACTCAATTATCTAGCATCCCTAGATACATGGTAGGCTAATTGGCATCTTTTTGGCCACTTGCAAAAGTAGAGATTCCCTAATAACAATAAAGATATCTACTATTAGAGATAACTACCAAGATACAATTACCTTATACCACATGACCCACTATTAGAGATAACTACCAAGATACAATTACCTTATACCACATGACCCTTACATACATGGGTGACCAGGGAAGCTTGGTGACGCTATGTTCCAACAAAATTGACTTGGATTTCCACAATGATAGCAATCTCTAGAACATGTTCCTAATTTTTTTTATGCTCCTATTAACACGGCCTCTTTGGCTCCCCTTGCCTTGAGACTAGCCTCTTCCACTTGTGTTGTCTGATTGCTGCTATATTATTTCCTATTGCAAATAATTGGACTATTGTTGTTCATAATTTTGGTTTCCATGTTGGCCACCACCTCAGCCTCGACCACAACCTCTACTTGAATAGGAGTAGAAGTCCTATTCTAATGTATTCTTACTTTGTGAAGAATAGGAGTGGAAGATTTGTTCCTGATATGTTCTTACTTTGTTAAGAAGAGTCATCGGCCACCACAGAGACTCTTCTTCTATGATCAACATAGACACTAAGTCCCAAAAATTGGGAACGTTCTCCCAACTACAATGGAGGCTTTGAAAGGCTTGTACTCTTTGCCAAGCCCATTCAGACACAACGCTCATCAACTCATCATCTTCCAGTGATACATTGATGGACCTAAGGGATTTAACAATGCCCTTGATCTTTAAAGCATATTCATTGATAGACATGCTTTTCTTCTCCACAGTATGTAGCTCCTAAGTTAGCTCAATTTTCTTATCTTGGTGTTGGTATGGAACATCTACAACACATACTATCATGCAATGCTAGAGTGTTGGCATCATGTATGTGTCCTATCATTGTTTCTATGACACTGATTGAAAGCCAATACATGACTTTCCTTGCACCCTAGTTCCAGTCCTTGAATGCCTTCACATCTGTTAGAATGCCATTCTCCTTCAACCTTCAACATAGATTCAAAATCATTTATCCATCAAAAAATTGGTCATTCTAAACTTCTAAGCATGGAAGTTGTTCTTGTCCACAGTGCATAAAAATTAATCTATGCATAAACTTCATTTTCTAATGATAAAATTTTGCCATAGTTTCCCCGCATTTTCTATAAAATAAGAATGGTTGCTGGCTGCAATGTCCCACATCAAGGCATGAAAATCCTTGGCCAAAAAGTGTGGGGCTGATTTGCTGCTCATTGCTGGCTGCAATGTCCCACATCAAGGCATGAAAATCCTTGGCCACTAAAAAGCCCCTGTGCAAACTCAAAGCCTTTGATCAAGTATAGGGAGAGATCTTGACAAACAACTCATAAGCTTTCGAGACGCAAACAAAAGTGACTCCATTAGCCTCATGCTAAATCCATTGAAACAACCACAATACTTTCTTAAATATTATCCGAAACATCCACTTGCAGCATGGTTATAACAAAATTACCATGTCGATACATCTTGCTCAAATCATACATATGGGACCTATACATCTCATACACTGTAAAATTATTTTTGCAAAAAATAAGATAGAATCTTGTGGACATATCTAGCAAAACTAATACATCTAATAGCTATACATTTTGTATAATCTGTACCGATTTTTATAGATGTACAAAAAGATAAATACACATTGTCGATGGTCACCTTCTCAAACTTATCTGAAGATTTCATTCTCCAATTCAAATTCCTGCATACATGAGACAAAGAAGATGTTGAGTCAATGAGATTTTCATATTTTGAATTATTTTTCAAACTCATACAAAGTATGTCTCATCAAACAAAGAAAAAAAAAACAGATGCATCCTTTCTGCATACCTAGTGATCCCTCACAAAATCATTAAAGATCTTCCAATCATTCTCATCTTGTTGCTGCCACAATCATATGTAAGGTTTGCGAGAGCGATGACGCTATCAATGCTTATCATATCAAGGTCGGTTAGGTCATACTATGTAAAGCACCTAGTTCCTTTTGCTTTTTGATACCAACCAAGTTGAACCTCCACCCCTGATGACCTATCTGAAAGGCTAAATCCTCGCTTATATTCCACACATGCACCACTAACCATTCTTCTCATCTTTTGAACTCGTCCCAGATACCATACACTTTTGGCTTTCTTCTTACCTCCTGAAGAGCTTGGCTTACATGACCTTGTGATCTTCCCTTGTACTATTTGTTCATGAAAGAACACAGCACAATCTGAACCAATGCCAAATAAATTCTCATTTGTCTCCATATCCTTTTTTTCTTCTTTGACATAGTACACACCTTGTCGGACCCTGGTAAGTCTATCCTTTGATAAAGTTGGATTGCCATTGAGCTGGCTGACCAATGTAGACTTGAAGAGAAACTTATTGTCTTCAACTTCAACAACCGGGTTCACCTCTTCTTTCTCATCCAAAATGGAATCTACTACATGCCTTATTTCACTTGTAGAAGCATCCTCATCTGAATATAATGCATGGCCCACCTCAGTAGGATATTCCTCATCTGTATCAGAGTCTTGTAGATTTGAATTTGCATATGTGTCAAACACTCTAATGGACCAAGGCTGCACCCACCATTTCTTGTCCTCTTTCCCTTTTGGTCTCATGTGTAAGCGTTCACATAATTCTTGGGCACTTTGCAATCCTTTTTGCAAGGTAGCAATGACCTTCTCAATTAGTTGTTGAAACACAATCATAGTCACCTAAATTAGCTTCTTGCAAGTCCTCGTTAAGATTTAACTCTCTCCATATATGTTCCTACTTCTTGTGAGCTCTTATGAATGCCACACCATCCTCCTTGCATTCAAAATGGGCAAGCCTATTCAAAATGCCTATGCTGTGAAGCATGTCCATCAAGTCATAAGTACGCTCTTGCCTAACCATACTTCCGACTTGCTGAAGAGGATTTCAGCCGCATCTGTGCCGGTGAGATATAGAGGGCACTTGAAGCTTGGGTGAAAGTCTCTGAAATACTTTATTAGCAACACCACAAAATGGCAAGAGATTTGCACATCCAAGAATGTCTATCCAAGATCTCCAAATTTGAAAGAAAAAAGTCACTTTGGCTGCTAAATGAACTCTCCTTGCCAAGCTCAAGTGTGGAGACAAGAAAATGTCAATATAGTCTCCACAAATTTCAAGGTAGGCTTGTGTCCCTACCATACTCCACTCTTTTCTGTGCTGCCCATTGTTTGCCAACTCTCCCAAACACCATTGCACTTGTCTGCTACATATCCTTTGAGCTGCTGCCCAATTTTGACGATCATCTCGCCTCATATCGCCTTCCCTGAGCATATGCTTGTCAACAACAAAGGAATCATATACAATGGTAACATGGTTCAAGGTAACCCATACATCACCAAGAGCCAACTGACACTTTGGTTTATCAAGAACATTGACGAGCTTCTTTCCATTGTGTACAAAGTCTTGATCATGCATGCCTAAAACATCTTCGTTTGACAATTTGGCGGAAAGAGGCCATCCATCCCATCCAATCTTGAATCTAGTAGCATGTTTGTCAACATAATCAGCCAGCATCAACATTCTTCAGTGACTATCTCCATTTGAGGCGTGTCCAATAATCGGACCTACTTTTAGACTTGAGCTTCTCATCCCATAAGCTCAAAATCTCAGCCCATTGTCTTCGAGCAAAACATGCATCAAATCGATTACAAGTGCAATGAGCAACAAAAACTAAGCATGGAAGTGCTTCATGAAGTGGGTTTGCCACAAAAACTCTTGCATAACCACCAATCACATGATTCTCAAATGCTTTAACAATTAGGTCATAGCCTATTTTTCCCGCTCCAACTTTGATTAAGCTTGACGTTCCACACTCATGGCTCTATCAAATCCAACAAGCGTGTCATCTTTGGGGTTCCACCTACAATATTAAGATTGAAAACATAAAATATGTAAGAGCCACTACGATTCAACATGTCTCATCAGAACTACTTTTGCATTATACTATGTTTACCTTATCCGTTTTCTTTATGGCGGTCTCATCCTCCACCAAGATGAAAGGAATTTGTGATTTGATTCCACATTTTTCTTTCTCGTTTTGATATATTTCAGTAATGGCATCAAAGATATAGCCATGTAAGCCTAGTAAAAATTGTGTGGCAAGTCTTTGGCCTCTTTTTGTCGTTGAGAGTGAAGGGCCATTGAGGTTGGCAGCAAGAAAATCATGCAACCTTGGTCCACCACCCCACATCCTTGCAACCTCAAACAAAGCCTTAGTATTTGCACTATATCTCTTACCTGCCTTTGGCCTCGACATGTTTGTAGCCACATCATGTAAGAAGTCCCATAGAGCAGGTTTTCCACCAAACTTACCTAGTCTATGGGCTTCTACTATATTGTTACAAAACCTCTTTACATCCTTGCGGTTTAGGGACTCCATGCTTGCTTCCCTTAAAGTTCTTAGTCGCACCGAAAGGACAGCAATATGAGCCTTTGCTGACCAGGTAAGCCTTCCTCCTTAGTCCTGTGGCCTCTATACATATTGCATGGACATCCATTGTATCTTATCCAAACATTCCAAATGACGTAACCTTGTGCTCAAGGATTCTTGTTTCCCTAGTCTTTCAGCTATGGCTACCCTCAGGGAAGGTAACTTGAGCTCCACTGGGAAGATTGCTTCTATTCCATACACCAATTGGAAATGGGTTTGTCCTGTTGTTACTAAATGAGCAATCCTGTAAGCCCACAAAGCTTCCACCAACATGTCATCCTAGTCCCTCTTATGGGTTGCCCCACTGTTTCGGTAAGGATGGAACAAAGGATTTTGTTTTTTTGTGACCTCCACTTGCCCATTTGCTCGGGGATAATAAAGTGTAGAATTCCTACGGTGGATATTGTACACTATACATGGACCTCTAAAAGGTTCTGTACAAGGCATTAATAAATAATACATCACTCAACACCACTCACAGAGCACATCAGAGCGCAGACTCTGATTCATCGTGACAGAGCACATTGCGCAGACTCTGATTCATCGTGTGACAGCATAATGATTGCACAAACATCAAGAAAGACATAATAAAACATTGCGCAAAGACATAGCAGAATTTCTCCTTCGTTCATTAGCGATCAGAATCAACGTTTCATCCCTCTAATCCCTAGATACAACTGTCAGGGTAATAACTACTCGGTTCAGATTCCAAAGGGTAAATCCACACGTAACTAACCCCCAAGCCCTTTGACTAAGGTCTAAGAATTACATAAGAAAGCCTTAACACTTGGCACAGCCTGGTGGCTAAATTTTTCCCAAAAATTTGACCTGAACCCATCAATCCTTGATCAGCAAAATCTGATTTCTACAGTAGATCTCTGATCATGTAAAGAGAGTGTCTAGAACAAAATAAAATTTTCCTAAAAAGAAAATACCTAGTGTTTGTCTGAAAAAAAAAACAGTGTTGAAAAACACCGTGGAAACATTCCGAGCATCACTATGCCTGACCCAGTTGGTCAGTCTGAATCTCTAAGACCTGCTCCTGCTGTGCTTCCACATCCATTTGAACCTCCTTTGCAATGTTGATCACCACCTCAGGGTCTTCATCATCTGGTAAAGCTTTATCCATACCCACCATCAGCAAGCCCACGTGGTCATCAGAGCTCTTTGTCTGAACAGCTCCAGATGTTTGTCCTTCAGCAGCACCTACTCCTTCTTCATGTGTTTGAAAAAGGGCTCTAATCTTCTTCAGCTTCCCTGTAGACGATTTCAACTTAACAAGCTTAAAAGGATTAGAACTTGGACTTTCTATCCCCATCATATGAGACTCCTCTGGTCTGATTGTGCTCTTTAGAGCAAAACCACTTGGCGTCTTAGCATATCCTCTGTTTCATCCACCTTGCTCTGAAATTTGGACTTTTCAGCTACAAGCTGTACCACCTCAGCTTCCAGTTGAGCAATGTGCTTCAAATTCACCTCTTGCTCCATTGTGTTCACAACGCCTTTGAGGTTCTGATAAGGCTTGAAAACAAACTGCCCAATTCTTTCTCTGATCTCTTTCCATATCACTGATCCCTGTTGAATCATTTCTGATTTGATTCTCCCCACATCTACTTCAGAGACCAGAACACCTCCTATAGACAGTTCTTCATGCTCACTTAATATTTGCTCCTTCATCTGTTCTAAGGGTTCCAATCTATTTAGAAGCATCCTATTCTCTATTTCAAGCTCCACCTGTCTTTCAAGAAGTCTTTGCATCTCTGACTCTACACTATCCTTCAAAGATGTTGTCCATTCTTCAAACAACTTCAGAGACAATCTATTCTTACCTAGTCTGTTCAGAGATCTCCTTAGCTGAAGAAACTTTCAACTCAGCCGTGTCAGCATTCAGAGTTTTAATCTGATTCTGCAACAATTCAACTTCTTGAGCTTTTTCTACAAGCATTTGTCAAAATTGATCATTAGCCTTCTGCAAACTGCTCTTCCACATAAGCTCTATTTTGATATTCCCTAATCTTTTCAACTTGCTGCAGACAAAACTTCTTTAGAACTTCAAGAGTATCTCTTACATTTTCTGAAGTGACAGTCCAAGACTGCTCTGAACCAGATTTAACTGCCAACGGAGTCACCTTCGAAGGCATCCCTTGCATCTTCAAAAGATCAGATCTTTTGCTACCTCCTGCCACATATTCCTTTTCACTCAACTGCATCTTCTTTGCCAACTTTGTTTGAGAAAGAGTCGGAGATTGCCCTATCCCAGAGACTTTTGTCCCTAAAAATGGTTCATCATCATCATCTATCCCAGACTGCAACACAGAGGTTGTAGCCTCTTCCAAACTATAACCTGCCTCCAAGAGACACCCTACTATTTTCTGCTCCTCCTCTGTCAGCTGTCTATCCCTAAGTTTCCTCTTCATAGTCAGAGCCACTATATGTGAAGAAAGTCTAGGGTCCACACGCTTTGCAGGTATAGCTGTTTGAAAAGAGTCATAATCAAATAAGGCTTTAAGGTAAGGGCCTAGCCTGCTCTTACTAACTGCTCTCCTTTTATCCTTCTCTCCCACTTCAATCATAATCCTCTGATGTAGTGGCCCAATCCACATCTACTCCTGCCACTACTCTGCAGCTAAAGGGGTATAAGATTCCTTTGACATATAATCAACCTTCTGGAGTAAAAGAACACGCTCCATAAACCATCGCAATTGCTGCTTCCTGGCGGCTTCTACTATCTTCAAATGATAATAATGCCTGGAGCCCACAAGATTCCCAAATTCTCTCTCCATATCCTCATTAGAAACTAAATTCAAAGCTTTCAAACCTGGGTTAAAAGGTAACTCAAATACCTGAGAAATCAGAGCTGGGGTTATCCTTGTACCTCCTTTGAGTACTCCCTCTGTCTTTCTCAGCAAAGCTAGCTGTGTGGGAGCATATATATTGTCTTGCCACTCAGCCCAGGCTAACTTTGCATACCCGATTAACCCAATTGAAGTAAGCCACTGAATGTTTGCGTTATTCTCCAAATCCATGCTGTACTTAAAAGGTGCAAAGTTCTCCATCAGGCTACCCATAGCAGTAGAAATATCCTTCATAGAAGTCTCCTCCTGTTGCTCCGTCTCTTCAGAATCCGAGCTAAAACACTGCTCCACTTCTTTACTTGGCGCTGAATGCTCTCGCAGGGACCGTCGAACTGATGTGGTCTCCGCCTTAGGTCGCCCTTGCTGCATAGGCTGCTTACCCTTCACCATGGCTAACCTCTGCCTAACTGTATTCAGAGTAAGAAGGTCCGGCCTAGTGGTAGAACTACGGGGCATGTGAGCAGGGAAATAAGGAGAACAAAGAGAAGAAGAATGAGGCACACAGAACATAGCACAATGAGGCTTCTGGAATGGACGCCTTTGAAATGCAGATGTCACCTCTCGCAATCTCCCCTTCCATACACTGCTACTACTAGAATGGGCTGGATGAGTTCGTGCATGCCGTCCCCTCATTGGTGCGAGTTTATAGGGATTCTCATGCATCACGTCGGCCATTACCGCAAATAATGTCGGACAAAAAGTTAAATCAAGCCAATTGACAGTCGACTCGTGCGAAATGTATTCCCCACCGTTCAAATTTAAAATCCAAGCGGATTCTGATCCACACACAAGCTCTGAATTTCCTCTGTTCTCTGATCTTTTACTCCACCCCTGGTCTGAACATGTACTCTGAACTATAGGGGGAGTGCCCACAAATGGCTTAAGTCTAAACCCATTTACCCCCTTTGGTACCAATGTTCCAAAGGCATCTGAAAGCATGAAGGTTCCTTGCCCTAAGTCTTTTTCAATTCTGTAGGACCCAATGTACCTGAGCCTCAACTTCCCTGGCTAACTTGGAATTGTAAAGCATGACACAATCTCCCACTTTGAAGACTTTGAACTTGACATTCCTATTTACCCAAGCTTGTCTCCTTTTTTGAATAATCTCTGAAAAAAAAGCACTCATTGCTTTGTCTTCCTCCAACTGATTCAGATTGTGCTGTCTATAGATCAGAGATTCTCTGAGTGGGAGTCTGCTTTCTGCAGCAACTCTCAAGCTAGGCACCACAAACTCCATGGGTACTACTACTTCTAACCCATAAACAAGCCTAAAAGGAGTCATTCCAGTGGTTACTTTAAAAGCTGTTCGAAATGACCATAAAGCTGAGTCCAATTTCATATCCCAATCAGACTTGTTGTCCTGAACAATCTTCTTGATGATTTTAAGCAGGATTTTTTTTTGAACTCTCAGCTTGTCCATTTGCCTGAGGAGGATGATAGGGAGTGGACTTCTTATGCAAAATCATATGGGTTTGAGTCAGCTCTCTGATAACATCATTCAAGAAGTGTGTTCCCTGATCTTTGACAAGCTCAATGGGACATCCAAACCTTGTCATGATGTTACTATACAAGAATTTGGCCACACTAGCTGGTTTATTGTCTCTGAGAGCCACTGCTTCCACCCATTTAGTATAGTAATCTGTAGCCACCAGAACATAACTCTTACCTGTCTTGCTTTTTGGCTTAATAGGACCCACAAAATCTAATCCCCATTTCTAAAATGGATCTAAAGGTAGCACAGGGTGGTCTGACATCCTATCTTTAGAATTGGGTTAGCCCACTTGCTGACAAACCAAACATTCCTTGGCATATGTGTGAGCATCCTTCAAAACTGTTGGCCACCACAGACCTGATTGTAAAATCTTCTTTCCTATTATTTCCCCTGAGAAATGACCTCCAGATAACCCTGCATGTGCCTCTTGTACCACTACTGCTTGTTCAAAATCAGGAACAAATCTTCTTATTATCTGATCTATCCCCTTTCTATACAATGCTCCAGCAATGACTAAAACTGGTTTGCTTTTCAGCACAAACTTCCTTTTCTGATCCACACTCATCTCTTCTGGTAACAATCCATCAGTGAGAAACATCAACATTTGATCATAAAAGGAGTCAGAGCTCTAGCTCTGAACAACAAACAGATCAGAGTCAGGGAAAAATGAACTTTTGCAAACATCTTCTTTACTTTCAAGTCTACTTAAATAATCTGCCACACAGCATGCTGATTCCCTGGAGTATGTACTATCACAAAGTCAAATTCTTGCAACAACAACATCCATCTTGCTAACCTTCCTGTCAACTGTGGTTTCTTCACAAGAAATAACAGAGCTTGATGGTCAACATGGAAGAAGACTTTGTTAGCCAAGAGATAATGTTGAAATTTTTGTAAAGAGAACACCATGCCCAAAGCTTCTCTCTCTGTTAACTGAGTAATTCCTCTCAGCTGAAGTAAGCATTCTACTTGCATAGTAGACATGTCTGAACCAATTTTTGATTTTTGCCTGCATAAGAACAGGTCCTACTGTAATGTCTGAAGCATCAACAAATACATGGAATGGTAAAGACCAATCAAGGGGCTGCAAAATTGGAGCTACCACCATCATCTTCTTTAAAGTATGAAATTCCTTTTCTTGGGCCTCTGACCACCTGAATTCTACTCCTTTCTTAAATGTGACAAGGGTGCACATACATCTGACAAATATCTTAAATGTCTACTGTGCCACTTGATCTGACCCACAAACCTAGATGTTTCCTTCAGATTCACTGGGCTCTTGGATTTTATGATGCTTTGAATTTTTCTTGGATCCACCTGTATACCTTCCTCTGAAATTATGTGGCCCAACAAAACTCTTTTAACTTAATTGCACATTTGTATGGATTCAATGACATACCATACTTCCTGCGTCTCTCAAAACTTTTCCTCAGGTGCTCTCTACTTGCCACCTCTCAGAAAGCTGGTGGTCCATTTTTTAATCCAAAGCTCATTACTGTGAACACAAATGCTCCCCACTCTGTAATGAAGGCTGTTTTGTGTTCATCATCAGGGTGCATCTTGATTTGATTATATCCTGAGAACTCATCCAGAAAACTATACATTTGATGCCCTGCAATTCAATCTAGCAGAGTATCTGCCAAAAGGTAATGCAAAAGGATCTGTGATTGTGGCTGCATTAAGCTTTCTATAATCCACACAAACTCTGATTCTTCCATTTTTCTTGGGGACTACTACAATTGGAGATAGCCATGTTGCTTCATGTACAGGCTTAATGAATCCCACCCTGAGCAGCTTGTTAATTTCATCTTTAACCTGCTTTGCATAATTGGGATTCATTCTGTACCTGTGTTGGATAACAGGCTTAGCATCTTGCTTCAAATTAATCCTATGGGAATAAAATGCAAGATCAATCCCCTTCATATCTGAATATTCCCATGCAAAAATATCCTTGTATTCTATTAATAATTTCAAAAGATTGTCTTTAAATTCTCCTTCCACATGAACACTAACTTTGACAACTTTAGGGTCATTCTCTATTCCCAAATTCCATTCATTCAGATCATCCTCCATAACTCTAGCTGATTTCTTCATACTGTTTTCATATCTTTGCTCTGCTATTGCAATAGCCTGATCTGTTGTTAGATCATTCTGCATCTCCTCTGACTGTGACAGCTCTGATTCTTGTAAAGCTTTGAACTGTTCCTTAGTCATCTCAGTCCCTGTTTGAATATCCTGTAATTGCTGGTCTCTTTCCTCTTCTGCAGCTACAGCAAAACAATCCTCATAATCTCCCAAAATAGTCATCACATTTATATCAAACACTGGGACAACTGCTGGATTGGCCTTCAAATATTCCTCTTCTTCATCATCTTCTACTTCATCTGCTAGGTGTACGCCTTGTGCCCACAAAGCTCTTTGCTCCTTTGGCATAAATATAGTAGATGTCATGGGTAAAGTCTGTTTCTGGTTCCCCTGTTTCAAGATCACCATATTAGCTCCCCAATCTTGCTGTAACTTAGCCTGCTTGAACCAGGGTCTTCCAAGGAGCATTGGGTAAGCCAAGTTCCCTGATTGCATCCTTAGTACTACAAAGTTGACCATAAACTTCAATCCTGCAATGAAGATCTCCTGGTTTTTTAGCAAACCTAAAGGTTTTAATCTCCTCTAATCAGCCATTTTTACCTGAAAAGGTGCTGGATGCAACTTTTGGCTCCCAAATTGAATATAAACTGACTCAGGAAGTATATTAACTCCTGATCCACCATCCAAAAGAACTCCATGTATGGGCTGGCCCTGATATTTGACTCATATGGCAGGAACTTTGAAATCAACATCCTCCACCTGAACAATATTACTCATTAAAAAATTACTTTGAGGTGAATCAACACCTTTTCTCTGAAGAATTCTTTGAAACAGCAAATCTCTGAACCCTGGTACTAATGTCAGCAATTGGTCAAGAGAAATCTAAATTTTTGAATGTAACAGAGCTTCATAGAGTGAGTCAACTTTAGAAATTTCCTCTTCTCCTTTGCCCTGTCCTTGTTCTTCACAAACCCCTTCAATTTGTTCTAACATTAGTTCTTCCAAAGCTGGCTTCTTCTTGTCCAACTTCCTCTGTACCTTGCTTCTAACTTTCTCCTGATGTGCCCATTGAATTGGACCTTTATTCAAATTTGTAGCTCTTGTCACTGCCAAGGCAGGAACCTGTTGTTTCCCATCCTTATCATTTGCATGGACTACACATCCAGAACAATCACAAGCAACATTCTCAACCACATCAAAGCTACTCTGAAACTGGTCCTCTATCACTGTCACTGCATTTAACTGTGTTATTTGTTGGTTTTGCTGCATCTTTCCTCTTTGATTTTGATCTGCCTACAGGGTACCTTACAATTGGGATACCCCTCTCTGTCCTATGCTTGCACCATAACTCACAAGCTGGACCGTGTCTATGACCCTCTTTGTCACAATAAGTGCACTTCAATTCTCCTCTAAAATCTGATTGCCATGTTTGTCTAGGCTGTGATCTGAACTGTCTATTTGGTCCTCTAGCTTGAGCAGGGAAAAGTTGATTAGATGAAGTTTTGTTCTGTTGCTGCTTTGACCTTTGTACACCGAGGGGAACTCTTCCTTTGAAATTTGGGTTATACCAGCAATTGGTTGCTAAATGTCCTTCCTTTGAGCATATCTGACACACTGGTCTATCATTTGTTAATACTGAGGCATACTTCAATGCTTTAAGCCTCTTTAACAGTTGTTCATCATCCAATCATTTCTTCTTCTTTTTGCCCTTATCTTTGGACTTTGAAGATTTCTTCTTCTTTTTCCTTTTCTGGCTAGTTGATTCATCATCTGAATCTGAGTCACTATTATATTCTGAATTATCATCTCTCAGTCTGTGTCTCCATCAGAGTCAGATTCTAGGTCTGAATCAGACCTCTTTTTCTTTTGTTTCTTCTTAGTAACACCCAACCTCTTTTCTACTCTTACTGCTGCTTGCACCAAAGCATCAAAACCTGCAGCAATGTCTACATTAGCCACTGCTAATTTGATTGTCTTCCTTAATCCATTCAGGAAATAAGAAGCTAACATCTCATTGGAAAGCCTATCTGCTCCTTCCAATCTTCGAGAGAGAACCCTGAACTTTTGAGCATAGTCCTCTACTAGCATTTCTTTTTGTTGAAGATCTTTAATTTTATTTATGATGTCATTGGCTATTTTCTCCCTTCTGAACCTGGCCAGAAAACTCTCTCTCAAAGCATCAAAGTTTCCAAAATGTCCCAAACTATACTGGCTAAACCAATCCATTGCTGAGCCTTCTAAGGTAGCAGAGCAAACAGCCTCTTCTTCACCTCTTCCCCATTTTAGTGTGTCATAGCCACTAGCCTCCCACCTTGTTTGGAATTGGGCTACATGGCAGTCAGGGTCCTCCTTGGGTTTTCCCCTGAACTTTGCTGATCTCACCTTTGGGTTCTGTGCTGGTGGATTTTGAGGATTCATTGCTGCCCCTCTAACTGGCCTCCTTGCTAAGACTGGTAATGGTTCAAACTGCAACCTTCTCCTACTACTTCCCCTAATAACTCTATTCAACAAGGTTCCCCCAAGAAATGTCCTGAAAGTGCTTGAGAATATTGGTGGATTTTGAGCATCCTCAACACTTCCTGCTTCTGCATTAGCATTTGAATCAATTTTTTAAAATTGGAATACCCAAATCAGATTCAGATTGTACCGAACCTGTCGGAATCCCTTCTCCTTGAACAGCATCCACAAACTGATCATGTACTTCTTCCTCATCATGTACTTCTTCCTCATCATCAATATCCTCTGCTTCTTGATCCAATGTTTCCTCCTCTACATCTTCTTCCAAAACAGTTTCCAATGCTACACTTGTTCTCGGAGGAACTTCATAATCTGAATCATAATCATCACCTTCTTCATCATCATTTCTGCGTGTTAAAGCAGCGTCAGCATCTCTGGCCCTTGACCTTGTATAATATCTTCTTGAATTCCGCGAATTATCTTCAGACATCCAAGGCTAGCGGTCCTCTGAATAAGTCGTATCCTCCCAGAACTCAGGGCATTCGAACCCGCAGGATCGCCAATGTGTACATGGCCCTCTAAAAGGTTCTGTACAAGGCATTAATAAATAATACATCACTCAACACCACTCAAAGCACATCAGAGAGCGCAGACTCTGATTCATCGTGATAGCATAATGATTGCACAAACATCAAGAAAGACATAATAAAAGACTATGCAAAGACATAGCAGAACTTCTCCTTCATTCATTTTGGCGATCAGAATCAACGTTTCATCCCTCTAATCCCTAGATACAACTGTCAGGGTAATAACTACTCAGTTCAGATTCCAAAGGGTACATCCACACGTAACTAACCCCCAAGCCCTTTGACTAAGGTCTAAGAATTACATAAGAAAGCCTTAACATACACTTTGAAAAGTTCTTCAATGACATTATTTATGAGGTGGGTTCCTCAGTCACTTAACAACTCCAAAGGACTTCCAAACTTTATGATGATGTTCTTATACAAGAACAGGGCCACATTCTTGCCATCAACAGTTCTCATTACCTTTGCTTCACACCACTTGTTGGTGACATAATCTATACATACCAAGATATATAATTGATTTTGTCTTCTTCTTGTTGGCTCAAAGTGGCCCACAAAATCTATACCCCACTTTTCAAATGGCTTCAATGTAAGAATGGGATTGAGTGCCATGGCTCTTGTCTTGGTGGGTTTACCCATTCTTTGGCAAGTATCACATCTTTTATAATAAGCAAAGGCATCTTTGTGAAGGGTTGGCCACCAATAACCTGCAAGAAGGATCTTCCGGGTAGTTGCTTCTCTTGCAAAAAGTGTCCACCACCACAAGGCTCGTCGTGGAAAGCCTTCAATATAATTGAAGGAGGTATTTCTCCTATCATGCATCTATTTCAAGGAGAAAATTTCCTTGGTATGGTTGTTTTTGAGGCAATAGGAACAAAAAGCTCCTGGGGTGGTTTGCTTCCTAGTAGACTTTGTGGCTAAGTGTCTTGCTTGATAACATTTTCCACACCATGTGTTGGCCCTTAGGGTGTCTCCAAAACTAGTCTTAATGGGTTCAAGGAAGAAGCATTTTTCACTTATTGAGTTCATTTTCTCCAACATATCATCCATTAACACCTTCTTCATATTGGCCAAGGAAGTTGCAAGGTAACCTTTAATGTTCTCCTCTGGTGCACTAGGGGTAGGAACCTGGGGATTTTTAGTTATGACTACATAAATTGGTGGAGTTCCTTTGTACTAGATTTTCTTGTACTAGATTCATGATTGGATTAGCATAAGTATTCCCTGTAGGGGGGTGGGTAATACTCCTCTTCCTATTGACTGTGCTTTTCTAGTCTCCACTTCATTGTACAATCTAGCTGCTGTAATTGCTGCATGAAAGGTGAGTGGTCTTTCCAACTCTATGAATCTTTTGATAATTGGGTCTAACCCTCTTAAGAATACCTCTTTTTGAATCCCATCATCTATGTTATAGTTTCCTCATATTTTCAATATTGACTCCATCCTTAAGACATATGACTCAATCCTTTCTCCCTCTTACTGACCCAAGTTCATAAGTTCATCTCTCATGAGATCCACAAATCCTTCTCTCTTGAAATGTGTAAGAAAATCTTGCTTCAACTCATCCCTATTTCCAAACATTACATCATTTTTCCTCTCATACCATTGAAATTCCTCACCTTTTAGGGTGGCAATAAAAATGGCTAGCCAATGCTCCAGAGTTTTGGCATTGTTGAAACTTGTCTATTACTAGGAACTCTACTACATGAAGATCAGGGTCTTCATTATATTCTCCTTTGAAGATTGGAAATGGGACAACATTCAAAGGGTGGTCAATCATATTCCCAGTGGCTATCTAGATTGGGATAGCACCTATGGGTGCTCCTTGGTATGCCATGTTAGGGAACAATAAGGGTAGAGCTTCTAAGGCTCTATTTGCACCTTTTTCTCTTTCTTGGGCTAACGTATGTCTTTGTTTTCTCAGGAACGTTTGAAACCTTTCATGGGCTTGGTCAATGATTTTTTGGTTCATCACTCTTTCCCTGCATCTTACTATTATTTTCCTTAAATTCCCTATTACAAAATGGGAGGCTCTTTCATTCCACATGGTTTGAAGATCTTCCAAATCTTTCTTAATTTCAGGGCAAAAACCTACCATCCCACTAGACAATGGTAAGCAATCCTGTTTAAAGCTATCAAAGTCAATTCACAAGGAATGATAGTTGAAAGGTCTTTGTCCCTTCCAGTAACCTGAAAAGGTGTTAAAATCAATGGTACTGAATTCTATCTTGCCTATCACCTTTCAATAAGTTGCTAGCTGGATTGACGATAAATCATTGGGGTTAGGAGAAGCATATTCTAACTCCCAAAGATTGGCCCAAAGGATCCACTCATATTTCACTTTTTCTTTCTTTCTTACTTCAAAGGAGCTAGAAGCCTTATTTGAATTCTTATCCTTGAGCTCCCTTTTATGTATGTAAACATAATCAGTGTCCTTCACCTTCTAAACTATTATCCTCTTTTCTTCTGTTGTTATTAGGAGATCATCAATATACTACGTCCATGCAATTCAGCAACTAAGACATTATAAGCTACTTTACAGGGAAGTGAAATAGTCCCATCATGGAGAAGTGGATTGGGAGATATAAGGATGAAATCATTAGATGAAAGGATGAGAGAAGAGCTTTTAGAAGATAGGAAGAGATTTCAGAAGAGAAAATAGATGCTTGCCATTACCGCCCGAATTAGAACCTCTACCAAATGTGTGTGTGATGAATATAGAATGGCTTCGTATGGCATCGAAAAATGGAGAGATAATCACAAGAGAAAAGTGTGAGTATGGACGAGGATGTGACCCTAAAATAAGTATATTCTTCATCTCTGTCTCATGGTTTGATTGTTATATACCTTGTTTAATGCACTATACTAAATGGCATGTTCGGGGGTTTAAGGGGTTTCACTATAAGTAAACCCTTTGTAGCACATGCATTCAAGGTCTATTTTTAAAATCCCTTATCTATAAATTTTTCATGAACAAAATACACCCGTTTTCTATTCAACATGTGAATAGCCCCTTTAAATGGTGCCCTTCTATCTGTAAAAAATGTGTTAAAAATGGATTTTAGAAATCTCTTCTATTGAACCTATGTGCTACGCTTACATATTTATGAGTGACCTCCCCGAGATGTCATGTTTCTGCTTAATGTTAGTACAAACTATATAATGCAATATAGTAAGAGGGAAGGCATTTTCACACGGAGCATGTGGATTCTGAAAGAAACACATTTGATTGTGGTGCGATGGCAACTTTGGAGAAAGAAAGTCGAGCTAGTATACATGATACCATTGTCATACAGGACAATCTTGAGTATTGTGGAACTATTCAAGATATTCTTAAGCTTGAGTTTAGAGCATTTAGTCTATTCATCTTTGACGTCAAAGGGTTCAAGGTGATATATAGAGGTGCTCAAGAAACCGTGAAGAAACATCTAAATGGTTTCTTTTCAAATTGATTCCACCAAGTTTTGGAATGATGAGAAAGATACTTTCGTACTACCTCAACACTATTAACGCGTTAGTAACCCAACTAATTCACCGGTAAATCTTGATAAAGTATAATAAAAGTGTAACCCCTTTGCTTTGTGCTCGGGGGGGTCACTATATGTAAATCCTCTATATCACGTGCATTCAAGGCCTATTTAAAAAGTCCCTTATCTGTGAATTTTTTAGTGAATATAATGTATCCTTTCCTATTCAAATCTGTAATTTTTTTTTAAATACAATAAATAAATCCCCTCTATAAATATATTTCTGTAAGTTTTAAATATTTAAAATGTCCTTCTGTTGAACCCATGTGATACTTACATATTTATACGAGTGACCCCCCCGAGGCTTTGTGATTTTAGGTTGTGTTTTGAATTGATCCAAAAGTGGTGGTATGCTATACAAGTTTCTCCTCATTCAAAACATATCTTTCAAGATCACGATGTTGAGGACGAATCTCTAGATGAGGTGCAAGTACTACCTCCAATCGACTCATTGGAAGAAGAGGATGAAGAAAATAATTTAGAGGAGGCCAATCAAGAGCATGAGGAATATCAATCCAGATGATGAGTCACCTTGGCTTCATTGAATAATGATAGCGATATTGATATGGAATTCCATCTTTTCATTGAGCTTCCATTAGATATATAGACATTGATGAAGCAACACATATGGATCTATTACAAGATGGGATAGATTCATGATCTTGACATTGTTTCCCTTCAAAAGCTTTCAACTATCTTTATTTGTTTTTCGAAACATGGCTCTAATGGTTCTAATGGATGTTTTTTAAAACTATAATCATTTTTTGTATGTATGTGACATGTATAACCCAAATTTAGCACTCAACAACTCTCTGGAATTCTATGCAGTAGCGAGAATAGCAACGAAATCTCGCTACTACTATTCGTTGATGAGCAACGAAATTATAATATAGCAGAGGAATTTTGCTGGTAATGTCGCTGCTTAGCAATGAAATTTTATTGCTGGGCAACGAAACAACATTAAAATTTCATTGCTATGGTTTGCCGTTGAGCAACGAAATATCACTCTTTGAGCAACGACATAATTTCTCGACATCCCGAAAGCCTAAATGATGTTGGAACGCTGCTAAGAAATGTTGCTATGCCCCCGAAGTGCGATAGTGAATAACATAAACTCTAGAGGTCAACAAAGAAATTTTGGTCTCAATCTAGTCCATTCATGTGGTCCAATGGTTGATCTATGAGTTTGAAGTAGATAGGATCACAAGCTTCTGCTAGCTTCACAATTATTGGGTTAATTAGAACCATTCCTATCCTTGGGATTACCCCCTAGTTTCGCCATGGATTTCAAGTTTGTTTGAATGTTTTTAATGGTCTTTGTTCTTATTTTGTATGTTTATTACTTACATTTATGTGTGTGCACTTGTACTCAGTGTGTGCAGTGAGTTTAAGTGGAAGACTAATGCACTTAGCGAAGTTATTTGGTCATTACTAAGTAGGTCTAGGATTTCAGGTTCTAGGTTGGTCGTAGCCTGTGGGTTAATCTAAGGGACAAGTAAAAGTTCCCTGTTGATTCTAAGCTAGATTGGTCCTTAAGGCTAGCTAGGGAGGGAACATGGTTTGTGAGGATAAGGGTCTTCAATATTTCTAATTGCATAAGTGTGAGCCCTCCTAAGAGGCATGAGGGTTTGTCTAGGGTTTAATCTACAGCCTAGGAGGATTGGGTTATATCCTAATGAAGAGCTAATTAATTGGGTACCATGCCTGAAGGTTTGAAAAGCTAGGATTGATGCCTAAGGAGGGACTAGGGTGTCTAAGGTTTGTCAAGTTAAGATTCAATGGGTTATATCCTAATGAAGAGCTAATGAATTGGGTACCATGCCTGAAGGTTTGAAAAGCTAGGATTGATGCCTAAGGAGGGACTAGGGTGTCTAAGGTTTGTCAAGTTAAGATTCAATGGGTTAGAATCCTTGGACAAGTAACATGGTCCTACAATGGACTATAAGGGTTAAGAGATTGATCTTTCGGGTCTTATTTCAAGGCCTAAACTAGTAGTGTGAGTGTGGAGTTAGGTTGTTGGGTTTGTCAAAGCTAGGCCTCTTGAAGTGTAGGCTCCGTTTGACCTTCTTAATTCAAGTTTGGGAGTCTAGAGTCACTCCGAAAAATTCTTTATTGTCTATTTTTTCCAAAATGATCTTCTCAATTCAAGTTTGGGGTCTAGAGTCACTCCAAAAATTTCTTGATTGTATATTTGTCCCTTCAGTTTTAGACTTTGAGTCTATTCCCCATATATATATATATATATATATAGTGGTAGTGAGCCTGATGCATGTGGCGGTCCTACTATGTCATGATCTAGGTGTGTTAATAGACTAGACTAAAAATTAGTTGGAGCTACAAGGGTTCTAAGATTAAGGCTCTAAATGTTAAGTGGCCTAAAATTAGATGGTCAAGGATCTTAGAGTCTTGATGAGGGATCTACGGCCTAGGGCCTGGTTTGACCTACGGAACCACCTCTGCGGATGGCTTGTAGGGATTCGTAGGGAGCTTGAGGTGTAAGCGTTTAGAAGACTACGAGGTTATGACGTGTGAGGTGAGGTTTTAAGATGGTGAGGTGGTATGAATTGGAGAGAAAAGGGAGAATTCCATGATGTGTGAGGCCTTTTAGGCCGGACGTGAGGGAGACCGTATGCTGGAGAGACCAGGTTCATGCTGTGGATGAAGGCGGCCGCCAACCGTGTGAAGGTCGTAAGGTGACGTGCGTGAGCACGTGTAGTTGAGAGATGAAGGCCACCGTGTGAAGCTGCGAAGTGATGTGCGTGAGCACGTGTAGCCCAATAGATCTAGGCCACACTGCACGGTGTGAAGCCATGACATGGCCGTGAATTGGTCAACCGTGAGCTGAAGGGATGTGGTGTTGGTGAGAGCGACCAAGTGTAGGAACTGGGCCAGCTGGCCATTGAGACGGAGGTGTGAGGTCACAGGTGGTAGAGGACCGAGGTCATGTGCATGAGGTCTGCAGTGACCTCTAGCGGCAATGAAAGTCATCATCATGAGTTGACGGTGACGTGAAGTCAGCTAGCGGGAGCAGCATCGTGAGGCGAGGAGGGACGTGATGGTGACGTGGTCGAGGGGTCGCGTGAGGTGACAGTGAGTGAGGTCGTCTGGCGAGAGCAGCAGCGTGAGGAGCGGCCAAGGATACATTTGAGCCCTGCCCATATTTCTCTTTTTGACAAATGTGGGGGTGAGACCAAGCCACCTGTGTAGGGGGCATTTTGGCCGGGAGATGGAAGCATGGCCGGGGGGTGACTGAGGCGTGAGACAGACGTCGGAGACGACAGAGACGTTAATCGTGAGGTGTATATGCCGGAGGCCACCGTGATGGAGAGGCATGGCCAGGAGATGACAGAGGAAGAGGCCACCGTGATGGAGAGGCCTGGCCAGGAGGTTGACGGGGGGTGAGTGAGCCTGAAGCATGGACGAGGGGTGGGACGGACGTCGAAGATGACAGAGGCGTTAAACCGTGATGTGGAGGTGAAGGCCACCGTGATGTGGATAGGGAGATGTGGACTACCACGTGGCAGCGTAGCGAGCAGGTTCTTCATTAACTAGCATTCAAGGTGTACCACACCTAGTTGCTGGCTTTTGTCACAGAGGAGTGCATGGAACTTGCACAACTAGAGAAAAACTTTTTTCCCCGTGAGAAAAAAGACAAGATCAAGTACAATCGGTTTCCCCTATTCAAAATCTCATTATTAATCGGTTTTTATAACTAAAAACTTACAAAATTTTATCCGTTTTGTGAAAAAGAGTAAATTCAATCGATTTTTTTTCAAAATTTTAGCCGATGAAAAATACACTAAAGGATAGTTTTTTCCTAGCATTGCATGGAAGGAGAAGCATCGGATCGACAACTATCAATGTGCACAAGATGCCATCGAGAATTGTCGCGTATAGCGTAACTGATTAGGCTAATTAATCCCTTTTATCTTCTTAATTTTAAGCTCAGTCAACAGCCCTACCTCCAGTTGAGCCTGATGCCGCCTTCTTCAACTCTCATAGTAGCGCCAAAGCTTCCTTCCACTCTCTCTCTTCTTCCCTCAGGGCTAAATTCACCCATGTAATCCTTTGTTACTAAGGCAGTTTTCAATTTCTGAGCACTACACTCCTAAAGGTCAATAACTTCTCAGCCCTTCTAAAACATTTTATGGTCATAAGTCTTTCTAGAGCTATTGTATTCTCTTTGTTTTTCTAGAATTACCGAAACATTAAGTCACTTTTAAAAGCCCCTAAACGTAGGGTCACCATTATTTTTTGATTTGATAAAACATCTAACTATGCAAGCTTGATGTTCATGGTTTTTACCTGCATAGATTCCACTCTTTAAATTCGTTTTTCTCTTCATGGGGTCTTCCCTTACCTAAGGTCTTTCTTTATCCCTTGAAAATTCCATCTAATCTTTTAATGGAACTCCACTCATTGTTCTAAGTAATTTGGCATTTTACATTGCTTGAGATAATTTCTATACAGGGTTCATAAGGTATTCTAGCACTCTCTCTCTAAAATCTTATTGGACCTTTGGTTTAGTCCCTATTCTTTTTTCAAGGGTCTTAATTCATTTGATTTACTAAAACTAGAACCTTAATTAGTCTTAATTCCATCAATCCCTCATTTTCTCTCTTTAAGTTTCACTATCGCTTTCTAGCACCTTTATCTCTCTCTAGGTTCCTATTAAACATTTGAATATTTTCTTTACTCCATTCTTCTCCAAATTTGGTTCCTTCATAGACATTTCTACCCTTATTCATTAACTTATCTTTAATCCAATTTCTAAGGATATAAATTCCATTAGTGTGGGTGTTCCCTCTCTAAAATGACTAGGCCTTTGGTGGTTTTAGGGTCATATTCACATGGATTCTTTACCATAATTTGTTAAGGATTCTTATGTGCAATAATCCCATTATTTTTCTACCTTTTTTGAAGATTTATAAGGGAAGAATTTACGGTATGAGTTCGGATGCATAATTGTGTATTTGACTTAAAACTTTTTAGGCATGCTTGAACCTCATCTTTCTAGGCTTAGCCTCTTCCTCTTTTAAAATTTTCCATTGAGTCTAAGGCTAGATTTAGAGCTTCTTCTAAGCTAAACTTTTCACTCACAACTAGGGTAAAAGACTTAAAAAATCTAGTTGAAATGGGAATAATAGTCGTCTTATGTGCATTTTCTATGGTGCACTATTAGAGGATCTGACCCCACACAAGATCTTCTAAATCCATTTGATTTAATTTATTCTTGGGCTAAATTCAATGGCTAAAATAAAATATGGTATTAGTTTAACAAAAGATTAAAACTATTTCTGAAAGGGAGATGAAACTAGTTTAAGTGCACATTTTTAATGCACTTAGAAACGTCAATTTTTATACACTTTAATTGTGGATTCAATGATTCCAAACACCTAAGATTATTATATCCCTATCCAAAGTCAAAATTAAGGTATGCCCATTTCCAAGTAATTTACTTCCTAGTAAGATTGTCAAAACATAGTCTACGTTTTTTGTCCTAAGGTTCACTGTAGTAGATAATTACAGAGAGTGTAATTGACAAAAAGAAATCATATGCCAAGGTATGGTCAACAAACTATCCTATGGGTACATGTTTAAAGGCTACAGTAAGGTTAATCTATTTTAATTGGTCTATTCCAAGGCTATATAGTAGATGCTTAAGATAATAAAGTCAACTTATTTATTGTCAAATAATTGAATTCTAGAAAAGATCTAAATTGAAAAGCAAGGATCAAAAACTCCAAAAAGGGTACTTATTCTTGACCAAATTCAACTGTTTGAAAACTTAGACGATTTTCTTACTTGTAAAAGTGAAAAAATAGTGATGTTAATGCACTGGAGTGTGTGATGACAACCCTCGAAAGCCTCCAAAAAAACCTCCTTTTTTTGACCTTGGAATCAGTGCCCCCACAACCTTAAATGTGAAATAGATAGCTAGTTTGACTACTTCTACTAGCATAATGACATGTAAGAGTACTAGGGGAGTATTGAAGGGCCATGAATAATAAAAATACTAGCTTAAGGGAGCATAATAGTAGGCAAAAAAAATTGGGAGATTTGGCCCTCTTTATATATCTTTCACCTCCCTTCATGCATGAACTTATCCCTATTTAACTAGCCTCTATCTAGGCTAGTTAAACTCACACGTACTTATGTAAAAGGTGGATCTATTGATGCATGCACTAGTCTCACTAGGCTAAGGTGCATCTACTAAAATGAACTCAAGTATCTAAAGCAAGTGGGATCGACTCTAGAAAACTTACCACTCAAGAAAAACCATTTATGCAAGACCACTTGAACCACTTACCACATACCACTTGCCCAATTCCACTTGTATTGCTCAAGCCCATGGTTTTTCAACCTTTTTCCCTTAAATTATAGTGTAATTAATTTATTTATCTAAGGATGCACACCAAAGCTAGGTCAATTTTAATTTATTTTTGCCAAGTTTTATAAACATTCTGGCCCATGCTATTGGCCCCAGGGTAAAACCACGTGTTGAACTTATCATGGAGTCATCTTTAACAAATTCTTCTAGGATCAATGAGCTTCCATATATGTGCATTTGTGTACATATGTGCACTATTATTACTAATATTACTAATATTACTATGTGCATTTATGTACATATGTGCACTAATATTACAGTTTGACCTTCTTTAAATCTTTTCACCACATAGTAAAATTAATGCTCCTATCTAAATGTTAATTTCTCCAAGGCTTTTACTCAACTTAGACAATTTCCCAACTCAATTGAATTCACATTTGTTTCTCACAATTTCATCATTTTAAAGCCAAAAAATATTTATTTGATAATTTCTTTTTATACAAGATCTTACAATGGGATGTGGTAGGGGAAATCTTGGTAAACGTTTGACAATGTTATCATCTATGCAAGACTGTAAGGCATATACATTTTAGACAATTACATTATAATTTTTCTAAAATGTTTAATCTGTCTTACATTTATGTTTTAGAAGGCAGATTAATATGTAAAAGAAACAAATGAAATTAATGCTTGAGAATTTAGCCACATGAGGAGAAATATCCTACACTTAGGGCTCAATGATTTCACTTTTGTATAAACTTAATCAAAACAGCCTATAGACTGGGAGTTTGGGAAACTCATCTCTCTCTCTCTCTCTCTCTCTCTCTCTCTCTCTCTCTCTCTCTCTCTCTCTCTCTCTCTATCAATCTTGCATGTGCCTTGTGTTTCTGAACTAGTAGTGCATCAAACACCCTCTCTAAAATTATTAAGAAGTGGTTACTTGTCAGACATCTTCCTTTTTGAGAAAGCACCATATTGAGTTTTTCTAGGACATAAAAAATCCATGTAAATCAAGAAAATTTAAGCAATAGAGATGCAACTCTTAATAATAATGCAAAAAGTATGGACGCCCAAGCATGTGCCAACATGAAAAAAAGGTAAACATTATTTAACCAAAAAAACATCTAAACATGCATAATAACATCCATTAGAGGGAACACCCACATGTGCTTCTACTAAAAATAAGTACCCATGACTCAAAAATTTCGATACAATATTCTTTAAGATTTTAATTTTGTATGTGGTATTAACATGAGCTTGATGTTTTGATTAAATTTCTATAAAAGTGAGATCATTGAGACCTAAGTGTAGGATAATTCTCCTCATGTGGCTCAATTCTTAGGCATTAATTTCATTTGTTTCTTTTACATATTAATCTTCCTTCTAAAACATAAATGTAAGAAAGATAAAATATTTTAGAAATATTATAATATAATTGTTTGAAATGTATATGCCTTTTTATAGTCTTACATAGATGAAAACATTGTCAAACTTTTACCAAGATTTCCCCTACCACATCCCATTGTAAGATCCTGTATAAAAAGAAATTATCAAATAAAGATTTTTTGGCTTAAAAATGATGAAATTTTGTGAGAAACAAATGTGAATTTAATTGAGTCGACACATGAGAAATTGTCTGAGTTGAGTAAAAGCCTTGGAGAAATTAACATTTAGATAGGACCATTAATTTTACTATGTGGTGAAAACAATTAAAGAAGGTCAAACTATAATATTAGTGCACACATGTACATAAATGAACATATTAAAATTAGTAATATCAGTGCACATATGTACACAAATTCACATATATGGAAGCTCATTGATCCTGAAAGAATTTGTAAAAGATGACTCTGTAGATGAGTTCAACACGTGGTTTTACAATGGGGCCAATAGCATGGGCAAGAATCTTGATAAAACTTGACAAAAATAAATTAAAATTGACTTAGCTTTAGTGTGCCTCCTTAAATTAATTAATTAATTAGGCTACAATTTAATGGGAGAAGGTTGAAAAACCATGGGTTTTAGGAGTACAAGTGGAATTGGTCAAGTGGTATGTGGAGTGTGCTAAGTGGTCTCGCATAAATGGTTTTTCTTGAGTGGTAAGTGGAAACGGGTTGATGGTTTTGGAGAGCTAGTGGTTTTCTAGAGTCGATCCCACTTGCCTTAGATACTTGAGTTCATTTTAGTAGATCCACCTTAGACTAGTGAGACTAGTGCATGTATCAAGAGATCCACCTTTTACTTAAGTAGGTGTGAGTTTAACTAGCCTAGATAGAGGCTATGCTACATGGGGTCATGTTCATGCATGAAGGGACGTGAAAGCTATATAAAGAGGGCAAAAACTCCCAACTTTTTGATGCCTACTATTATGCCCCCTTAAGCTAGTATCTTTATTATTAATGGCCCTTCAATACTTCCCTAGTACCCTTACATGTCATTATACTAGAAAAAGTAGTCAAACTAGCTATCTATTTCACATTTAAGGTTGTGGGGACACTGATTCCATGGCCCGAAGGAAAAAAGTTTTTTGGAGGCTTTCGAGGGTCGTCATCACACTCTCTAGTGCATTAACATCATTGTTTTTCACTTTTAGAAGTAGCAAGATCATCTAATTTTTCAAACAATTGAATTTGGTCAAGTACAAGTACCCTTTTTGCAGTTATTTATCCTTGCATTTCTATTTAGATCTTTTCTAGCATTCTGTTATTTGACGATAAATAAAAGTTGGCTTTATTATCTTAAGCATCTACCATATAGCCTTGGAATAGACCAATTAAAATAGATTGACCTTACTGTAACCTTTAAACATGTACCCATAGGATAGTTTGTTGACCATACCTTGGCATATGATTTCTTTTTGTCAATTACACTCTCTGTAATTATTTACTACAGTGAACCTTAGGACAAAAAATGTAGACTATATTTTGACAATCTTACTCTAGGAAGTAAATTACTTGCAAATGGGCATACCTTAATTTTGACTTTGGGTAGGGATATAATAATATTAGGTGTTTTGAATCATTGAATCCATAATTAAAAGGTAATTATTATGGGTATCAAAATTAAAGTTTCTAAGTGCATTAAAAATGTGCACTTAAACTAGTTTTATCTCCCTTCCAGAAATAGTTTTGATGTTTTGTTAAACTAATACCATAGTTTATTTTAGCCATTGAATTTAGTCCAAGAATAAATTAAATCAGATGGATTTAGAAGATCTTGTGTGGGGTCAGATCCTCTAATAGTGCACCATAGAAAATTCACATAAGATGGCTATTATTCCCATTTCAACTAGATTTTTAAAGTCTTTTACCCTAGTTGTGAGTGAAAATTTTAGCTTATAAGAAACTCTAAATCTAGCCTTAGACTCAATGGAAAATTTTAAAAGCAGAAGAGGTTAAGCCTAGAAAGATGAGGTTCAAGAATGCCTAAATATTTGTAAGTCAAATACACAATTATGCATCTGAACTCATACCCTGAATTCTTCCCATAGAAATCTTCAAAAAAGTTAGTAAAATAATGGGATTATTCCACATAAGAATCCTTAACAAATTATGGTAAAGAATCCATGTGAATATGACCCTAAAACCGCTAAAGGCGTAGTCATTTTAAACAAGGAACACCCTCACTAATGGAATTTATCTCCTTAGAATTTGTATTAACGTAACATGCCCGTCTTCATTAATAAAGAAATGCCCATGTAATAGATGAATTTATGAGTTTTTATGGGTATAAAAATCAATGATTTTATTAAACGATCCATTTCTACTTAGAATATTCAGATATTGTCTAAATTTAGAAATCTGCATGCGAGTTTACTCTAATATAGGATTTTACAGCATCCAAAACAGACACGGGATCAAGCTTATACCTGAAATTTAGTTAATTTTAGTTAAAAAATGACGGCCTTTAAACCTTAATAAATGCACGACCGAGCGTCTGATTGATGGACGATTAGCACCCCAACGACCAGGGGAACATTCTGAAAATTCTCGTCGAAAAAATAATTCCGCCCCTTGGGTGGTCCGACACGCAAATCGAGATCGATGCCCCAAATTTGGAAACCCCGCCCCAAATTTGGAGACCGTACACACTCCCCAAGGCATCCGTACAATGGTTGCATAAGGAGAAAATGCTAACCGCCCACTGTATGGTGCACGCGTACTGCCACGTGGACATCCATGCTACCTCTGACCAAAAAGGGTACATGCACCACACTGATCAGCACACTTTGACAATACACCATCCTTTCAACTGTACTTTGCTCAGCGCCCACACCCGTACCCCATAGCTATATACAGCATCGGGGCACTCCATGGCCAACACCCATTCTACATAGGGTATACCACCCTGCAGAAGATCGTACCGCCAGTCCGCGTCACCCTTCTATGCGTGCACACTATACTTGCTGCAGTGCCTGCAGCCTTCCTCTTAGCACCCCCTAATCTGCCAGCTCTCAGATAAGCCCATTTCCAGCCAGCCCACCCTTCTGAGGAGAGAGTGTCCTTGGCTCTTCTCCCCCCCCCTCTCTCGTGTGTAGAGACTTAGTAGCAGCTCACCTTGCAGCAAAACGTTTTTGCCTTTTCCTTAAGGACATCTCACATTTGCCCCCCCCATTTGCGTGGACTTTTGCAAGAGGTTTTCTATTAAAAAGAAGGTTCGTACGCTGTACTTTTTGGCCCATAGAGTGAGCAAATGATCTCAGAATCGAGATTCGACGGAAGCATTACGATCGCAGCATCGAGTACTACAAGTCGACATTCAAGATGGCCCCATCCAAGAAATGCCAAAATATCACCTCGGGAGGGGTGGTTGCAAGATCAGGGTGCCCAGTTTTGTCCACTCAGGCACCCTGTAAACAGTAAAAAAACAGGCATTTGTTTACCTTTAGTGGCTAATCTCTCCTAGTAAATGAAGGAATTTTGTTTCAAGTTCTTTTGTTGGAACATCATATTCAAAGTTGGAAATATAGTTGCATAATTTGATTAAGCATTAGATAGTCAAAAGTCCTTATTTTCTTAGGTACAAAGTCAATGTATACACCCTGTCCCAAGTTTAAACTGATTCTATAAAATGCTAATATCTTTTACATATAAACTCATATGAGATTTCCACTTTGTACCTTATATCTTCACATAATATGGAGCTTAACTTGATTTTTTGATAAAATTTTAAGATATTTGTCTATTTTCTTTAAATATTTCAAGGTCTTTAAAGTGTTATAATATACGCCACTTTTTGTACCCACAATAGCTACCACTTAAAATCCTCAATCTTGTAGATCTAAAGAGTGGGTAGATACTGAGACATTAGTGGAATGTGGTGGTTAGTAAAAATTGCAAATCCAATGGTTGGATTTTTAATGATCTCTTTTTCAAAATTCTTCCAGACTATCAGAAGGCCTGCAAATATTAATAATCTAATTAGTAAAATTACATTTTTGATGTGAATCATCTAAAACCTATAGGGACTAGTGTACTTGTAATGGTGCATCTATGGAAAAATAAATTGGATCACTCTAAGTATGGAAAGATCATTTGTTTATCATTTCATCATATTTTTGATTAATTTTGATTAATTAGACTAATTTATATTGATTTAAGTTTTATTGGGTTAATTTAAGGGCAAGCATATTTTCTATTATTTTCTTGATCTCATTTTAAGTACCTTGCCCCCCAAAATTCGCTCTCCAAGAATTGTCCCAGTCCAGCATAAACTGGATAAAACTGGACACCCTGATCTTGCAACAACCCGGTCCAGGAGCAGCAACAATGAGATTGGAGAAGATACTCCTAATCTGGCTCCAACCCTCCCGTATTGCAAGCTCCACAAGGGAGCGGTGGCCAGGTTAGCTTGATTATCTTTTAAAAGGAGTTTTAAATTTTTATTTGTTATTAATATCAATAAATCAAGAAAGAAGATGCGTATCTTTTCCATTAAAAAATGTTAAAAACTCTATGAAGCTATTTGAAGTGATGTTGCATTTTGTAATTAATGGTTCGTATCGAAACCACTACTTTTAAGAGAAAGAGTACAAGTTTTTGTTTTTTCTCCTAGCTTCGATGCTAACTCCTTTTCCGTGCTTGTGTAGCCCGGCAGGCGGCGGTGTTGTTAGCAAAGCCCGGGATGACCCATGGTATTCCTCATACCATTGGGAGAATGAGGTTTGCCGATTGAGGCGAGTGATTATGATGATGTCTAGTTCTGAGGGCCCAGGCTAGTGCGGTGAATAAGCCCACCCTAGCGCGTAGACATCCCTCTAAGGGGCGGGAGAATCGAGCAGACGAAGCCTGAGGGGGCGATAGGCCCGTTTGAGTTCTTGCCAGTCAACGACGAGGTGTATGGTCCCATAGGGTTTTGCCCAGCATGTAGAGGCTAGAAGGTCGAATTCTAGATCATTGGCAGTATAAAGGAAAAGAATAAGAGAGCCGCTTTGGCTTGTATGGAGTTGATTCATGTATAATTTTTTTAAATGAATTTTACCTTTGGCATTATTGTACTGTGGAAAAAGGTTGTTTTAACGAACCTTGTGAAAAAGGACCTTAATTAAGGAACATGTTTATTTATGTCAAACAGTGTGGTAGGATTAATTAGAAAACAAATTGACGCGTGAGTAGGGTGAAAAGTGGGAGGATCGAATGCCCCGACGACGACATCATCCTACAAACGAGTGGACCCAATTAGTCAAGTAGCTTTCCAACAGATTAAGTGAAAGCCCTATGCTAGATAAATAGGTTCTCGGGCAACTCTATTCTAGAAGACTAGGCCAACAGTTGTGCATTGCATGGATGAGAAAAAAGCATTGTCTCTAGGAATCAAGATTAGTAGTTGCTCAAATTATGATGGGTGATTTGATTTTTAGAAGACCACACTCCCCCTGCAGGATAGGACTAGGTCTTACCTTTGAATTGTATCCTTGAATCTCTGTGTGATCAAGGTGTCGATAAGTAGGAAATTTTCTCCAAATTAAGACTTAGTAGACTATCTTAAGTGTTTCCCCTATTTTGGAAGGGGGGAACCTTACAATTGGTATCAGAGCAAAGGCTAACTATCAAGGGATTAAAATAAGTGATTTTTTATCATATGAGGATGAATCAATCATCTCTACTGGCCATAGAAGTGGTTTGAATATTCTCAGATGTTGAGACAAGCATCCTATGAAATTGTGCTTGTATCTTGGGGGTACACACGCAAGATATTTGTATAATAAATTTGAGAAATAAGATTGGGGAGGACACCTTTTGAGGAAAAACATAGGGTGATCAAATTAAGAAACTAGTGAGAGACATAACTCTCTTGGCTCCATCTTTCTTGAGACGAGCTTACAGGGCTACTGCCTCCTCGAGAAGTCGATCATGAAATCGAGATGATCCCTGGAGATCAACTCATCTCAAACGTGCCCTCGAAAATGTCCCCTCCCTGAAGCCATTGAACTTAAAGAGAAACTTTCCCAACTCATTGAGCAAGGATTTGTATGCCCCAGTACCTCTCCTTAGGGGGCACCTGTTCTTTTCCAAAAGAAGAAGGATAGAACTCTCCGCCTCTGCATAGATTATCGAGGGCTAAATCAAGTCACTGTGAAGAATAAGTATCCTATCCCTCACATCAACGAGCTTCTTGACAGGCTTCATGGGGCCAATGTTTTCTAAAAAATATATTTGAGGTCTGGTTATTCAGATCAGAGTCAAGGAAGTAGATATACCCAAGACAGCCTTCAATACGCGTTATGGCCACTATGAGTTTACTGTAATGTCATTCGAGCTAACCAATGCTCCTATAACCTTCAACCGCCTAATGTAAGATATATTCTGTCCGTACTTGGATGAATTTGTGCTTGTCTTTTTTGATGACATCTTTGTCTACTCCAAGTCAATGGAAGAGCACGAGGAGCATGTGCGTAGGGTTTTCCAATTGCTATGCAGACATAAACTCTATGCCAAGAAGAGCAAATGTACCTTCTTTACTCATCAAATTGAGTATCTTGGCTTCATCGTCTCCGAATATGGCATCTCAGTAGATCCCGCCAAGGTTAAAGATATACTAGAGTGGCTACCCCCTAAATCAGTTCATGAAGTTCGTGGTTTTTTGGGGATCACAGGATGGTACATGATTTTTATCAAAGAGTATGCCCTAGTAGCTGCACCCTTGATGGATCTTCTTAAGAAGGATTGCAAAATAGTGTGGCTGCCAACCCATCAAAACAGTTTTGATCAGCTCAAGGCCAATATTACTTCTGCCCTAGTTTTGAAACTTCATGATTTCACCAAGGAGTTTGAAGTGGTTTACTGATGCCAGTAGTCTAGCAGTTGGTATCATAGGCCAAGAAGGAAGACCAATCTCTTATACTTCCCTTAAGCTGAAGTGATAGAAAGCAAATTATGCCACCCATGATTTGGAGCTCTTAGCAATTGTTCATTGCCTCAAATTATGGAGACATTATCTCTTGGGGGGGCAAATTCCAGCTTGTAACTGACCACAAAAGTTTGAAGTGGATCTTCACCCAACCTAACCTCAACATGCGGCAAAGGAGATGGATTGAAATTCTACAAGAATATGACTTCGACATCAAATTACGCCTTGGGAAAGATAATGTGGTAGCAGATGCACTTAGCCGTAAATCTTTCTTAAGTGCAATTTCGATGCCAAATGATCCCATACTGGTCAAGGTGAAAGAAGTCTCATCTCATGATCTAGATTATCAGAGGATGGTGAAGTTAGTAGCAGAAGGGGGAAATTCAAAGAAAGAGAAGAATCTAATCAAGGGATACTCCACTCATGAAGGAAACCTCTACTTCAATCACACAGGTTATGTATTTCTAAGGATCGTGCTTTAAAGAAACTAATCCTCCATGAAGCTCATGATAGTCTCGCTGCAGGACACCCAGGCTATGCAAAAACATTAAATGCCGTAAGGAGGAACTTTCATTGGGCAGACCTAAAAAATGATGTCCTTCGATACTTGAAGCAATATCTCTCATGCCAAAGGATCAAAGCTGAAAGGGTCAAGATGCCTGGGAAACTTCAACCCTTGGATATTTCCAAAATGAAGTGGAAGTGCATTAGTATCGATTTTGTCACAAGTCTCCCCACTGTACAAGGAGGATATGACTCCATTCTAGTAGTAGTGGACTTACTTACCAAAGTAGCTCATCTTATACCAGCAAAGAAGACCTTCAAAGCTTCTGATGTTGCCCGATTATTCATCAAGGAAGTCTTCAAACTTCATAACTCCCAAAGAGGATAGTAAGTGACCGGGTTTTTGACTTCACTTCAAAGTTCTGGCAGTCCTTATTTCAACCTTGGGCACTGAACTTTGCTTTAGCACAGCTTATCATCTAGAGACTGATGGTTGCCAGACTGTGAGAGTCAATCAGGTAATTGAAGACATTCTCAGAGCATATTGTGGACGGGAACCAAGAAGATGGATTCAATACCTTCCTCTAGTAGAATTTGCCTACAATACATCTTATCATCAGAGCATAGGAATGTCACCATTCAAAGCACTCTATGGGCAAGAATGCTTACTCCTCTAAATTTCTCTGATCTGACCATAAGCGTTGAGGCATCCAAGAAAATGCTCGAAGAGATGGAGGAACAGACCAAGGCAATCCAAAGGGATATTAAAGCTGCTCAAGATTCGCAAAAGCATTATGCTGACACCAAGAGGTTTGAAAGGATCTTCAAGGAAGGAGACAAAGTTCTTCTATGAGTGCGACCCAAACTAAGTTCTCTATCACTCGAGAAATATAAGAAGCTCAGCCCTAGGTATTGTGGACCCTACACACTTATCAAGTGTCTAGTAAAAGTGCCTATAAACTCTAGCTCCTAGCCCATATCAAAATCCACAATGTATTTCATGTAAGTTTGTTAAAACCTTATGTATCTAGTCTCGATCATATTCTTGATGATGAACATGTTGTAATCGCTACTCAAGGAATCCTTGAATTACAGCCCAGTAGGATCATAGATTCTAGAGAAAGGCAACTCTGAAATAGAACTCTTATAGAACATCTAGTACAGTGGAAAGATTACGCTAAAGAGGATGCAACTTGGGAATATGAAGCAACACTCTTAAAGGATTATCCCCAATTCATGATGAGATGAGGACATCTCAATTTCTTTAAGAGGGAAGGATGTAACATGCCCATCTTCATTAATAAATAAATGTCCCTGTAATAGATGAATTTATGAGTTTTTATGGTGTGAAAATCAATGATTTTATTAAACGAGCCATTTCTACTTAGAATCTTCAGATTCCCAGTCCAAATTTGGAATTTGCGCGCAATTTCATCCTAATATAAGATTTTACAGCATCCAAAAAAGACGCCGAAGCAAGCCTATGCGCGAAATTTAGTTAAAAAATGACGGCCTTTAAACCTTATTAAATGCACGATCGGGTGTCCGATTGATGGACGGTTAGCAGCCCAACGACCAGGAAAACACTCTGGACATTTTCGCTAAAAAAACAAATAGGCCCTCTGGCGATCTAGCACGAAAATTGAAAGCGTCTCAAATTTGGGCACCCCACCCCAAAAAGGACCATACACACTCACCAAGGCGCCCGTACAATGGCTGCGTAAGGAGAAAAGGCCGATTGCCCATTATATGGTCCACACGTACCACCACGTGGACATCCATGCTGCCTCTGACCAAAAGGGTACATGCGTTTCACTCCTTTGCCTGTGCACCGCCATTGTACCTTTCCCCACGCCCATGCAAACCATTGATCGGCACATTTTGATGGTGCACCGTCCTTTCAACCATATTTTTCTTAGCGCCCACACCTATACCCCACAGATATCTAAACCCCCAGGGTACTCCATGGCCAACACCCGTGCTACATAGAGTTATACCCTACACAAGGTCATACCGCCAATCTGTGCTACGTAGAGTTATACCCTACACAAGGTCGTACCGCCAATCCGTGCTGCCCTTCTACGCCTCCACACTGTACTTGTTGTAGTGCCTACAGAGTCGTCCCTTGCAACCTTACTCTCAGCACCCTCTAATCTGCTAGCTCTCAGATAAGCCCATTTCCAGCCAGCCCACCCTTGAGGAGAGAGTGTCCTTGGCTCTTCTCCCTCCCCACCTGTGTGAAGAGACTTACACCACCACCAGTCCTCACCCCTCAGCAAAACGTTTTTGCCTTTTCCTAAATTACATCTCACAAAATCTCCCCCCCATTTGCGTGGACTTTAGCAAGAGGTCTTCTACCTTAGAGAAGGTTCGCATGCTACAATGTTTGGCCCGTAGAGTGAGCAAACGATCTCGGAATCGAGATCCGACTGAAGCATTACGATCACAACATCAAGTACTACAAGCCAACGTTTAAGATATCCCCATCTCGGAAACGCAAAATAATCACCTCAGGAGGAGCACGTAACAATGAGATTGGAGAAGATGCTCTTAATGCGGCTCCAATCCTCTCGTTTGCAAGCTCCACAAGGGAGCGGTGGCCAAGTTATCTTGATTATCTTTTAAAAGAAGTTTTAAATTATTATTTGTTATTAATATCAATAAATCAAGAAAGAAGATGCGTATCTTTTCCATTAAAAAATGTTAGAAATTCTATCTTAAAAGCTATTTGAAGTGATGTTGCATTTAGTAATTAATGGTTTGTATTGAAACCACTATTTTTCAGAGAAACAGTACGAGTTTTTATTTTTTCTCCTGGCTTCGATGCTAACTCCGTTTTTGTGCTTGTGTAGTCGAGCAGCGTCGTTGGGCGGCGTCGTTAGCAAAGCCCGGGATCGACCCATGGTATCCCTCATACCATTGGGAGAATGAGGCTCGCCGATTGAGGCGAGTGATTATGATGCTGTCTAGTTGTGAGGGCCGAGGCTAGTGCGGTGAATAAGCCCACCCTAGCGCGTAGACATCCCTCTGAGGGGTGGGAGGATCTAGCGACGGAGCCTGAGGGGGAAATAGGTCGATTTGAGTCCTCGCTAGCTATTGACGATGAGGTGTATGGTCCCATAGGGTTTTGCCCAGCATGTAGAGGCTGGAAGGCCAAATTCTAGATCATCGGCAGTATAAAGGAAAAGAATAAGATAGCCGCTTTGGCTTGTATAGAATTGATTCATGTATAAATTTTTTTTATAAACCCTTTCTTTGGGAATATTGTACTATGGAAAAAGGCTGTTTTAACGAACCTTGTGAAAAGGGCCGTAATTAAGAAACATGTTTATTTATGTCAAACAGTGTGGTAGGATTAATTAGAAAACAAATTGACGTAAGTAGGAGGATGGAATGCCCCAACGGCACTATCCTACGGACAGGTGGACCCAATTAGTCGGGTAGCTTTCCAACAGAGTAAGTGAAAGCCCTATGCTAGATAAATAGTTCTTGGGCAACTCTATTTTTGAAGACTAGGCCAGTAGCTATGCCTTGCATGGATGAGGAAAAAAGCATTGTCTCTAGGATTCAAGATTAGTAGTTGCCCAAATTATGATCAATTATCTTATGGGTGATTTGATTTTTAGAAGACCACACTCCCCGTGAGAGATAGGACTAGGTCTTACCTATGAATTGTATACTTGAATCTTTGCATGGTCAAGGTGTTGATGAGTAGGAAATTTTTTCCAAGTGAAGACTTAGTAGACTATCTTAAGTGTTTCCCCTATTTTGGAAGGGGGGAACCTTACAATTAAAGAAAAGTTATTGAATAAGGGTAGAAATGTTTATGAAGGAACCAAATTTAGAAAGGAATGGAGTGAAGAAAAAATTCAAGTAGATTGACTTTCAAGTAAGGTTTTTGTGTTATCACTTTACTTTGGATCCTTAATCCCAAACACCATGTGTCTTTTTGCTCAGAAAAAAATTATCCAACAAATAAAGTTATCATTTTCACCAAGCCTATAGATTGGGAGTTTGGGAAACTCATCAATTTCTCTCTCCCTCTCTCTCTCTCTCTCTCTCTTTCTCTCTCTCTCTCTCTCTCGCATGTGCATGGATTCGGTTGATCTCCTTGTGTTTCCGAACTAGTAGTGCATGAGACACCCTCTCTAAAATTATTAAAAAGTGGTTATTTGTTGGACATCTTGCTATTTGAGAAAGCACCATATTGAGTTTTTCTAAGACATAAAAAATCCATGTACTATTGGAGAAATCATAGTCAAAGAGTCTGTTCTAGTGTGTACTAGGAACTAGTTTATAAGTCTTTGTGTGAGAGAGTGCCACGTGTCACTTTGGGAGTTATTCCATTACTTGAGTGTGTTTGTTCACTCTATGAGAGTGATGTACTTTCTTGTGTGTCACATCAATCATTAAATCAAGCTATCTTGGTCTACATGTAAGTACTTGTTCATTGCTTTCATTTCCTTCCATTTCCATTTCATTATGTTTGCTATCTTTCCTTTCTGCACCTAGAATTAGCTTGCTCTCCTGCTCCAACATGGTATCAGAGCCATGCTTCTCCATGGGCAACCATTGGGGTTGGTCTTCCTCCTTTGGTTGTCCATCTCCAATTGTCTCCACATCCATAGCTTTACTGTGTTCAATGAAGATGAAGCTCCACATCCATCACCACGAGCTTTGGTCTTCTAAGAAGATGTCGCCCAGCTAAGCAAACACTTCGCCTTTACATCATGAACCCTGCACGCATATTTTAACTTTATACCTATCACTACATTCTCAGCGGGCGAAAGTCTCTGTGAGAAGAAGGTGTTGAATGTAACCCCCACAATCTTCTCAACTTTTGCTGAACGCTTGTGAAGCGCACCTTCTGTTGAACGCAGCCCCCATAGGTAACAAGAGGAGATCTCACCTTCTTGTTGAACAACGCAGCCTCCATAGTCTTCTCTGGTTGCATGAAGTCGCAAGTCCTAAGCTGCTCACGCCAATCTCATCGCCCACCATAGTCTTCTCCATCGCAGTCCCCACAGTCTTTCACTCGTCACTCACCAGTCTAGGTCCTGTTCTCCAACACTTGTTTCACAACCTTTATTTGGGATAAGGTTCTTATTTCTTTTGTTTCACACTTCACCACAAATAGGGGGGCTTTCACATGAAGCTAAAAACTTCCTACCCATCTGCTCCACCTTCAAGTCTTTTGAGCTAAAGTTTTCAGTTCAGATTTGAGTCATGATTTCACTATCTTCTAGTACATTGTTCATGGATAAAATCAAGGGGGAAGGCTTTCCCACATAGCAAACCAAGATGCATGAAGGAGTCTAGGAAGTTGTTGAGAATGACACATTTGATGCACTTGATCAGCCCCACAAAGAAAAGTTTGAAAGCTGCAAAATGCAAAAGCCATTGCCCTCATTGGTCTCTTTGTCGCTTGGCAGACTGTCTCATTCATCACGTCAACTTTACATCCAACGGCTAAGGATATCTGGCATCCATTGGAGAGCATTTTTGGTAACAAGGTCACTAATTCCAAAGTTTTTCTGAAATTAAAGTTTTATGAGCTAAAAATGCAAGACAATGAAGAGCTAAGTGATCATCTCTCCAAATTTAATTCTGCTGTTCAACAATTATCAAGTTTGAAGTGTTCTCTAGATGATGAGGACAAGATGGTAGTACTAATCAAAAGCATGCAAGGCATTTCTCGCTTTGAGAAAACCATTGAAGTATTACGCCTGGCCGCTACTACATATGATGACTTGGTTGCTCTTCTCATTGAGAAAGACTGCCGGAACAAGGAAACCACTTCTACATCCTTGACCTCAAGCACTGAAGAGGCGCTTATCTCTGCCAGCAGATGGAAAGCCAACAAGAACATCGTATGCAGTAACTGTAAGTGCGAAAAGGTCATATTGAAGCCAATTGCTTCAAGAAGAAGGAGAAAGAACAAGAACAACACCATGCTAATCTTGTTAGTGATGAACCACCAGACGAGCTTCATGAAGATCATGCACTTTCTGCCCATGTCACCCTCGATGAGGATGACAAAGATTATTATTTTTTATTTCTTCTATGTGTGTATGGGTACTCTGCCCTTGCATTATGCATAAAATGGATGAAATAAATAGTATGATGTGTGATGGTCAATAAGGGTCCTCTACCCTGGGTTGTCCCCCAAAAATGTGTATTGTTTACTTTGATATGAAGTATTGACACCCAGTTCATAGTAAGAGGGGGGTGCCGAGTGATGGTTCTCACTCTGCCGGTGCAAGCTGACTGAGTAGTCAACTGACACGCAGGAGGTGTTGGTCAGTTGGACTAGCTCTTCACAGTATTGCGGTGGAGGAGGGATCGGTTTACTCCTTGCATATTGGGTCTGACACTCTTTGCTCTAAGGGGGGATGTTGGAGAAATCATAGTCAAAGAGTGTGTTCCAGTGTGCACTAGGAACTAGTGTATGAGTCTTTGTGTGAGAGAGTGCCACGTGTTACTTTGGGAAATTGGATCCCATCACTACTGTGGTTGGGCAGTTGGCTAACCCACGGGACTCGATGGGGTTAGGCTGGACTGATGGATCCTTAAATAGAGACTCAATTCTGTTATGGTACGATAGATGAAGTAAATCCCGACAGACAAAAATTGTTCTATGGAAAAGAATCAACGGGTGTGCCTCTCAACGAGAAAAAAAGCGTTGGACTCTATGAGCCAAGTGCAATCTTTTTTCTGATCTGACTTGGGACTTACGGGTTCGGTCAGATCAGTTCAGTTAGTTAAGGCTTTTGACTACGTTAGAGAAAAGTTATCCTGGAGGAATCGCCCGTGCTTTGCGGGCAAGGGAAGTTTTTCCAGCATCGGTTTTGGAAGAATCGATGGATTAGTCTCTTGTCCGGATATCCGTGGGCGAGGCCCCGAGTGTGAGACCCTGCCCCGCATAAGAAGTGCTACTTTCGCTGCTAGAACCTCTGAATTCGTTGCGCGGTGGGGATAGGGAGGGATAAGGACCTCACACAAGTCAACTAGCATGAATTGCGTGTATTATGATTAACAATTTTACACATATAAATAAAATACGTGAGACTAGAGAATGTTTATTTCATATTATCGTTAAAAATTAGGCCTTTACTACATTAACTATGATTTAAAAAATAAAACTTTACATTTTCACATTCAACATTCCACATGATTTGACTTTAAATTTAAAACTTTAATGATAAAACAAAATCAAAACTTAAAACTCAATGCCAAACTATACTTGGTTGGGTGTAGGACCATGTGTAATTAATCTTTAAATAAGTAAATATATATAATTTGAAATCTCTCTCTCTCTCTCTCTCTCTCTCTCTCTCTCTCTCTTTTAGATCTCTCTCTAGGGCTATATCTAATCTCCATGTGTCTTTATCCTATTGGATTAAAACCCTTAAAGACATCATCAAACCTTTAATGACCTTCTTTTAAAAATATTATACCAGGTAAAACTTTTGTAATTCAATTTAGTGTTATAAAAAATCTTGAACTTACCTATTGTTATACAGATACAAATTATGCAAAATTATGCTGTTTTAAAAAAATTACAAATTTAATTTTTACAAGTGAACTCCAAATATTTGTAGTTTCCTTGTCAATATTTGCGGGTTTTCTATGAGCGCTGCGAGAGAACTAGCAAATAAATTCAACATATATTTTCTATAAATTCAAGGACTAGCAAAATGATCGAATAAGCCTTTTTTCTTAATGTGTGTGCAACATGTGCTTTTCTTGGACTGCATCCACGCCCCAAACATGAGTATTAAAATATTACAATCCAAGGATTGATTGGCTCAAACGATTGATTAAGTACTGGAGAGCTTACGAGAAGGGGGTTGCATATTCTCATTCTGTTGGGGTGACATTATGGAGGGGCAACTCTTGAAGCTTAATTTTCTTGTTGTTTGTCTTGGTTTTTTGAGTAATTATTTCTCTTATGGGGGTCCTATAGTGCCTGCACTCTTCCTCTTTGGTGACTCCGTCTTGGATCCTGGCAACAATAATGGGTTTAAAACCTTAGCCAAGGTTGATTATTACCCCTATGGCATGGACTTCCCGGGTGGTGTGCCCACAGGCAGGTTTAGCAATGGCTACACTGCAGGGGATTATTTTGGTAAGCGCAACTATAGTCGCCACTTAGGATCAATCAACAAGATCGTTTATGCAATCATATGATTACTTTCAGTCTATTGAAGTACCATCTTATTAATCTGTCATGCTGCAACGTCTAATTACTTATGCGAGATTATCATTGATGATTTACGGTGAACCTTTTTCTGGTTACAAATGCAGCTTTCAAGTTGGGTTTGCCACTGATCCCAGCTTATCACAGTCCGGCAGCAAAAGGAAAAACGCTGCTGCAGGGTGTAAACTTCGCCTCTGGAGGCTTAGGGATACAGTCATACACGGGAAAGCTTTATGTATATTAATCTCGTGTTCATACCTTAATTAGTAGTTTAATGTACGGTTATGTGTAGGCTGGCAGCTATACAGACTTGAATCGTGTTCAATACCCTAGCATCATTAACCTGGTTAGGGCAATTACTGAGTAGCTTTAGCATAATTAGTAACTGATCAGTACACGTGCCAATATTTTCATGTTGCGAAATTAAGCAGTGCTAATTGCTGTTTTCACAGGGCGAAGTTGTCTCATTGCGAGACCAGATTGAAAACCTTTGGGACGTCAAGAAAGAGATAATTAACATAGTAGGAGGAGCTGCAACGGATGATCTCTTCGCACAAGCTGCTTTCGTTGTAGTCACTGGATCTAATGACTGGATCTTGTCTTACTTCAACCCTATAGTACCCATTCGCTTGTCTCACACACCCTCACAATATGTAGACCACCTCATCGAGAAGCTCCTTTCGGAAGTTGAGGTATGTTCCCGGACACACACACTCTCTCTCTCTCTCTCTCTCACTCACCCTCTCTGTGTAGCTCCGGAAAAAACTAAAGTGTTTAAAACCTAATGTCTAGGAAAACAAGTTCTCTTACTGACTAGCTAATCATCTTGAATTTATATCAACTTCAAGTATATTAATCTTGAAGTAGCTTCCTAGTAACTACTCTAAAGCATTACTCTAAGTATATTCATTTCAAATATATATATTAATCTTAAAATAGCTTCAAATATATATATCTTAAAATAGCATTCCTCTAAGTATATTAATTTCAAAGACAAGAAGTACTCTTAAGTATATTCATTTCATTTCAAAGACAAGCATTCAGGGTATTATATATATAAATATATGTGTATGTGTGTGTAAACACTTAGAGCCTATACTTTTGATTTTTGCTTAAGATATTTCACACATAGCTCTACCCTAAATATTGCTCTTATCACCGGCAGGCCATCTATGAGGCAGGCGGCAGAAGGATTGTTGTTGCAGGCTTACCTGCCTTGGGTTGTTGTCCTTCTCAGCTGCTTGTGTACAATACAAATGGTAGTAGCGTTGAGAACATCAATAAGATCTTAAATGACTACAATGATCACCTTATGCCCCGAGTCGTGGCCCTCAATGATAAACTTCCAAATGCTTCCATCATGTACATCAATATCTACACACCTATAATTACGGCAGCTCGGAATCCATCCCAATTCGGTAAGTGTTTGAACTCAGTGACGTTTAGAACTCCTTAGATGTTGTATGTAGAATTTCAGGACTTGAGCTTGCACATTATGGAACCTACATCTCTTTGGTAGGCATTTCATGTGTAAAGATTTTACATCTCCAGGGTATGCTATGGACACCTCGTTCATATGTCCTCTTGATTGGAATGGTCGTCCATGTTCTAACATCTCATGAGTGGGAGATATGGATACTTTATCCATACCCGTATTTCACGGAAATGAGCCCATGCTATGATTGATGTGCAAAGATCTTTTCTTCATGAGCATTCCAACATATAATTTAGTGGGCTCATTCCATGCATATGAGCCCATGATATGATTAATGTGTAAAGATCTTTTCTTCATGAGCATCTTTGCATATGATCAAGTATTGATTCTTCTTTTTGTTGAATGTAGGTTTCAAGACAGGGAATATTGCTTGTTGTGGGTTAGGCAAATATAAAGGCTTCTTGACTTGCGTGAATGGTCTCCAACCATGTGGGAATGTGGCAGATCACTTGTTCTGGGATGCTTACCATCCAACTCAAAATTTCTACCGACAGCTAACTGAGCTCTTATGGAACAATGGCCCCCCATACACCTACCAAACAAGCCTTAAAGAAGTTTTTGAACTAAAGATCAAGCCAACATAAACCAGGTTTTGTTCAAAATTATAGGGGGTAATCTACCTAACTTATGGTAAATACCATCCAAATACATGTAAGAAGAAAACTTCTTATGCTAACACCAAAAGGATTTAAGATTTAATTCTAAGCATTTTATGATGCCAAAAATGGTAATCACCATAAAACAATCCAAAACAACTTAAAAAGTTTGGAAAAAAAAGCATTTCACAAACCCAAAATTGGATATCACTACCACTACAAAGTGATGCCAAAAAAGGGTTATTAATACCATGAGGAATGAATTGGATAAAAATACTATAGTATATGAGGCATCACAGAGCTACCCTTTATGCCATCATTTTCTAATTTTCATGTTTTCACTCAGCTTGCTTGGTGTTGCACAATCTCCATCTTTTTCACATCATCGAGATGTATTGCTTTCTCATATATGCCTTCACAAATTTCCTTATGTGTAAGTGTAATCTCTGTTACCAATGAAAAAGACACGAGCGCTCTCGTTCTTCTATACAGTTGTCTAGAACCCCATTAAAAACAAATCTCATTACCCACCGCCAGTTTTCATGTTCAAGTCAAGTGCTTATATTATAGCTGAATCATATGCCATTGAGTCTTGCCTTTGAGCTACAATATAACCCCCCGCCGATGTGGGTGTGCTAGCTGATCAGATCGTATCCTTGTTGAGAAATATGGTGCCATTGAGCATAGGAGTTGGTAGGGAGTGAGTTGAGGCCAAAGAAAACATTGTCCAAGCAAGAAGCCACATGAGCAAAGTTGAATTATCCCACATGAGCTAGCAAAGCCAATGTTGTACTCACCCATATAAAAGGGTCATTTCAGGTATTGGAAGAACACAAGCATCTTAACCTTCTCTATGAGTGCAAGTTAATCTATTTTGAAACCTAATTAGCTTAAGTGCAATTCTTATTAGTATACACAGAAGTGCAATTCTTAGTTAGTATACACATGTGTTTAGCTAGGTATCACCCACCATAGATGTGGTTAACCATGTTTATGCATTTAGGGTTAGCAAGCTTCCATATGCATTACCTAGGGCACTGTGATTCTTAACAAGGTATTAGAGCCACCCCTCTCCCCATGAGCTTATCCAATATTGCCATTGCATCATCATTAGCTTACAGTTTAATCATTTTGTATTAGCACTAATCATATCTCATTAGTGAAGCTTATCCACTCACCTCACTAGTGGTGAAAGATTTCTGAGCTTAGCATTGCCAAAATACTCTACCATTACCCTCCAAATTTTATGAGGCTTCTTCCCAATTATAGGAGCCTCTTCTCATTAAGCTGTTTCATTCAATTCGTTGTCGTTAGCTCGCATTAATAAAAAACATCAATGCTAGACTTTCAGTTGATTCGCCTCCTATCCACCATATTAGTCAAATTCCTTCTAGGTGATCTTGGAGCATGATACAAGGACCTCACAGACAAAATTTGAGCATGTTTCATCTATGGGTGTGAGCACGGGAAGAAGCAAAAAACCAATCAGGGAAAATCGCCTCTATTTGCCGATTTGAGCACACTTTGCTGGTTTCTTGGCTACATCCAAAGCTACCTATCAAGATCTTCAATAGCATCATAAAAGCCCCATAAAAATCCTCACTATTGAGCTCAATTGAATCCTCCAAGAATGCTATATGTACATTATATGTGTGCTATGTTATATGCACATTATGTGTGCATATACTAGGAGGCTAACCCACATTAGGCTTGTGAGCATGGGAGCATGGGAACAAGCTCTAGTGGAGCATGGGTTAGGACTAACCTTAAGGATTAAGGTTAGGGTCAGGTATCCAAGGGTCACACATGGGAAATGGTAGGTGAGTAGATATGGACCTCTACACAAGAGACCATAGCATAAGCCTCCAAGCCCCCAAGCCCCCTTGAGTGTAACCCATGCCCCTATTATATAGAAGGGCCCTCAAGTGACTCTTGACTTTCCACTGTTAAAATCCTAAGATCTCTCTAGATAATTGTTATGCATAAACATGCATAAATCAGGCATAAACTCAACCACCCAACCACCCCTGAGCCCAAGAGATGCACACATGAGTCATAAATGAAATACATCATACCTCTACCTTGATGTCCCATATCATCAAGAGGTACAACTCCAATCCAATAGCATGTAGCTATAGTGTGAAATGGTAGATGAGTAGATATGATCCACTACACAAGAGAGCATAACATAGCCTTGGCCTCATAAGCCTAAGCCTCCCTTGAGTGTGCCCCATGCCCCTATTATATAGGAGGACCCTCAAAGTGACTCTTGACTCTCCATTTCCCATGTGTGACCCTTGGATGCCTGACCCTAACCTTAACCCTTAAGGTTAGTCCTAACCTATGCTCCACTAGAGCTTGTTCCCATGCTCCCATGCTCACAAGCCTAATGTGTGTTAGCCTCCTAGTATATGCACACATAATGTGTATACAACATAGCACACATAATGTACATATAACATACTTCCCCTCTCTCAAAACATTGCACTGTTGCAATGAAAAGAAGGAGAATTGCACCGAACAATCTCAACCAACTCCCAAGTCGAATCCTCAATTTCCCTATCTTTCCACCTAATTTTAATCTCAGGGATTAGTCAACTAGAAAGTTTCCTTTCCCTGAATTCAAGAACCTTATCAGGTTCATGTGGAACATAGGATAAATCTTCGACTTCAATGAGTTCTTGAGGAGTAATTGTGTTATCCTCACCTCCCAGTTTCCCTTTCAATCTATTGATATAAAAGACTGGATGAACTCTAACATGTGGAGGTAGTTTTAAGTTCAAATGCAACCGTGCCAATCCGATGTATAATTCAAAAATGGACCACAATATCTAGGAGATAAATTCGAGCATTTTCCCATTGACAAAGTCTGAAAATCTTTAGGAACATTAAAATAAACCAACGCTCTTGTTCAAAAGACCAAGATGAGCGTCCCCTATCAGCATAAAACTGTGCCCTATCATGAGCACTCCTGATAGAATCCCGAGCTTCGGTCAGCATTTCCTACATATCACGCAAGAAATCCCTCGATGCATCAAGCTCGATGTCCTTAAGATTGACATCAATAGGTGCCTTTGATACCCAAACATAAGTATGCATGGACTAAAACCAATAGCCGTATATTTAAAATTGTTATAGGCAAATTCCATCATTGGAAGATATTTTTTTCAATATGATGATTTTCTAGAGACATATGCACGAAGCATATACACTATAATTTGATTCATACGCTCTGTTTGCCCATCAGACTGCGGCGGATGATCAGAGAAATTCACATTCAAAGTAACTTCCTCGTTGTAAACCATTCGGAATAAAGTAGGAAAACATAGCATTATAACAGCAGAAACCAGGGATTCATCGACGCCCCGACATACCCACATCTGCATATGGAATAATCAACGTCTTGAGTTACCCATATCAACATAGAGAGTCATCAACGTCTCGATGAGTCACATATGTCCATCCGTAAACAATCAGGTTGACTATATAAATCACCTAAAGTACGGCACTAGAGAAAGAAATGCCAACAAAGGAAGAATCCAAATTTCCTTATCTGAACACAACAAGGTAAACTTGTTTGAACTCTAAAGAAAGAGATTTCAACAAGTGAAAATGCCGACGAGATTACCCTCATCAAAACATGCAGTCTATAGATAAAAGAAATTTATCTAGAGAATGCCCACAATATAACTTCTAGTGAGTTTAGAAAATGAGATTGTCTTTGAATGTTGAGGACAACATGGTAACTGATGTAAGCAAAGCAACAATCTTGAGCCCAAATTATCCCATAAGATAATATATGTGAGGGATCACTAGCGTCCCATACCACCATGATACCACCCATACATACCTTAACAATTTGAAACTCCCTAGTATGCCGTCTAGGAAATATAAATAAAATCCTATATAAAAGGAATAAGATGGCCTTATCTAGACTTTCACATACTAAACCTGTCTCTATATACTTGACACTACATCAAGGGATAACTCCTTCTGAGTACATCATTAGAAAAGAAATTGAATTATTGGCGCCTTTCTAATGATAACTACCCAAAACCCAATAAAGTTAGGATAGAAAAATAACTCACCTAGATATATAAGCAACTAGGTATCCGAGTTGGAATATATATAAGAGTACAAGAAATATACTCCAAAATTATGTGCAAAAAACGAAGGCAAATGCTACCTTCAAAGCACATGTAATTATTCAAAAGATCACAAGATCCTTATAAAACCATGGATAAAAGCATAGAAGCTCCTTGAATCCATAAAGGCCATAGTTGATCAATGCATACCATGGACATTAATCATGCGAAAAGAGGCATTAAAATTGGTGGCCAACTCATCAATCCGAAGTATATGAACATTGTGTCGTTCAAGCAAAACTCCAAAATAAGTAAATGAAACACATGTGCGTAGCACTCAATAAAAAACCCCTAGACACAAGTGATCTAGGCAGAACCTGATGAGTCCATATAAAACTTGGAGAACATCCAGTAAAATCCACCAAAACAAACCGATCAACTGACCCATGATAAAATTTGTCTTAGGCTTAAGAAATGAAGCACAAACCACACTTAAACAAGTACAAAATAAATTATCATGGAAAAGTGTCAAAAGTGAAACACACTTTGAACGTAAATTATAGCCATCAAAAGATCATGAATACATCGTTTAGAATTAATCCAAACATAAATATCCATTAATACGAGATATAATCGTATTAATAATATGCGAATAACCCGCATCTATCTAAAAGTTTAATTAAAAATCAAATCCAGCCAAAAGCTTAATTAAAGATTTTTTATTTTTTATTTTTTTTAAAAAATAAGTTTTTTTATTATTAAAAAAAGCTTTTGAATTTATTTCAAAAAAAAGCTTAAAAAAGCCTAAAAATAGAGAAAAATTGGGATTTGAGATAAAATTCTCTAAAAATTTTGTGAAAATTTCTTCTTGAAATTTTTTGGCTTTTTATCTTCCGGAAAACCTTTGGCTTTCCATTTTTCCGAAACCTTTTGGCTTTCCGAATTCCGGAAAAACTTTTGACCTTCCGTATTCCGGAAACTTTTGATCTTTCACATTCCAATTTTTTTTGTCTTCTCATTTTCCCAAAACTTTTGGCTTTCCGTATTCCGAGAAAATCGTTGGAATTCTGAAATTTTTTGACCGTTCGTATGCGTTCAAGGTAATTTAAAAATTTCAAAAAATTCTTGAAAATTAGTGAAAAATTAGACAAAGGTTATTTTAAATCTTGGAAAAATGTGGGGTTGGTGTTTGGCATGTGGTGTGTCCATTCGGGCACCCGTGACCATTCAAATTCCTTTAAAATATAATTTTTAACCAAAAAATTAAAAAATCTATTAAAATTAAAAAACTTAATTGGATTTTAGAATTATCAGGTGGAATTGAAAATTTCATGAATGATGGGATTCTCTGGAGAAATTAGGAATATTGTAGAAATTTATTTTAAAAATCCTAAAAATTGATATTTTTAAAATATCAATGATATTTTAGCAAATTAAATTGCTAAAAATATTGTGAAAAAATATAGGTTTAGAATGGCATAAGATAGGTTTGGTGGAATTCAAAATTATTATATTTTGAGGCCCTATAAAATTAGAAAAATTTAGGAAAAAATCATGATAATTATTTTTCTTGAGAATTTAGTATTTTCGAGGGTTATTTAATGTTGAAGTACGTTTTCTAGTGTTGACATTAGATAGATGCGAGTTATTCGTATATTATTAATACGATTATATCTCGTATTAATGGATACTTATGTTTAGATTAATTCTAAACGATGTATTCATGATTTTTAACCATTGTTTAGCCATTATTTTTGGACATGTTCCTTAATTTCTTTTGATGGCTATAATTTGCGTTCAAAGTGTGTTTCACCTTTGACACTTTTCCATGATAATTTATTTTGCACTTATTTAAGTGTGGATTGTGCTTAATTTCTTAAGCCTGAGACAAATTCTATCATGGGTTAGTTGAGCGGTTTATTTTGGTGGATTTTTATTAGATGTTTTCCAAGTTTTATTTGGACTCATCAGGTTCTGCCTAGATCACTTGTGTCTAGGGGTTTTTTATTGAGTGCTACACACATGTGTTTCACTTGCTTACTTTGGAGTTTGCTTGAACAACACAATGTTTATATACTCCGGATTGATGAGTTGGCCACCAATTTTAATGCTTCTTCTGGCATGATTAATGTCCATTAGATGGTATGCATTGATTTTTATGATCAACTATGGTCTTTATGGATTCGAGGAGCTTTTATGCCTTTATCCATGGTTTTATAAGGATCTTTTGATCTTTTGAATAATTACATGTGCTTTGAAGGTAGCATTTGCCTTCGTTTTTTGCACTTTATTTTGGAGTATATTTCTTGTACTCTTGTACTTATTCCAACTCGGATACCTAGTTGCTTCTTTACAGGGATTTCATTAACGTCTTCACAATTTCGTGATCACGTTAACAAAACCTATTGTTAACATATTAAAACTTGTGATCACATTGTATATTCACATGACCTGAGCAATGACCTGCCAGAACCCACTAGTCCCGTAACACCTCCGGGCTTTTATCTTTCCCGGCCCGCCGGGAAAAATAAAAGCTCGACGGGCCCGCCGGGAAAGATAAAGAATACCGGCGGGGTACTATTTTGTATATAAACACTGCCCGACACCCATCGTACAACTTTTGGGGAGATAGTCCTTGTTTTGGGGGTGTGATATCTCTCCTCAAAGTACTTGTAGAGCTCTCGAGTTGCTAGAAGTGTCCTCTTGGGAACAACCTCCTTATCTTAGGGGCTGTCGTCTTTCCTTGTAGGCACTCCTAAGGCTATTGAGCCACTCGTCCTTAGTTCTTTGAACTGGGGGCAGGGTGTGGTTCGTAGCTAATACTTGCGGAGATTTAGGGATAAATTTGGAGTCATTCAGCTTTGCATTTGAGCCACGTACGTAATCTACCTCATTCTGCTTTATGAATGGTTTGATGGAGCCAAGAGTCCTGCTTAGGGGCTTGTATTGGTTCTTGATACTTGATATAGTTTAGAGTAGACAAGGGTCTATTGTCCTACACTAGAGTATTGGGCAAGCATAGATCTTTGATTTTCTTTGTGAATGTTAGAGAAGGTCTATTGTCCTATACTAGAGTATTGGGCAAGCATAGATCTTTGATTGTGTAAAGTATCCTTAATTGGGTACAAAAGGCATCCTTCATTGGGGGTGCAATGTGCATGATAGTTTCGAACTAGTTTGTAGTAAGACCTTGCAAGATAGTTTGAAGTAGTTTTGTGTTATGTGATGATCTTTTGTATTTGTCAAGATAGTTTCGAAGTAATTTGTCTGCTAATGTATGTTTTGTAATACGTGAGTGATTTGTTGTTTTTTTATTTGTGTATTCATTGTTATATGCTTGGTTGAATAGGTTATTTGTTGAGATGGAGGACAATGTTGGATCCAGTGATACCTCCAATAGAGTCCAAATTTCAAATAGCAGGGAAAAAAACGCACCTGGGATAGAGTGGCAATATGCAATTAACGTTGGTGATCGATTCATAGATTGGGAGTGTAAGCTATGCCATGCAGTAAAATCAGGTGGGGCGCCTCGACTAAGAGAACACTTTTTAGGCGGACTGAAGAAAAAGTCATGTACCCACCCCTCTGCACCTATAGTGGCCAAACGCATAAGAGAAGAAATTCAAAAGAAAGATTCAAGAAAACATGACACTCCTACCATTAATGTATCAAGGCAGCAAGAACACTGTTGTTCTAATCATCAAACTCCCGCTACATCGCCTACTTGTACCCCGAACGGCAATGTGCAACCAGAAAGTAATCTACCCAGTGCATCTTCCTGCAAGCGAAACTTTGACGTAGGAAATATACCCATGCGTCAAACTTCATTGCAAGAAAGCCTACGTCAAGGTCGACTCGATGATGCACAACTCGCCCTTGCTGAAGCGATTTACTTTTCTGGGAGTGCTATGATGATGGTGGACAGTGAGCATTGGAAGAGAGCATGGAAGAAAATTGGTGAGTTTGGACTAGGGTTTTCACCGCCTATGTACCATGCTATGCGAAATGATCTATTATAGAAATGTTATGCGCAAGTAAAAGAATGTGTACAAAGAATAATTCTTAGCAATATAGAGCTTTCTGGATGTAGTATAGTAAGTGATGGATGGTCTAATGTGCAAAGAAAACCATTAATTAATATAATGGTTATTTCACCTAGAGGTGAGACTTTCATCCGTGCCATGGATTCAGTTGGTTCAATCAAAACTGGGGCTTACATTGCTCAAGTTATTAGCTCTGTGATAGAGGAAGTGGGTGCCAAAAATGTAGTCCAAGTCGTCATGGACAATGCAAAAAATTGTAAAAATGCATCCAAAATCCTACAGCGACAATATCCACATATTTTTCCGGTAGGCTGTAATACTCATAGTTTGAATCTTGTATTAAAAGATTGGTATAAATCTGATGATACCAAATGGTTTGCCTCAATCGTCGACACTGCTCGCCAGCTTGTGAAATTCATGCTCAAGAGACAGAGATTGTTAGATATTTTTCGACCTCGCATGTCAGTTATGTTAAAGCTTCCAGTGGAGACTAGGTTTTGCACTCACTTTTACACTTTTGAGTCTCTTCTTAGAAATAAAGATGCAGTTTGCGAAACATTTACATGCATGGCATTTCATGAGTGGGAGAACACTCAACTTGAAAAAGTGAAAGAGAAAATCAAAGTCTTGAAGGGAGCGCTTACGAGAAGAAGTTGGTGGAACAGTGTGATGGATGCATACCATGTAATGATGCCTGTTATGTATGCTGTACGAAGTCTTGATCAAACATCATCTAATCTCGGAAAAGCATGGATGCCAGCGGAGTTTGGAGTGTCCTAAGAAATTAGAGCATTCAGTGGTGGAAAAGCAATGGCGTGTACCATTCTCCAGTAGACAAAGAAAAGTTTTATTGAAGTACTTTCATGCTAGATGGATTGGAGCACATTCACCACTACATAGTGCTGCTTACATGTTAGATCCTGAATATTGGAATATGGATTTGATGTCCAACGTTGAGGTGGTGCAAGATTTTTATAAAGTGGTAAACACTTTCTATAATAATGATGATGATCGTGTACAGTGCATAAAGGAGATGACCTCATTTCGATTGAAAGAGGGTTTATTTTCCAACTCCCTTGTTCACAAATGGCTAAAGAGCAACCTGCATGGAAGTGGTGGATGATGAATGGTGGTGAGCATTATGCTTTATTGTGCAACCTTGCGATGAAGGTTCTAAGTCAGTGCTCTTCAAACTCAGGCTCAGAAAGAAACTGGAGCATGTACAAATATATTCACAGTACTATTCGCAATCGACTTCTTGCAGATCGAGCAGATAAACTTGTTTACATGTATTGCAATGAAAAGATCTTGTGAGACATTGAAAGCGAAGAGTATGAAGAAGATATGCCCAGATGGATGTACAATTGTGATGATGTAGTAGACGAGAACTTTGATGTTGGACGCACGTTGTGCACCACCCTTGAGAAGACAATTTAGACATTGACTTAGATGAGCTTAATTTAGCAGACGAGAGAGTAAACGGTGAAAGAATTTTGGAGCAAGATACTGACATAGAGGAAGAAGTCACTTCATTAATTTCATAAAAAGTACTTGTACAAATGATCGTATTTGGAGAAATTATCAATACAAAAGTAAGATTTGTTTTTCTTAGCTTTCATCTTGAAATAAATTCCGAATTGCACTAGGAGTTGCATCTAAAGGTCCTGGTGGTTTATATTCGCTAGCCATGCCAAACACTATATAAATACCTTGATTTTTTGGGATACTGCACAATGCACATGTGGAAGTATTTTGCATTTGCCTCACTAAACATATTAAGTGGTAGTAGTGTCCACAGGAGGGTAGTATATACTGGCCGCTCCACCCATCGAATACTTTGTAACATACAGGACATTGGGGGGTGGAGGAACTAGTAGCCTCAGCAGAAACTCCCACAAGATCAGGATGTATCAAAAAATGAGAGATGTGGTTTCCTTGGCGCACAGGAGCAATACATGAAGAGATGCTCTGCACATCTTGGCTGATCTTTGTTAGCTGCTCTTGAATCCCTCTATTGGCTGGGGGAGGAGTTGACGCTTGAGTTAATCGGTCAGCTTCTTTCTCCTTCTCTGCTAGCTGTGCCCCTAAGCTTTCTTTGACCTTGTTTAACTCCAATCTAGCGCCCTCCACCATGAGAGCAAGTTCTTCCCTTGTGAATGTCACTGTCTCTTCACGTATGTCGTGGGTGTTGACAGTGGCCTCTCTGGAGGCAAAGTCCACTGGAGTTTCTAGGATAAATTGAGCATATAGCATCTTAGCAAAATAGAGTGGAGCGTCGGCGTTATGGAGAGGACGACCGTACACCTCCAAGAAAATGCGCTCGGCATTAGTTTTGATATCATTGTGAGTGCAACATGAAATCTTCCATCTTCCCTTCTTAATCTTGCCATCTGGATATGGCCATATTTCCTTTATCATCTCTGTGGTTACGCGTTTGTTTATGTCTTTCCATTGGTGGATTTGTCCATTTCGACAACCTGCATGCTGTTCTTGTAGCTTTGCAGGCTGTCAGGCCATGTGCAAGGGCCTTCATTCGCTCATATGCCTTCTTGGCTAACTCCTGATGCTCGTTCGCTTGCGCCTCTGCCATATCTGCAAGAACATAAATGACTTTAGGATTTTAATGAACTGTAAAGATCAACGTAAGATAAATTGACCATTACTCTTAAAATCTTAAAGTTAAACACCATGAGAGGAGATATGTATTGCAAAGACTCGATGAGAAATATCCACTTGACTCCAAAAATACTTCAAACAATGCACGCACATCAAATTTTGAAGAGAAAACATAAACTTAAACACCACAAGAGGAGAGAGATATTGCAAAGACTCAATGAGATAATATTTCAAACAATGGACACATCAAATTTTGAAGAGAAACAAAATGCCATTCCTGAAACTTAATCTCTTGATACTGTATCATTACAAAGTTGGGGTGAATGACACCGATAGCTCTACAAGAGGACGTTGTGCCCTCGTTGGGTCAGTATTTAGTGATCTAAAAAATTCAACTACTTGCAAAATTGATTTTCGCTCATCGCGATTAGGCAGAAACATCCAATTTTTGACTCTATGAATAATAGTATCCATGGTAACTTTGTCATAGGAACTATTATCCATCCACAACTCTTGTACTTTCTGCCAAAAGTCATATAAAGTTTGTAATAAATATCCCAAGGCAAAAACATCAGATGCAGGAGTGTATGCATCTGCCAAAAATGGATCATAAAGCTCTGGGGCTATCCACGGCCGTTTATTTCGCTCTCTGTCTGCGTAGGAGACTGCCTGTGCCACCTTCTCAGGATTCTTGTCTGCTTCAAATACAAAATTGAGAGGTACCCGTTTTTTGGGCGCTCTCAGCAGTAACCCCCAATCGATAATACCTATGCGTGGCTTCAACTCTTTTGTAAAATCCAACACTACATTGAATGGATGTAGGTCGGTATGTACAATTCCTGCCAGATGTGCTGCCGCTACGCCTTCCACCAGGGCATGCATAATATGTAGCATGGTTATTACTATTTGTTTTATTTTAGAAAGTTCTAGATGACTTAAAGGAATATTATCAGGCGGGGGTTGTCTCCATCCTCGATCCAAACGGAAAATTGCTCTGGTGAACTCACTGGATCTGAAGGGAACCTTCAGAAGAGTATCACCAAGAGTGCCGCCATTATAGTATGGGAAAATAGTGATCCAAGGAGCTTCTTTTGTAAAGGCAATACACCGGACAATCGATGGATGTAGCACTTGCATACCCTGCTCTGCCTGGAAGCTCTCGAACTTGGTGTTGCCTTCTTCTTTGTAGTGCTTCCCGCAAAAAGTAATGTGCTCCAATAAAAATGATATACCTTTAACTGTATACTCTTTTACTGTGCCAAAAACACCGGAGCATATTGTTCGCCCTTCGAACAGAGCCTCGTGCGTGCGGGATGCCAATGAGATGTGTGCACATAGAATTGTAGATGGTACGATTAATGACACCTGTACCACTTGCATCTGCCTAGCTGGACGTTGCAGCGACGTCCTGGGCAATGCGCACTCTTTTGGGGAGGGACTCTGCATCGAATGCCTTCATGCGCTTGCTCTTAGCTCTTTGCTTGCTCCATACAACGTCCCATAACTGTAGACGTTGCATATTGGCTTCAGGCGGGGCAGCATCTCTAAGATCACTGCATGCTACACGCATGCTCCCCAAAATGGTTCGTGTTATGTGTTGATGGTTGAAATCTGCTATCTTCTGTCTATCAAGCAACTCAGCGTTGCCTCAGCTTCGAAGCCGACGCTGTGCATTTTTCCATATCTGGTCTATTAGATCTCGCATGAGTATCTCAGACTTATTGATCTTTTTGACGACATCATCAGCACATTGTGACACTGTGATGACTGCTTTAATGCAACTTGCTTGTAGAACGATTTTACGCTCTTCGGAGGAAAGCATGTTGGTCGTCTTCGTAAATCTAGCAAATATCACTAAACACAAAAAAACAGAATATCAAACATTACTGAAATCAACATCAAGCAAATGTGAGAGAACAGCAACAAGTATATCATTACTTATCAATGTTCAAACAAAAACGGAATATCAAATAATTTTAATGAACTCAACATCATCCAATACATCATCAAACGTGAGAGAACAGCAACAAGTGTATCATTACTTATCAATGATCAAACAAAAACAGAATATATCAAACAATATTACTGAACTCAACATCATGCAATACATTATCGAACGTGAGACAACCGCAACAAGTGCATTATTACTTATGAAGTGTATACATTATCGAACGAGAGAGAGAGAGAGAGGGGGAGGAAGAGAGAGAGGTGTGACAGATAGAGAGAGAGGAAAAATTAAATGACATTTTTTATAGTTTTGTGAGTTCCTAAAGAGAGAAAAATAATATTTTGTAATCCTAAAGCACTCATCTACACACCTATCGTGATAGAGAGAGAGATGTGAAGTGTATCATGAGAGAGAGAGAGAGAGAGAGTTGTGAAGTGTATCATGAGAGAGAGAGAGAGAGAATTGTGAAGTGTATCATGAGAGAGAGAGAGAGAGAGAGAGGAGATGAAGAGAGAGTTACAGATAGAGAGAAGAAACATTAGATGACATTTTTAATGTTTTTGTGAGTTCCTAAAGAGGAAAATAATGTACTGTTTTAATTTTTAAGTAAATAGAGGGAGAAAAAAGAAATTATTAGGAATTATGTATATTTTAAGAGAAATAAAAAGAAATCCTTATCTACACATCTATCGTGTTGTGAAGTGTATCATGAGAGAGAGAGAGAGAGAAAGAGTTGTGAAGTGTATCATGAGAGAGAGAGAGGGGGGGTAAGAAGAGAGAGATATTCATATTTTTCGAGTTACGAATCACGATATTATAAAATAAAACGTTTAGACAATATGATGTAAACTTTGATCCATGAAATACTCATGCCGCGTTAGCAACCAAGTATCACATGGATCAAACACAATAAAAACAATACAAGTCAAATCAAACAAATTTATGACATTTTTTCGACCGTGTTAACGATCATATGCCGTAATATGCAAGCAAATTTACGACATTTTTTCGACCGCGTTAACGATCAAATGCCGCAATATGCAAAAAACAATTTATGCACTAGCGGACGACACTAACTTGCCGCGTTAACGACAAAATGCCGCCCGATTCTATGGGAATACGAATAGGATACGAACATACACTGGCCGCGTTACCGACCATATGTCCACATTTGACAAAGGGAAGGGAAGGGAAGGTGACATGGCCATAACGATACTATGCTTGCCGCGCTACCAACTAGTACCGCTACGGCGTGCCATACTTACCACCATAAGACACAGACTAGCCGCGTTACCGACTAAGTGCCCCAGGGTAAGCACCATTCCGAAGAATGGCCTTACACACACACCTGTCGTGTGGCGGGCCACCCACATCCTGCCGTGCATTGCGACAATGCCCGCACGAACACACACCCACACACACATCCCTCGTGTGGCGGACCACCCACATCCTGCCGTGCATTGCGACAGTGGGCGGCTGCCCGCACGAACACACCCACATACACACACACACACACACACACACAAGTTTCATTACCTGTGTATGCTGTCAGCAATGAAGTCCCAAAGGCCCCCCCGGGCCCATATATATAGGAAATTGTACCCTGCCGGGCTAGATGGCGACCCCGTCGGGACCCGCCGAGTTTTGCTTTTATCCCAGCGGGACCGCCGGGTATAGCAAAAGCCCGGCGGGATTTTATCCGGTTACCAGGTCGCTTGCCACCGGCTTTTTTGAGAACATGTTAACATGTTAACATGTTAATAACATGTTAACATATGTTATTAACAAAAAAAATTTTGTGATCACGTGAATATAAAATCAATGCTTATTTATCTAGGTGAGTTATTTTTCTACCCTAACTTTATTGTGTTTTGGGTAGTTATCATTAGAAAGGCGCCAATAATTCAATTTCTTTTCTAATGATGTACTTAGAAGGAGTTATTCCTTGATGTAGTCTCAAGTATATAGAGACAGGTTTAGTATGTGAAAGTTTGGATAAGGCCACCTTATTCCTTTTATACAGGATTTTATTCATATTTCCTAGACGGCATACTAGGGAGTTTTCAAATTGTTAAGGTATATATGGGTGGTATCATGGTGGTATGGGACGGTAGTGATCTCTCACATATATTATCTTATGGGGTAATTTGGGCTCAAGATTGTTGCTTTACTTACATCACTTAGCATATTGTCCTCAACATTCAAAGACAATCTCATTTTCTAAATTCACTAGAAGTTATAGTGTGGGCATTCTTCTAGATAAACTTCTTTTATGGGCTCACAAAATGATGGATTCTAGGCATGGCTCTGATACCATGTTGAAATTAGAGCATTGTGATGAGCTATGGTGGATCAAACACTAGAATCAACATCATTAACAAAGTGATTAGTAAATAATTAAGATGTAATTAGTGGGTAATTAACAAATAGATTAATGTAGGCATGGATACTCAAAAACCAGCAAATTCTCATTAGGGCAATGCCTCAATTTATAGAGTTTACATCAAGCATCAAATCCCACTGATTTCTCCATGATTCACTCCACCTCTTTTCCCTGATTCTCTCCACCTCTTCACTTTTCCCAGAATATCTCCCAGAATATCTCCACACTTCCTAAAATATCTCCACACTTCCTAAATCTTCTCATGCTACCCTTTATTCTCTCCCAGTAGATTCTTCTCTCCTTTTCACAGGTTCTTTTACATTTACTCATTCTCTTTTACAGCCTCTAACCAAGGGCTTGTTCACGCACACCCTATTCACTTGTATATTTCAACACCTTTGGCTATTTATAGTTAAAATTTAAAGTTTGGCCTTTTCACACTAGACCGCTAGACAAAAAAAATACAGTTTGTAAAAATATTAAGATTTCAATTAAATAAAGATTGGTTAAAAAAGAGCTTGCTCTACAAGCATGTCATCTAATCTAAAATTGTAATAATGTCTTCATTTTTTGTCCCTCTTGTGACATTTACTTCATGTTGATCTCCGTCTCCTTGTTGACTGGAAAGCTTGTCATTGCCTTCACCTCGATCCTGAGACTCTTGCCCCTCACATGCATCAAAACAGAGGCCATTTTCCCATATACTCAGTTCATCTTCAAGCTCTTCCACATGCCTACTATGTGTTGGTAGGGCTATGCACCTTGCTGCTGTTGAAAATGCAAGGTCCCCCATTTGCCATGATTCTGAGACCATGGTTGTCCCCTCCTTACATTTCCCAATCTGTCAAAATATAGAAAGTGGCACAATAACCAGAAAGTGTAAGGGTTAACTCTAGACATATAGTGGAATCAGATATACCTTTCTTCTCATCAGCTTGAAACTTGACTCTTCCACATTGTCAAAGCCCCTGATGCTAAAGTGTTGACGTAGGTCTGCTAGGCTCCAATGCCTGCTTGCTGCCACTTGCTCAATCCATCCATTTTACATCATCACAGCTACCTCAATAGGCATAATTTCTTCTTCTGAGGCTTAAAGTGGGATCCATGTCCCGTGCTTTTGCATCCATCTTTGGAAGTGCAGATGCATGTACAAAATAGAGCATGCCTTCAAGAACCTGAAAGACACTGTAGAATCTACTACATTGCACTTGTACACATCACCTTGATGTGACCCCTCATTAACCTCCCAACCCTCTCCTAGTAATCCTTGAATGAGGTCAGACCGTACCTCCTTATTACAAATATACATTATTTTTGTTTGGTGCATTGGCATGGAATTGGAACATGTGCACAAAAACATGTAAAGGACAAAACCAATTTAGCCCTACTAACCTAGATGCCTTTGAAAACTTGAGTGATGTCTCGATATCACTTATACCATCTTTAAACTTTAAGCATAAGATGGTCCAAGCATTAGGTTTGGGCCATTCGGGATTGTTAAGAGGGGGGTTGGGGATCTCTTCTAGCTTTCCAAATAAACCTGGTTTTTTATCTACAAAATATGAGTGAGAAAAGAAAAAGATATTGTTATGTACAAGATAACTTGGGCTTTGAGATACAAACACTGCCTCTCCAATGGATGCATGCATAGCATAGAAAACTCCAGTGAGGCTTTGGAGTGGTTGTTCCTCAATATAATTAGAGGAAAAAATATCTACAGAGAGACATAAGAAAATGGAGAATCATAAGAAAATTTTAAACAAAAAATCCAATATGAGCATGTTGTTAAAGCTGTGTTTATGTTACACTAACAATTTGAAGGAAACCTTGGTCGTTGGCCTTGAATGTACAGGTCTCCAAGGGTATACACATGTTGCACTATAGCAACAAGTCCTTTCTTCTTAGTATCCTTGAAGCCTTGTAGCCGCCCCTTCCAATGATGTAGCATATTCCCCAGTTGACGCACTCGATGTGGTCCCTTAGAGAGCTTGGCTGCATGTAGACCCAAGCCCCAACCCTGAATCTTATTGGAGCCTAAACTCCATTCTCATCTCTTGTGTTATGCAGCACAAGCTCTTCCACCTTCTCCCTAGGTCTTCTCACATTACTGGAAGAGGCCATGGTGGTAAGAAAAGAGAAGAAGGGAAAAGAAAAGCTTGTTTTACAACAGAAGAGTGGAGAGGAGAGAAAGTTCAGGGTTTTCACTACAGCAATGGAAAACCTAAAAGAGGGTTAGAGTTTGAGAATAGGCTTCCAGAACCTAGAGTAGACTAAAGAGGGATAGAGTTTGTGCAGCAATGGAGAGGGAGGGAGCTTGAGAGAGAGAAAGAGAGGGAGATTGAGCTTGAGAAGAAGGAGGAAGAGCCTGAGAGGGATGGAGTTTCTGTAGTAATGGAGAGGTTAGAAAAGAAAGAAAGAGGGAGAGGGAGCTTGAGACTGAGGGAGCTTGACAACAAGGAGGGAGAGCTTGAGAGGTATGGAGTTTCTGCACAGCAATGGAGAGCTTAGAAGAGGAAGAAAGAGGTTCAAAACGAGCTTTCCAAACCTAGAGTATGTTGGGGGGAAGTTTGAGAGGGAAAACACACTTTTGGGAAAAAAATAAATTTTTTTAATTTTTAGGGTTTTTAATTTGTGCGATTCTAGGTGGGGGGACCTCTAAGTTTGGGCCCAAGAGGTAGGGGGACAAGAGTAGTAATTAGGCCCCATTAGCAAACCAAAGCCTAGGCCCCCTAGGGTCAAAGAAGTTAAAAATGTGCACCCAGCCCTGTTCCTATTAGTCCATTCCTAATCAAAAGTTAATCCAAGAGGCCCTTTTTTGGGTTCAAAAAATTCCTAATGTTTTAGTAGAAATTGATGTTGTAACTCATAAGAGGGGATTATATTTAGCACTTGAAAACTCTCACATGCATTCAAATCACATCATTTGATATTGATAGGAACCATTTAAAGCTAGTTTTAGAACAGTTGGGAGTGTCCAAAAGTTGGAGAATTTGGGATTAATCATTTTCTCACTATATTTCAAGCATTGAAAAGAAAACCCTTTGCATTTTATATCATCCACATTGCATCCTAATCCTTCTTTTGCATCATGTCACCAAGACTTAAACATTGCCGTAGAGACTTCACAAACTCATGGGGTAAGACCCTCTCATATGGCATTGAGCATTAAGGGGAACTTTATAGGGGAAGGGACATACCTTGGGCATATCAAGCACCTCAAAAAGCATAGCATGATTGCACAAAACATTATCCTATGCATGATCAAAGCACAAGTGCATGAGATGACCATAGCACATAGCATAGCATTCACACAGAATGCAACAAAGACACATAAGGAGCATCAAGTCCACACCAAACGAGCTATAAAAGAGTAAAGAATCAAGACAATGAGCAAAGACCAAGTATCGAGAAGCGGCCAAAAAGAGAGAGGAAAAGACAAAAAGCTAGGATAACATCAACAAATCATTAAAACCCATAAAGTTAGGACTAAAGAGCCTTCAACGAGTAAGAAGATCTCAAGCAAGAATAAACATTGAGAAACAAAGGATCTATCAACCAGTATCCTAACCTAATCTATTCATATGTTTTAAGCCACCAAATGAGTAGCCAAGTCTATTTTTTTGTAGCATGCTTAATTACCATCTTAGAATAGATAGAGAGCACCTAGGGGAAGTGATGCAAATTTAAACACTCCTAACTACCTTAGAATAGCTAATCAAGCACCCAAGGGGGGAGATGTTCCATGTCGAAGTCCAACTCTAAATGTCAATCCATCTACCACCTAAATTAAGGGGGGGTGCAGTATTTGTAAACCTTTCATCTGACCACCTTGCAATAGCCTAAAAAATATGGCACCAAGGGGGGGTGTTAAGAAATGTGGTGCCATTGAGCACACGAGTTGCTAGGGATTTGAGTAATCCAAAGAGGACATTGTCCACCAAGAAGCCACAAGTAAAGTTGAATTATTCCACATGAGCCCGTAAAGCCAATGTTGTACTCACCCATATAAAAGGGGCAATGGAAGAACACAAGTATCTTAAGCTTCTCTATGAGTGTAAGTTGATCTATGTTGAAACCTAATTAGATTAAGTGAAATTTTTAGTAAGTATACATACACACACACACCATGTGTTCAACTAGGTATCACCAACCATAGGTTAGGTTAAATGTGTTTATGCATTTCAGGTTAGCAAGCTTCCATATCCATTGCGTAGGGCACCATGATTCTTAATAGTCATCACTCTGTTGTCACACCAGAATGCTCCTTTGCTAAGGGAACTAGTGAAAGTGAAAAAACTACAAATAAATCTATCTAGCATGCCCTTGTAAAGCAAGAAAGATTCAATGGCATACATGAAAGCAAGAATAGAGAAGAGAAAAACTCACAAGTATTCTACACCACTACAAGGGAACAAATGTAGGAAGGCGCAATGCCTATTGTTGTGTGGGTGATGGGTGAGTGACAACACCTTGCTTAAGAGGCGGTGTTGAAATATGTAAGCTAGGTTTATGTGTGTGTGGTAAAGCACCCTAGAGGTGCAAGATATTGTGGAAAGATAAGAATGCCACATGTGATATTGTATGGTGTGTGAGTGTTGACCAAAAGAGTGGAAAAGAGTGTGCAACATGGATGCACACATGTAAAGTGAGATGAGGGCTATCTATATTAGAAGCCTCATTGTATGGTTCATTGGGGAATGCAATAGAGCTATTATTGAGTGTGCAATCTCTCTCTCTCTCTCTCTCTCTCTCCCTCTCTCTCTCTCTCTCTCTCTCTCTGGATATGGAGTTTTTAGTGTGGTATAACCCACCTTAATCTTTATGCTTAATTGTCTCACGGAACCCTTTTGTACTTCTTGAAGAAATAATTAAAAACTCATAAAATATATCCAAAATTAAAACAAAGACTTAAATTAAATTGAAATCAGATAGCATAGCATAACACAAAGCAAGGGAAATAAAATAACATCACCATCCAGAAAAAGATTGGGTGCAATCCCCCCCATGCCGTGTAGCTCCACTCCCACGGCATAAGTATTTAAAGAATTTTATTCATAAAAATAGCCCAAGGAGTTAAGAATAGATGTGCATACAAATTAGGCTTGCTTTTCCCACTTTTGGGGTATTGATTTACATATTTTTAACCATATCAAAATCCCTAAGGTTTGTAAACATAAAAACCTTTGCCCAAATATAATTGCTAATGGGCCTTGTTACGTAAAATTCCTTTGTGCACATTTGCACATTCCATTAAGCTAAATCCTACACAAATTAAATTAAGCATATTTTTTTACGATTATTAATTCATAAAAAATATGATAAAATATATACCTGTAACAGCGGACTCCCGTTTGAGGAAGCAACTATCCTATGTTGTGTAATTAAAATGTCAAGAGAAAAAGATTATGCTCGTATATGTATTGATGTCATAACCTGCAAGGTAAACTCAGAGGTTCGAACATGGCTTAGAGGCACAAAGGTATGGCTCGGAGGTTCTTATGGACATGGAATACCAACAAGAAAAACTCGTGCGACACCAAAATTAATGATCGTCACACTAATTATCAAATAAAAAATAATATGTATAAAGTTTTAATACACGATTCACAAAATAAAAATTATCATCATCTTCACACCACTTCTCAATCCGTCAGCCATACGACACCTTAATCTGTATCCTCGTATAGTGCGAAACCTCAATCGGTACCCTCGCACATCTCATGTAGTGTGACGCCTCAATTTGTACCCTCGCACTTCTTGTTGCTATACTGTTGAAGGCATAGTTCTCTTAGGTTGAATGTTGTTGAGTCGGATATGTGCTAAGTCAGATATGTGCTAAGTCGGATATGTGCTTAGTCGGATATGTGCTAAGTAAGAATTATAAGGCGGTAGGAATGTATGATGAATTTCTTGGGATCTTGGAAGTTATGATATGTAACGGTTACTCAAGAATAACGTTTTGGGGAAAGAGTAACATTTTTGAGAAAGGTAGAAAAGAAGGGAAGCAATGTAATGTGGGGGGAGAAAAAGAGGAGAATGAAGTAGATTTTAGGGTTTTATCTCTTGTGTGACCTTGCTCTGTCAAATTTCTATCTGTACATTACGTTTCTGCTGTGTCTGAATTTCTGTTTTTGCCTAATCATGTTTCTTGTGGGAGAAATTGTATCTGCTTAATTGCTTGGCTGTGTAACCATTAAACACTGGCGATTAACAGTGGTTTCAACCACAATGGTTGATTGGGATGGATCCTATAATAGGAGCATGCAAAGCAAGTGTTGCAGATTCAGGAGGCGAAATCAGATTCATAAGGCGAAATCAGATTCATAAGGCGAAATCAAATTCAGGAAAGGCAAAATCAGATTCAGAAGGTGAAATCAGATTTAGGAGGCAAAATCAGATTCAGGAGGCAAAATCAAATTCAGTTTAAGCCATTCCAAAAGTCAGAGTTCCACCTCTGAACCTGCTGTGCAGTCTGCTTCGAACCTATTGCAAACTGCTCTAGACTGCTCTGATCTTGCAGCAGAAAGCAGACTACTTAGAACCTGCAGCAACAACAGGTGGAGCAGAATCAGAATCTGCAAGTGCAGCAGAATCAGAATCTGTAGGTGCATCAGAATCAGAATCTGTATATTCTTGGATGGGATGGTGGAATTCCTCATTCAAAGTGCTACTTCACATTGGAGGTTGACGTGTTTCAAGTAAGCCATCATTTAGATTTTGCATAATAAACACATCAAATTCTGATTTTAGAAAGTTTTTAGCAATGTTTGAGCACCTATTTGTCATGAGTGGGGTGGATCTCGGTATAGCACCACAGCTCTCCATTCCAAGCATACATATGGACTCTATTTGGTGTGCTTCATTGAATATGAGAGCTCACATAGCTATCTAATTTCTAACTTCAAATATGGGTCAAAAGAAGAAAAAGAAGTGTTTGATTTGCATGAGGCATAACCATGTCACAAATGAATGCTCATACATGTGTGAGCCATGTACAAAAGGAGATCAATGCATGAAATTTTGCATGGTTGGTTTGAGCGCCAAACTTCATGAAATCATTTCAAAGTTCAAATATGCATCCAAAAATGAGTCTTGTGAGAAGATGGAGAGAGCTAGAGAGAAGCTAGAAGCCTTTGAAGAGGTTCTTTTGATGATGCATATGTATATTGTGAAAAGCATGAGGGTAGGAAGAAGAGAACTTGTCCAAGCCTTAAGCAGGTAGCTAGATTGCAAAAAGCATGTGAAGCACTGCAAGAGAGTTATAAAGATGAGTTTGAGAGTGAATCACGTGATGACAATGATGAGTTTGAGAGTGAATCAAGTGATGACGGCGATGATGAGTGGGGATACCCAATGGGAGTGTCGATGATTGAGGGAAAGGGAGTACAAGTGGGAGTGAGCCAAAGATGCCACCAAGAACCCATAGATACCCCAAGCATTCAAAAGAATTTTTATAGCAACAAGCAGGTGCAAATCTCATTCAAAGAGGCTGCTGTGTCAAATTCTTGGTATGACCAATTATTGACATTTCTGACTGAAGGCATTATCCCAGGTGAGCTTACTGCAGATCAGAGGAGGAAGTTCGCTTTGAAGAGTAGACATTTTTTGGTAATTGCAGGGGCATTAAATAGGAAGGGCATTGATCAAGTCATCAGAAGGTGTGTTCCAGATTTTGAACAGAATGCTATTATTCAAGAAGCACATTCTGGTGCAGCAAGTGGACATTTCTCAGGAGATATAACAGGAAAGAAAATTCTACAGAGGCTGGATTGTGATGGCCCATAGTTTTGAAGGATGCACATGAGCATGCTAAGAGGTGTGTCATATGTCAAAAGACTGGATAGCCAGATAATAAGGATAGAATGTTAGATCATCCTATTCTGCCACCACTAGAGCCTTTCCAGAAGTGGGGGATGGATTTTGTGGGACCTGTTAAGCCTACAACAAGGAAAGGATGCAGGTATATTTTGGTTGCAACAGACTATTATACTAAATGGGTAGAAGCTGTAGCTTTGACAGATAATAAAGCTTCAAGTGATGTCTTTGGAACAAGGGTAGAGAAGCCAATCAATGGTTTTAGGCTGAAGAAGTTTCAAGGGAAACCACCACATCTTGATTGGCCAGTTTCAGCTTTGGTGCATGTTGAGGAAGTCAGATCCGACTCACCAGAAGTTAATAGAGCACAGAGATGGATGTTCTTAAGGTAGAACATAGGTGTTGAGATGATGCCAAGAAGCTTAATTGATGGCATAGGGTGTTTTGATCAGTTGTTGCAGAGCTTGAAATTTGCTGAAGCTTTTGTCAGGGTTTGTTTGACTGAATTATGCTGTGCTGGAAGTTGCTTAATCAGACTTTACTGGCTCGGAGTTTTTAAAGTTAAATTTTTTTCCAAAAGTCTCGAGTTGGGGACTGCATGTCCACTAAAAGTGATGATTACTTCATGCAGAGCACCTTCAGTAGTGCAGAAAGTGTAGAACCTAGAGAAGAACCAGAGTTTCAAGACACAAGTTGCAAGTTTGCTGGCAGAATCAGTTGAGATAGTTGCAGACCAAGTGCTTGATGTAGAGATGCATGGTGCAGAGTAGATGCAGGCTGCTGATTCATAGCAGTTCAAGGAACCAGTTTCATTACAAAGTGTGGATGTAGCAGCAAAACAGACAAGGATGTTCAGGCTGCTGAACCTGATTTTATGAAGGAGGTGGACCAGACTATTTGATGAAGCAACATGATTTTACTGTTGTCTGATTCATAGCAGTTCAAGGAACCAATTTCATTACAAAGTGTGGATGTAGCAGCAACAGACAAGGATGTTCAGGTTGCTGAACCTGATTTTATGAAGGAGGTGGACCAGACTATTTGATGAAGCAACATGATTTTACTGTTGTCTGACATTTTGATCTGATCAAGGAATATGTGGATCTGAGTTAGATTTCTTTGAAATCTACCACCGGGATGTGCCATGTGTTGAAGGCATAGTTCTCTTAGGTTGAATGTTGCTGAGTCGGATATGTGCTAAGTCGGATATGTGCTAAGTCGGATATGTGCTAAGGCGGTAGGAATGTATGATGAATTTCTTGGGATCTTGGAAGTTACGATATGTAACGGTTACTCAAGAATAATGTTTTGGGGAAAGAGTAACATTTTTGAGAAAGGTAGAAAAGAAGGGAAGCAATGTAATGTGGGGGAGAGAAAAGAGGAGAATGAAGCAGATTTTAGGGTTTTATCTCTTGTGTGACCTTGCTCTGTCGATTCTCTGTCTGTACATTACGTTTCTGCTGTGTCTGAATTTTTGTTTTTGCCTAATCAACATGTTTCTTGTGGAGAAATTGTATCTGCTTACCTGCTTAGCTATGTGTAACCATTAAACATATACTCAAACGTTATCCACATTAGTTAAAGAATTAATTGAACACATCAATTAATCCCAACGTCGTCTTGAGATATAGACAACCCATAAGTATTCAAATAATAGCCACACACATGTATGCCAGGCGTAAGTACCCCGGGAATCACCCCTCCAATACGAACCAACTGAAATAAACAGTGGAGGCAGCCACACACATGTTTTCTAGGCACAAGTACCTGAAAAATCACCCCTCCATATGAACCAACTGAAATAAACAGCGGAGGCCCAAGAGCATGCCATATACGGGCATCCCCGATATACAATTGCATAAACACATGAGAGGATGGCTTCATGATTGGTGTGGAAGGCTAGAATGCATATGCAATGAACCAATCAAATGAATGTATGTAAGAACGAGTCTAAGTGTGCCAAACCACATAGGCGCGTTGTACATGCACACATAGGATGGTAAAAAGATAGAAGATATAAATGTGTTTGGAGTAAGTATATGAAACCAATGTGACGTCCCATACCACCAAATTAATTCCATACATCACTTCCTTCAGAATAAAAGTTTGAGGCCAAGTGGCCAGTTCCCTTTGAAACTTAAACTCCCACACAAATTTTCTCTATCTAGAAATTTTATTTAAGTTATTGGGCTTGAACTAATCTTAATGTTGAATCTATGGTTTATTAATAAGGTTCTTAGGTTGGAAAAATACTATAGAAATATTTATGAAAAAGTAAAAAAAGTGTATATATAGACATATCTCCATCGTTGGTGTTATCTCTCACAAGATTTTTGACACTCAAAGAGATGTGAGTTGTTTTTACTTCTATGGATAGGGTATATATAAAATTATTAAATAGAATCTCATGAGAAGCTTAACATCATAAGAATGAAAGTTAAATTGGTTATGGATATACGGATAGGAAAATACTAACCTTGAGTTGGAAATAGTTGTTTGAGGGGATGTGAGATTATAAATGAAGAATGGATAAAATTGATAAAACACGAATGACTAGTAATGATTCTAACCACTTGATTAAGCGAACAAGTCTAGATGATGAAAGATTAATTTACATCCGTAATTGAAATAGACTTAAATAATAAACATGAAATTGAAGCGTAAGAGAGTCGTACCTTATATATATATATGTATATATGTATATATATATATATATATATATATCCGATTGCAATGATTGAGAAATATGAGAAACAATGCAAACAGATTGAAATATAACTATTCTTTCAAATGTAACTAGGGTTATATTAAATTACGACTTTATAAGAAATAAAACTTAGAGTAGTATGAATTGAAATTCGATGCATAATTATTTAAGCATGATCATTATTGTAAGAATAGGGATGAGAAACTGAGTTGGAAGGTGTTTGAGTCACCGTCTGAAAGATAAAACTTACATAGAAGTATTGAAAAATTTATTTACTAAGCTATTAACTTACTTGCAAGTGTCGAACAACTTGGCTACAAAATAGATCATTAAAAAATCACAAATATTGCAAGTATATATATGATGTTTCAATTATGGAAAATATAGGGACTTACTTGGGAGTGCTGGAATCATTTTGAAGAATAAACACTATTGCTCATGGTATATGGTACCAAAAAATTTAAAAGGATTCACATATCTTGAATTAATTATTACCAATTTTAAGCACATAATGCAATTAATGAATGGGTTGAATACGTACTCATACGATGTTGGGGAAGCACATCTACATGGTAAAGTGTTCGATAAACAAATGTAGATATGACTGAAGCAATTAATATTCACGGATAATAAAAAATTTACCTCAAGGTATGATGAGTTGAGAATAACATGATAAAAGTGGTGTTCAAATATAAAAATATGAAAAATCTCAAAGATTTGCACATTGTTATAGATATCCTAAGAATATTTTAACCTCTGCAAAAATAATTAGAGTGGAACAATAAACTTTAGGGTCCCTTCTAAGCCTTGAAAGAAGGTCTTCGAAGAAGATTTTGGTTCCTATGATCTAAGGTATTACTTGCAAAAGTTAAAGCTTGAGGTTTTCAACAACAAAGCTTTATTTTCCTTTTTATGATTTTTTCTAGCATGAAAACTAAAATAATCATCCTTAAGAAAATGTGATAATCTCAACAATGACTTATGAAATTTTTTTTGGATTTAAAAGGATATTGTTTGATAATTTTAAACAAATTTAAAGGATTGAGGAACAATAAAATAAGGTTTGATTGTAAACAGTATACTCTTAAAATACTTGAATATTTGAAATATAAATATAAATAGAGAGAGTATAGTAAATACTTAGTTTAGATATCGTGTCAGTTGGCCGCAAAATAGTTGATTGGACAACATAAAATCTACATGCAATAATTTAATTACACTGGTAAAGACCAATTGTAACGAAGACTTAGCTCATGATTTGTGGGAGAGCCAATTCTTGATGGTGTCGAAGCAACGTTTCCCATCATTGCTCCAATGAACAGGCCATCTAAAAAAATATTCTTCAAGGGGATTATATATATATATATATATATATATATATATATATAAAAGTTTTAATGATTAAACTTTTACGTATAAGCTTTGGCCTTTTAAAAGAAAATAAAAAGCTTTATGAAATTAATAGAGATTGATGAAAACTAAAGTTTAACTAAAATTTGATTTGATTTTTTTAAAGCTTTTGAAACAAAGGTTTTTTTAAAAAACTAAATAAAAGAAAAGCTTTGATCAAAGCTTAATTTTTAAGCTTTTTAATCTAAAGCTCCTAAAAAAAAGTTTTCTTTTGGCTAGCTGCTGGACTGCCAGTCCATAGGGAATATATATATGTATGTATGTATGTATGTATGTATGTATGTATATTAAGTCAATATTAGATAAAATGGAAAAAATCCCTCAAAATGGGAATATATTTAAAAAATTTGTTTTGGCCATAACTTGAACATTCAAACTCCAAATTTGTCGGACAAAGTAGATCTAGATTCTACTTTTCAAGCTCTTTCCAATGATATGTCACATGAATATATTTTGACAAACTTTTGGATGAGTTTACCATATCCCCACTTTTTTCATGGGAATGGGATTTTTCCCACTTTATCTAATATTGACTTTATTTAATATATATATTTTAAATATACATATAATATATATATATATAATATTTAATATATATATGATTAAATAAATATATAAATATATAAACTAAACTTTAAGTACGCTTTTATCAAAGACCCTAGCCCAAGCGAATTGCACTCAGGCTACGCGGCAAACAGGAGAAATCAAGAGAACCACCAACGCACAGTGCGATCTTTTGGAGAGAGAGAGAGAGAGAGAGAGAGAGAGAGAGAGAGAGAGCAAAAATGAAATTTTAGAATGCGTTGTTGCCGCCCTCCGGCGCTGGGAGAGAGGAGGGGAGGGAAATTTTTGAGAAGAAAATATATATATATGTGTGTGTAATTTTAATCTTCCTCCCCTTTTCATGAAATCGGTGCCTCTTTTTTTCGTAGAAAGATTTCAACCATACATAAACATAAATCCATAAACGTGTTCTTCTTTAATTTAAATTAAAAATTTACCAAAATCACTTGTTCCTTTGTCTCTTTCACCTCTTTGTCCACAAGTCTTTGACTGCCTTCAAGAAGATTAAATTAAACCAAAGCTCTATACCATTGTCACGGGACCCTTTTGTACTTCTTGAAGAAATAATTAAAAAATCATAAAATATATCAAAAATTAAAACAAAGACTTGAATTAAATTGAAATCAAATAACATAGCATAACACAAAGCAAGGGAAATAAAATAACATCACCATCTAGACAAAGATTGGGTGAAATCTCCCCTCCCCCCCACCCCCCCGACATGAGCATTTAGAGAATTTTATTCATAAAAATAGCGCAAGGAGCTAAGAATAAATGTGCGTACAAATTGGGCTTGATTTTTTCACTTTTGGGTATTGATTTACATATTTTTAACCATATCAAAATCCCTAAGGTTTGTACACATAAAAACCTTTGCCCAAATATAATTGCTAATGGGCCTTGTTACATAAAATAACTTTGTGCACATTTGCACATTCCATTAAGCTGAATCCTGCATAGATTAAGTTAAGCATATTTTTGTACGATTATTAATTCATCAAAAATATGATAAAATATATACCTGTAACATTAATCTTGTGTCTACCATGATCAATCCCATATTAGGATTCACTAAAAGAGACGAGGCCATTATCGACACATTTTTCAACGCTTTAGAACTAAGCTCAAAAATCCCAAAGCGTCAAAATATGTGTGGAAATACGCATCAGAATGGAAACGTCGAACTCCGTGTTGAAATAAGTCTGTTTTTACACTTATTTCGACGACATTTTTGACAATTATTTCAACTGTTATTTCGACACTTCTTTCCACGCGTGCAAGAAACTTTTGGCGGATGCAGTTAAATTTTGACACGCTTATTTCGATGGATGTAGGAAGATTTTGACGCTTATTTCGACGTATGCAGGTATATATTTTTTTGGTATAATGGTGAATCCACCATTATGCCAAACTTATAGAGTACCAAAGTTAACTATACTCTGATGTGAAGAACAAAGCGAATTTGTTGGAAAAGTTGGAGTGCCAGAACGTTTTTGACATTACAAAGTATATACATTGTACACAAGTGCAAACAATGGCCAAATTATATTGCAAGATGTGAAATGTACATATTAAAGACCATATTACATGCTCTGATGTGATGAGTCGACAAAAGACCATAGTATGGAAAGAAAGCTAAAATGGTTTTTATACTCGATAACCAAAATTGCATAAAGTAGCATACAAGCTTAAACAAAGATGTGAGCTGACCAAAATATGTATGTACAAGAGGAAAGACATGGGCAAGGCCACTCTATGCGGAGCCCTCACTCAGGGTCAGGTACATTGGTCCCTGCAAAAACCATACAAGATGCTATTTTTTTTGTATACAAAACAACGATCTAACATGCAATGGCAAAGCAAGTATACAAATCATAAGGTTAAGGCTTGCCGCACTTACCATATCTGCAACAAGTATACAAATCATAAGGTTAAGGCTTGCCGCACTTACCATATCTGCAACATTCCCCCAATTGAGGTTGACGCCTTCTCTCTCAAGCTTCTCCAAAAGAAAGTACATGTTATGGCGGGCAATGTCCTCCTCTTCTCCTGTTCGCTAGTCAACCAACCACTTGATTCTAAAAGTACCATAACATAAAAACAATAAACATAACATAACATGAAATGAAACATAGAAGTTAAGCGTTGATACTTACAAAGTAGACATGGAATGCATCCCAACCACCGCTTCCAAGGTGAGAGCTTCCTACGCTCTCCATTCGGGCTTTTGCCGCATCCTCTTATTGCTTGTAGTGTTAGGATTTCTTGCATACTTTTTCTCCTCCTCATTCCAGTCCTCGATGCTCATGTACCAAGGCCTCTCACCCCCTGCCTTCACTCTCTTGTTCACATCTCCCCGCGCCAATGTTTCATGACATCCACCATGTGGTCCTTTATCCACCTTATGGGTCGACATCACTACTGACGGCCGACTTGTACTCATCCTTGATTTGATTAATGATTCTTTCTTTCTTAGCTTTATCCAACTTTGACCATAAAGGAATAAAGTCATTAGTAAAGACAATATGGCAAAGCTTGCAGATGCGGATCTTCATCTCTGTTAAAATTACAGTAATGTGATGAGCTATGGTGGATCAAATGCTAGAAACATCATTGACAAAGAGATTAAATGATAACTAAGACATGATTAGTGAGAAATTAAGTGAGTAATTAAGACATGATTAGTGAGCAATTAAGTGATAGCTTAATGTAGGCATGCATAATCAAATACCAGCAAATTCTCATTAGGCCAATGCCTCAATTTATAGAGTTTACATCCAAGCATCTAATCCCACTCATTTCTCCTTGATTCACTCCACCTCTTTTGCTTGATTCTCTCCACCTCTCCTAGAATATCTCCACACCTCCTAAATCCCCTCATGCTACCCTTTATTCTCTCCTAGTAGATTCTTCTCACCTTTTCAGAGGTTCTCTCACATTTATAGATTATCTTTTACAGCCTCTTGCTAAGGGCTTGTTTCGGGACACACCCTATTCACTTATATATTTTAACACTTCCCCTCAAGTGAATACTCCTAGCACACCTGGACCCTATACCAAGTTTCCCTCTTACTTGTAGTCCACGACCAGTGCCTCAAGTCCCTAGACTCATAGTCCTTGACACTCTCTCTCTCTATGTGTCCAAGGCTACTACAAGTGCCCGTGACCTTAACTAAAGTGCTCACACATACATTTACCACATGGCCTACATCATTGGTGGCTCAGAGGTGGTTTTACTTTGTTGGGGTAGGTTACATTGGGTTGTGGGGTTTCTCTCTCTCTCTCTCTCTCAGAAAAGATGATATGACTCCACTTCCTTAGGAGCCTCCATGAAGTTTGTTGATGTCGTTCCTTCTCCACCACTGGGTTTGCTATAGCAGTCTCTTGCCATGTGTCTTGGCTTTCCATAGTTGTGGCAAGTGAAGGTCCTTCCTCCTACTCTACCTCTTCCTCGTCCTCGTCCTCGAGAGAATCCTCCTCGGGTGAAAAATGCTTTTTCTTCTCATGCTATTGAGTCGAGCCATTTCTTCTCTTTGCCTTTCCTCTCTTGCTCTAGTAGAGCTCCTTCTATCTTGTGTAGCTTCAATTCAGGTACATTCTTTAGTGTTGCTACAATGTTTTCATATTCACCTTTGTCCACACTCTTCAGAAGCACTACTAGTGCCTCATCATCTTCTATCTTTTTGCCACAATAGCTGCCAGTTGTTGCTTAATGCTTTTATATCTGTTCAAGTGTGTGATTAAAGGTTCACTTTCCTTCATATCCAATTTGTGGAATTGCATTAACAGATTTATCTTTGAGTTTTTAGCTTGTATGCCAAATAATTTATTGAGTTTATCTCATGCATCTTTTGCCCATTGTATCCCTGTGATGTGATGAATGATTTCATCATTTCAACTGAGTGCAATAAGTCCCAATGCTTTTTCATTCCTGCTCTTCCACTCATTTTTTCATCACCTTTGGGCATTCATCTATTCCCTCAACTAGCCCCCACAGATTTTTCCTCATGAGCAGATACATGGTTTTTGTCTACCATGTGTAAAACTACTCCCCATTAAATTTGGCTATTTCTTGTGCCGTACTCATGATAATGTGAAGGGGGTCTTACCTCTTGATCTAATTTCAAGATTTTTCTATCCTTTTACAACTCAATGTGGTGTTTAGGAGATGATTACAACAACAGATTTATCAGCATAAAATCACTAGAAATTACATTAAATCAAGGGTAGCCAATTTGTACGGAATGGTTGGAGTATCAAACCATCTCCGAATTGTAATATGAAGTTATAGGGATCTGTATCACATACCTAATGGATAATTTGAACCCTCAATTGCACCAAAAAATAGTGATTAGTGCTAATTAATCACTGATTAATAAATTAATTATCTATTTTGTATGCAAAAAATAGAGTATGCGGGGAGTCCAGATCTGAGGCCTCAGAGTTCAAATGAGCTTAAATGCTTTCAAGGCAATTAATAGCAATTAGTTTAGTAGAGGACTAAGCAAGAAACACAAGATTTGACCAAACATTGAATGCTTAATCTCTGTTTTACCAAAGTCACCTGCAGATTTGATGAAGAGCTTGGATCTCGCTATAGACTTGATCAAATCAAATTCTGTCTTCACTAGCTTGTAGAGCACCCTTAAAAATCCCTAGGGCTAATAGTAATTAGATCCATTGCAACTAATGAAGACAAGATCTCAGATTTTCTTCAGAAAAGTGGCGCTTGCAAAATTGTAAAAATTAGCAGCTGTGGAAGAAGGCGGTTTGGCACGCCGATTGAATGAGCTGAATTGTGGGGAGTATAGCTATGTTGGACTAGAAGCATTTTCCCTAATATTTCTCCTGGAGGGAGATCAAGCCCCTCCACTAGCTGGGGGTGCAGAGGTTAGTTGAAAAAAGAGGTAAAAAATCTAATTATCTACTAATCCTAATTAGCTAAATGATTAGCAAGATAATGGGCTCACAAATTGATGGATTCTAGGCTAGGCTCTAATACCATGTTAAAATTACAGCAATGTGATGAGCTATGGTGGATCAAATGCTAGAATCAACATCATTAATAAAGAGATTAGATGATAATTAAGATGTGATTAGTGAGCAATTAACTCTGATAGCTTAATGTAGGCATGGATGATCAAAAACCAGCAAATTCTCATTAGGCCAATGCCTCAATTTATAGAGTTTACATCCAAGCATCTAATCCCACTCATTTCTCCTTGATTCACTCCACCTCTTTTGCTTGATTCTCTCCACCTCTCCAAGAATATCTCCACACCTCCTAAATCTCCTCATGCTACCCTTTATTCTCTCCCAGTAGATTCTTCTCACCTTTTCATAGGTTCTCTCACATTTATAGATTCTCTTTTACAACCTCTTGCTAAGGGCTTGTTCCCGCACACACCCTATTCACTTGTATATTTCAACAATCTCTTGCTTGACATCATTCAAAACCACATTACCATTGACAATTGTATAATATTTTTTCCCATTGAGCGTGGGGTGTGTGTCGAAATGTCGCAACAATGATCGCGAGTGTGGAGTGCTTCTGGCACTACATATGGAAGGATTCTCACATGGGGGCGTAGACCCATCCGTGCCTGCACACTTGGACAACAACCGCCTCCACCTCCACCACACTCGAGCGTTGTCCTCTGTGAGCATTGGATGAGTGACCTAAGGGAGGGGTTCTTCTAGCTCTTCGTGGAGTCCTTTGTGGGGTTTCTATTGGTAAACTAGGGTTAGCGATGGTGGTGTCCGACGGTGCAGTCGAAGTGCCTGCCCCTCCCCCAAAATATTGTTGTGCCATCACTTTTTGCTCGGGCGTGGATTGTGCTAGAAAACCCATAAATTGGTCAGGTGACATGGCATATGGAGAGAGGGATGGAGAGTAAGCCGGTGTCTCATCTAGAGTGCGGGACATGTCTCTACATACACATAACAAAACCCACAACATGGGCACTTGAATAAGAGCATACACATGAAAAAACCATGTAAATCTGGATGTTAGAGCACCTACCGGCACATGAGATCGAAGCACTGAGGGGAGTGGTAAGGAAGTGGAGAGCCAATGGAGTAGTGCTTGGGGGAGAGAGAGAGAGAGAGAGAGAGAGAGAGAGAGAGAGAGAGAGAGAGAGAACCTACAAAACAAAGAACTACACATGAAAAAACCATGCAAATCTGGATGTTAGAGCACCTACCGGCGTGAGATCGAGCACTAAGGAAAGATAAAAGAGGAAGTGGAGAGTCAATGGAGTAGAGCTTGGGAGAGAGAGAGAGAACCTACAAAACAAAGAACAACAAACTTGAACAATCTAAAATAGATGAAAAAACCATGCAAACCTGGATGTTAGAGCACCAACCGGCGTGAGATCGAAGCACTGAGGAGTGGTAAGGAAGTGGAGAGGCAATGGAGTAGAGCTTGGGAGAGAGAGAGAGAGAGAGAGAGAGAGAGAGAGAGAGAGAGAGAGAACCTGCAAAACAAAGAACAAAGCAAAAACAACAACATTATCCCTAATCACACACACACACATCTCACAACACATGCACATGCAACCAAGAGGAGAGGGGAGGGAGGGCAAAGAAGGAGGCGAACCTGCTTGAGTGGTAAGGAAGTGGAGAGGCAATGGAGTAGAGCTTGGGACAGAGAGAGAGAGAACCTGCAAAACAAAGAACAAAGCAAAAACAGAAACATTATCCCTAATCACACACACACACATCTCACAACACACGCACATGCAACCAAGAGGAGAGGGGAGGGAGGGCAAAGAAGGAGGCGAACCTACTTGAGGGAGAAAAATGCATGCGCGCACAAAAAACGTAAAAAATGACATTAGAAAGAGAGGCTGTATTTTACTGTAAAAACCTGAACCGTCTCGCCGAAAAATAAGTGTCAAAAAAGGCATCGAAATCAACCTGGAAAAAAGCGTTGAAAAAAATTTCAAAAAGTAATAATGAGTTCATACCCGAAACGTGGAAATAAGCCTGGAAAAAAAATGTTTCCCACGCTGATTTCGACAACCATTTCAGTGACCTTTTTGACCCTTATTTCCATGGTCGCTACTATTCATTTAAATTCAAAATCTTTCCAGATCTTGTGTGCCCCCGACATTTCAAATTCCATATCACCAATTTCCACCCTCCACAAATACTTAAGGGAGAATCCCCCTCCAAAAATAAGCATTCATTCCCATTTCAAATCAATATAGAAACCATGGACGACGCCACACCCTCAAATTTTGTTGATTTAGAGGACAAGACACTTTGCCCATGTACTCGCTACTGCAAATACTAAGTGGCTCGACGTCGACGAATTTGCAATGATCATACAAAAAATGAAAAATATTTTCTGTGGAGCAATTGGAACATCTAATTAGTGGCAATGCACGCTTCAACAATGATGAAGCAGTGGATATCCGGCCTGAATGATGGTGGAGACCAACAAGAGTAGCCACAAACGAGGTGATCCAACAACCCGAGGAACTTGCGGCGGATTCAAAGCAATACTAGAACATGACGTGGATGACATGATAAATGCCTTACATGATGGAGCATAAGCTCATGGTTTGGAACATGAAGGGGTAGAAGAAATCACACGACATGTGGAATACGCTTCCCAAGAAGAGAAAGAGCTATGCAAGCTTGCTCGTCTTCCACTATATCGTGGAGCACATGTGTCTGTTTTACGTGCTTGCCTATCCATATTGAACTTGGAATCGATTTTTGGATGGTCTGATACGAGCATATCAAAATTTTTTAAGTAAGTGATGATATCATATGCAATTAGTGAGTTATGTAACTTTATATGCATTTTCTTAGCCTGTCTATTTTGTGTAACAGCTTCTTGAAACATTAAACATTGCCAGAAGATAATGAGATGCCAGTAGACTATAGTCGAGCAAAAACAATGGTACACTCGATTGTTGGCATGGACTATAACACACACCATGCTTGTCCAAATGATTGTATTCTTTAGCATCAAGAATATAACAATGCAGTACAATGTCCACATTGTGGTACATCGAGATATAGACAAGATGTGTAAGGCGAAAGGGTACCAGCAAAAGTTTTACGACACTTTTCCATCATCCCTCGAATTAAAACAATGTTCAAGTGCAAATCCATTGCAGCAGGATTGATGACTTGGCACCGTAACACTAGGTCCACGGATGGTGTTATGCGTGTGCCCGTAGATTCCCCTGCATTATGGAAGCACATTGAAGAGAAGTGGGTAGCCTTTCAGGAGGAGGCTTGCCATATTCGACTCGGACTAGCGATGGATGGACTGAATCCATTTGGTCTACGAAGTTCATCATGGAGTTCATGGCCTATTTGTCTATCTAACTATAGTCTTCCACCATGGCTAGTGATAAAAAAAGGGCACCTTTTATTGTCTTTGATAGTTCCTAGAAAGTACAAGGTGAAGAACATGGATGCATATTTAGCCCCTTTAGTTGAGGAGCTTTGCTTGGAATATCTGGAAGGCTAGATGCACCAAGGCTATTAAGGGTACTCCCATTCTTGTTTCTCAGTGTCTTTGTAGGATTTGGAGTGATATTATTCACACCATCATGGCTACCTAGGCCAGAATCTAGGGATCTTCGAGGGCTGCGGAGAGGAAGCGTGGCCAGTTTATGAGAGAGTGGGACATTGGTATCTTTTTCACGTCCTCTCGTTCGGGACCCTATTGGCAGCACAGGGCTCCTGATTGGTTGAGATCTCCACCTTTCTTGGTGTGAAATCTCCATTTTGTAAAAAAAATTTCATACTTAATAGAAGTCTCCTTTTTGAAAAAAAAACGTTGAGGAGCTTCGTGTTCTATGGGAGGGCATTGAAGTTCATGATATTTCCAAGAGGTTTGGACAACGTGTGCTAACATTGAGAGGAATACGTATGTGGACTATGCATGATTGGCATGGCTGAGGAATACGTATATGGACTATGCATGATTGGCCTGGCTATGGAGAGTGCTCTGGTAATACTCCAGCTTGTTGTTGACATATTATGTTAAGTCACGATTGTCTCCAAAATTACCTGTGCTACAATCTTTTTTGATGTTCTATAGGGCTTTTAGTGTCAGGGTATAATGGATGTCCAATATGTGGGCCGCAACTTGAGGCTTGGTTTTTAGAGTCTATGAAGAAGATAGTATACGAGGGCCACAAGAAGTATCTCCCTGACAACCATCCTTTGCGTGAGGGATTTCTAGGAAGGTCTCCTCGCATATGGAAGAGCAGTGATTGGAGGACCTTATGGGAGCTGGATCCAACCTACACACCTCCAGGAATGAAGCGTCTATCCATTTTCCATTAGCTTCCATACTGGAATGACCTTCTAGTGAACCATCTTCTTGACCCAATGCACATTTTCCATTGGCTTCCATACTAGAATGACCTTCTAGTGAACCATCTTCTTGACCCAATGCACATTTTCAAGAATATAGCCGAGGTGCTTTGGAAAACCATCACAGGAGAAAAGGACAGCAAGGCACAACGAGATGATTTACAAGAGATTCAATGCATGCAACACTTATGGGCCCAAAATAGAGTAGATGGGAAGGTGAAGCTACCAAAAGCACCTTGGGTCATGACAAAGGAAGAGCAACGGTGTGTAAAGAAGTGCATTAGTGAGTTTCATACCCCTATAGGACGCATGCATTGCTTGAAGGGAGAATTTACAAAAAGGACGATGAGATTAGTGGCTTGAAGAGTCATTGATTGGCACAAATTCTTACAATTAGTGCTTCCTATAATAGCCATCAAGGATTACCTCAACGGTGACAATAGAGTAACAATTTATAAAATTGGTGCAGTGAGGCGTTGGATATCAAGGAAAGAGATTAGTAGAGACACATTGGAAGTAGCACGGTTAAACTCCATCAAGGCTATTACAATGGCTGAGAAATACTTTCCAACAAGTATTTTAACCATTCAATTGCACTTGTTGCTAGTTCATGTGGTTGATGAAGTTGCTGTGGTTGGGGTTGTCCATAGACAATGGATGTTTTTCTTGGAGAGATTTATGAAGATACTTAAAGGATTTGTTCGTCAAAGAGCTCGTCCTCCTGAAGGTAGTATGGTAGCGGGATGGCTTGTTCAAGAATCACTTGTGTATATAACTGAACTTCTCAATACATCTGATCTTGATATGCCAAGATAATGGACATAAGAAGAAGATGATCGACTAGTTGGGGAGAGCCATAAGGGAAAGGCCTTGTGAGAATAATGGATGTAGCATTGTGTGAGATGATCAACAAATTTTGCATCTTAAACTCACATGCTATGGAGAAATGGATCGAGAGATATAACTTGGTGAAGGCTAAAAGGGATCAAGCTCGTTTGAGTTTTAGAAGGAGTCGAACAACCCACACACTACCGTACCCAAAGAACTTGCACTTCTTCCAGACTTTCCTTCTAATAAATGGCTCGAGCAAACCATACTACAAGCTAAGTGCAATGGTGAATCAATAAGTGATGAGGAGGAGGAGCTTGCATATGGTTGTGATTTCCATGTATGTGAGTGTGAGATATCTACACATTGTCTTTTATGTTGTGCTTTCGTGAATTTATACAATAAAAGTACTTATTTATTGTGCTTGTAGTATCATAAGTTTGGGGCAATGTGGTCACACGCGATGTTACTTTCAAGTAGAAGGAATAGATAAAAAGAGAACAACATTTGATTATGGTGTGAAGGCTAATTTCATGCAAGACAATCGTTCAAGTGCAAGTGATGGCAATACTGAAGTAGGCATGCTGGATTATTGTGGAACAATCCAAGATATTATTAAGGTTGGATTCAGAAAGTTTGATATATTTATTTCATAAGGGAAAATTTGGACTCACTTTTGGGCCTTTTAAGCCATGGATCTCACTGAAGGACGAGCAAGTTGATGATGAACTTTAATTTCATTGTTTGTAAAACAAGGCACTTTCTTAATTGCACCTTAATGAGGAGGAGGATCTAGCATTTGTCCTCCTTCTTCAAAGAGTGTGATGGAAGTTCTACCCTCCTCTCTTCCTTGCCCCCCCACCCCCCCCCCTCTCTCTCTCTCTCTCTCTCTCTCTCTCTCTCTCTCTCTCTCTCTTATAGACACATATGCTTGCAAAGAGGTAGAAAGAGAAGGCTAAAACACACCCCAAGGTGGGAACCAGCAAATATTATTTATAAATTTAAATTTTAAAAAAATAAAATTTCCATGATTATTTCGACGCTTATTTCCACGAGTATTTGGACGCCTCATTTGGACGTATATATCGACGATGCGACCAAGTGCGTAAACTAAGCGTCGAAAAACAATGATTCTCTTGTAGTGATTGTTATTTCGACACTTATTTCCATGAATATTTCGACACCTCATTTGGACGTATATATCAACGATGCGACCAGGTGTGTAAACTAAGCATCGAAAAACAGTGTGTTCTCTTGTAGTGATTATTAACATGGTATTAGCTTAGGTGGACTCTTGGTCATGGTGAATATTTATGTATAGTTTTCTTGGTTATGTGTTCATTTAATTAAACATATTTTCTATTTTAGCATTTCTATTGTGAGAAAATTATGCACACTCATCATTATGGATTGCATTTGGAGTCTTGGAAGCTACTCATGGAGATTTGGAGATTATGGTGCTGACATGGAAGCTAAAAATGAAGCTTTCACCAATATGAAGACTATGAAGTCTTCATCAACATCAGAGAAGCCTCCCAAGAGAGTTGAAAATGGGAGTTTTGCAACATGGAGAGCCTGCTCATCATCAAAGAAGCTCAAATAAGGATTTTCAGCAAGTATGAAGGCTATGGAGTATTCGGTGTCAACAAGGAAGCTGCCAAGAAATTTTGTGGAGTTTTTGCCTCATAATTTTAGAATTTGAGCATGAGAGAATGCTCATTGATGGAAAGAAGGGTTGCTAATTTATGGAATGAGAAGATCCCATGGTTCTTTGCAAATAGACAAAGAGCATGTGAAGGTGCACATACTTGTTCAAATGGTGGACATGTGGTTATGGACTGATTTGCAGTCCATGTTGGAGCTTGTCAAGAAAATAGCATGGCTCATATTTTGCTCAATGAAGGAGAGAAAAGAAGGGGATGGAAACCTTGGCAATTTCCACATGTTTTGCACCTTGGTTTCATGGTAATTAAACCTCAAAAGAAGAAGAAACCTTAAAGATTTGCATGCTAGGAAGTAGCATGCACACGTGGAGTTCATAGGGAGCTAAAGAAAGTATTGCTAATGGCTATAGTGACCATTAAGAATAAGGTCTATGAAGGAAAGGTAAGATATGGAAAACTAAGCCATATTTGGAACAGTTTATGTGAGCAAAAACATAGCGACAAAGAAAGGCTACTAATGGAGGTTGCAACACTAAGAGGAAAGTGCTAATTGCCATGGGCACTTTTGGAGGCAGGACCAAAGATGGTCGAAGGTTAATTGAGTACCATTACCACTACTATGTGGAAGAGCACATCCAAAGGGATAAATCCAAAGATAAGAAATGATAGAGAAAGGAAATAAAAGGGAGAGGCAAGAAATTAAAGTTGAATAAAGAGGGGAGCTGCAAGCTGTAGTCAAGGAGGAGTGTTGAGCTGAAACAACAACATGGCAAGGAGTTGAGAGAAGCTAAAGATATGTGAAGGCAAGTAGAAGGCTAAATAATCCAAGGGTAGTAGCTCAAGTCAGAGGAACACGGCAGTTTCAGGCAATAAAAGAAGTTGCCCAGAAGAGAAGATGTGGAGCGTAGGTCACAGTCCATGCGAAGAAACGCAAGACACAGTCTAGCACGAGTACAAGAGACAGATAACAATTGCAACAACACCAACGAACATCAGTGTAGCAGCAAAGAGTAGCAGGCACCTACTCACTCTCCCACTCATCATCAAAGCCGCTCACATGAAGCAGCACCAAGAATGGCCGCGATTCCATGAGTAAGCGTCTAGGGGTCAGAATCTACCGAGCGACCTGGCCGTCAAAGCTGGCCAGTGGGGCATCATGAAAAAGAAGGCCTTGTGAAGGCAGCGAGGCAACTTTGCGAGTTAGCACTCAAGGTCGCCATGGTAAGCTAAGAAAGAAGCTTAGAGAAAAGCAAAGTTGCAGCATAGTAGAAGAGAGACAAGGCAAACCAAGTGGCCATGGAAGCTTGTGTCAAGCTAGGTGCAGAGTTGATGTCCGTGAAGGAGAAGAGCTTCCACCTGCGTGGAGCCCAATCCTAACAAAAGTGGTAGATGTGCAGAGTTGATGTCCGTGAAGGAGAAGAGCTTCCACCTGCGTGGAGCCCAATCCTAACAAAAGTGGTAGATGTGCAGTTTTGTCCAGCGGGCACAGGGAGCGAGCCAAGCAGGGAAAGGCTGCAGATTATGGTGCGTTGTGTATAGATGCCGCATGGGTAAGCTTGGCGCTACACACTATTTGCAGACTTTGCAAGATTTATATATATATATATATATATATATATATTAAAAATCTACCCTTAATTTTATAAGAGGCATTTCACATGGTTTCACACACACACATGTCCAGATATAAAGACTCGTTCACATGAAGGAAACATGTCAAGTTTTTTTGTGAAATCCTTAAGGGTTATTTCACATAACTAGTTCAACTATCCTTGAGTTTTTTAAAAAATATACGTTCACATGTGGGTTCCCTACCCGGCTATAGCCAAAATGGAGTTGTAACATATTCTCACCCATTATTATGAGGGAATTTATATTCACCCAGTGTGAATGAAGGTTATCCTACTTGAGGCGAAGGTTTCAAAAGAGATATATGGTGCTAAAAATGGAACTAGGTTCCTAGCCTAAGCAAAAATAGGCGCTTGTAGTCCTCCCAGAGTTGAGACTCAAAACTAGATAGTGTGTATGTTTCTGTCCTAGCACAATGTGATGTAACACTCTGATATCATTGAGGGGGAGTGTAGAAAGCTGTAATGCCTATTGTCATGTGGGTGATGGTGGGTGAGTGAGAACACCTCACTTACGAGGGGGTTTTGAAATATGTAAGCTCGGTTTATGATTGTGTGGGAAAGCACCCTACAAGTGCAAGATATTGTGGAAAGATAAGAATGCTACATGTGATATTGTGTATGGTGTGTGAGTGTTGACCAAAAGAGTGTGCCACATGGATGCATACATGTAAAGTGAGATGAGGGCTATCTATATTAGAAGCCTCATTGTATGGTTCATTGGGGAATGCAATAAAGCTATTGTTGAGTGTGCAATCTCTCTCTCTCTCTCTCTCTCTCTCTCTCTCTCTCTCTCTCTAGTTATGGAGTTTTTAGTGTGGTATATCCCACCTTAATCTTTATGCTTAATCTATGTTTATCTACCATGATCAATCCCATATTAGCATTTTCAACAACAAATGTGTGTCAAAATAGACTTATATGCAAGCAACTCGCTTTCACACTAGGCTAAAAAAAAGATAAACAAAGTCCCCACGCACTAGTTCTAAATTAAAATCAAGTATCTACATGAAGTTAGTGACTTTTATATATTTGGCATTAAGCTTATGGTAAGTCCAATTTATATTTTGAGTGTCGTCTTATAAAAGATAAATACTCATTTGTGTAGGTAAGATGACAAATGACAGCTTACGGTAGATCTTTGGGGGGTGCACTTCTAAAAAATTATATATATCACGTGTGTTCAAGGGGCATTTAAAAAACCCCTCTTATGAACTAATAGATTTTTTGTATTTCTCTAGACAAGGACACTCACTCATCTCTACCCCCACACTCAAGAGGACAAGCATAAGAGAAACATGCACCAACAATGTAGCTCTCTCTTCTCTCAACTCTCTCTCTCTCACCATAGACACATAAGAGAGAAAGGAGATAAGACTAGGCCCAAAATATTTCTTATAGTATCTCTTTCTTGTTTGGAGGACATGAAGGGTGTAGCGTAGGAAGTAGAGTGACCTCCCAAAATTTATGTAAATAATATCCTCAAATGTTTTATGCATGTATGATGGTAGGCAGCGAAGGCGATGATAGTAGTGTACATGATGCCACTATCTGAAGGCCATTTATTGAGGTCAAAGCACATGACTTCCCTATTGTAAACGTGGACATAATCATCTTGAATGTCAACCAAAAGAATTATTATCTTGACAAACCTAACAATAGCTACAATGGCAAAATCATGGATCACTTTCCATGCATGGACAGTAGTATGTATGAACTACCTTTGTTGGTTCAATATCTCAAAGCTCTAATTAAAGTAGGGAAAATTGTAGATGAAGTGAGACTCCCAAGAACGCCTTTCATGGAACTCTCTAATAGTGACCCTTTGTTTGAAAGGGAGTGGGTAACCACAAAGGTTGCTTGGAGATGACCTATATATATCAACATATTCTTTGATGGTGAGGAAGGGCAATCTCTCTAGGCTAGCTAGATACCAAAGTTATCAATCGCAACTGCTATTGGGATGGGTAGTATTATCTCTAACTATTTTTGGAGGTTGTAACTCCTCCGTATAGGACATTTGGTCTTACAGTGCCCCTGCCCCACCGTCAACAAAATAAAAGCATTGGTACCCTTTGGGTGGCAGATTTCTGCTACCACAACCCAATGGTCGCAAGACGAGGGGCAGGAGTTGGAGCCATCATCCACTAGCCACCAGCTACATTGGTGCAATTGGTTGAGGCATAACACTTTGGGTAGGCACCACATTCTGTGGTTGAGTATTCATGCGGTTTGGAGACTAGCATCTAGAACAATTATTATATAGCATTGCTTTGTTGAATGATTAGTGACATTAAAGATAGCACAATAATTGTTGAGATTTTAGTGATCTAGCATACATTAATAAAGAGAATGTGGGGGAGAGGGAGAGCTTCAAACCCTAGCAAGAAAACACACACACACAAGAGAGAGATGGATACCTGAATTTTATTCTATCTTCTTCTTCTTTACTCAACCAACATAACATCAGAGTACACACTATATGGGTTAGTACTTAAATACTACAACATACAAGGGTCGGTCCATAATGTGAACCCGACTAAATGAGCTGGCACTATAACTATGCCAGTCTCTAGTAATCCAAAATGCCAGTCTCTAGTAATCCAAAATGGCTGTCACACAGCCTCTTATCCCACTGGCTGCATATCACCCATATCTCACCAACCATGCAAGTGGTGTAGAAATGGAAGCTATCACCCAGGCGGGTCATCAATGTCTGTCGTAGCTATAGTGGAGCTCGATATCTCAACACTCCCTCTTGAGCTCAACTCCACACATTGTACTCCAAGCAAGCTCCTAAACTTGTGGAGATTCTCTGTGCCCAATGCCTTCGTGAAGATGTCAGCCACCTGATCCTCTGTGTGTGCTGATATATACCAGATCTACATCTCCTGCTAGAATCTTCTCCCTCACAAAGTGATAATTCAGCTCAATGTGCTTCGTTCTTGCATGATATACTAGGTTACTAGCCAACTCTATGCTGCTCATGTTGTCACAATATATGACAACTACCCTATCCACCACCACGGGCTCTCCCATGTCACCAAGTAGCTTTTGAAACCAAGCTGCCATAGCAGCACCCCTATACTCTGCCTTTGTACTCAACAAGGAAAATCTTGGCTACTTCTTACTGCTCCAACTCATAGCAGCACTCCCAAATGAGAACATAAAACCACTGGTAGATCTCCTATCTGCAATACTACCATCCTAATCAGCATCTATGTACCCATGCAACTGTGTCTCTATACGAGCCTCATAGAAAAGTCCATAATCAACTATGGACTTTATGTACTTGAGGATCCATCTAGCCGCATCTAAGCGTGGCTTCCTAGGGGGCCTCTCGGGGGGGTCACTCACAAAAAAATGTGAATATCACGTGCGTTCAACAGAAGCATAATTTTAATTTATGAAACTTACAGAAATATATTTACATAAGGGTATGATTTAAAAATTTTTCAAAAAAATTTACAGATTCATAAAGAAAAGGGGATATTATATAGATTAAAAAATTCACAAATAAGGGATTTAAAATATAGGCCTTGAACGCATGCGATAGAGATATTTTACATATAGTGACCCCCCCGAGGGGGGCCTGCATAAAATGACTCACAAGTCCAACAACATAGCTCGATTCTGGCCTTGTAATAGTCATGTACATCAAACTACCCACTATACGCCTGTATGTAGTGGGGTCCTCCAAAAGCTCACCTGTATCTGCGGAAAGCTTTGTGTTCTGCTCCAATGACACTGAAATAGGCTTATAGCCTGTCATACCATACTTGGACATGTCTAAGCCATACTGCCTCTACAATAGCAAAATGCCATGAGGTGATCTCACCATCTCTATGCCCAATAAATATCAAACTTCTACTTCAAAAGCATCTTGACATCATGTATGTCTGCATCACTATCACCAGTGATAATCAAGTCATCCATATATATTACTAATAACATGATCCCTCTATTTGTCTTTTTCACATATAGTGAAAAATCTGCATTGGATATCTGAAATTCAATGGTAACAAGATACTCCCTGATCTTGTTTGACCATGCTCTAGGTTCCTTCTTCAAGCCATACAAGGATTTGCATAACCTGCACACAAAATCTAGATGTGCATCACTCTCATAACCTACTGGCTACATCATGTACACTTCTTCTTGCAAATCACCATGCAAGAAAGCATTCTTTACATCCATTTGATGTAAAGACCAACGCTTCACTACAGCCATAGCAATGATAGCTCTTACGGTTTCCATTCCTGCAATTGGGCTAAATGTCTCCTCATAGTATATGCCGTAAGTCTGTGCATCGCCCTTGGCAACCAATCTTGCCTTGTCACTAAACCATTAGCATTCTACTTGACTTTATGCACACACTTACATCTAATTGCCTTCTTTTTCTTAGGCAAAGGCACTAACTCCCATGTTGTATTTGCATCCAATGCTGCCATCTCCTCATCCATGGCATCTTCCCATTTCTTATTTCCACTTGCCTGCTCAAAGAAAGTGGGCTCAACCTCCTGTATTTATTTTACCATGTAAGCATAATGATGGGCTGTATATCCATCATATCTCAACCTATCAAACAGGGTATCTAACCCTCGTAGACCTGCGTACACCTAGATCACTACCATGTGTCCTCAAAACAACCTTGGTTCTCCTTACACCAGGAGTAACCATAGATGGAATGCCAAGCTCCTCAAGGCTCTGCTCAGAGCCACTAGAGTCACCATCCACATATGAGTGACCTACTGATAGATCAGGCACAAAAGGTTGATCTACCTTTTCTTTCCCTTTCCGTGATACATGTATACCTACATCATTTCTCAACCTGCCTCTAACCATGGGCTAACATTGGATCCACTGCTCAAGGACTCCCACTTAGCACCACTTATGATTGCTGCTCTACATGTGGGGAAACATCAGCACTTCTTACATCTACATCTATTGTTGCCTTTACTACTAGTGCATACTAGCTACTCATGTCATCGAAGATAACATCTCTGCTTACTCGTATCTCATGAGTGGTAGGGTTATAGCATCTATAACCTTTTTGCTCTATAGCATAACCAATGAAGATGCATTTCTATACCTTTGGATCCAACTTTGTTCTCACTTCATTAGGAACATGCACATATGCAATACACCCAAACAATTTCAAGTGAGACACATCCACTCTTATGCTTGTAAACTTCTGTTCAAGAGTCATACCATGAACAACTGCAGTAAGTGTCGTCTTATTCATAATGTATACAACAGTTGTTACTGCTTCTGTCCAAAAGTAATGTGGCATATTCTTTCTAGCCATCAAGGCATGTGCCACTTCTACAATATGCCTATTTTTCCTTTCTGCAACACCATTCTATTGCGGAGTGTACCTGCACGTAAACTACCTCTTGATTCCCTGCTTTCACGGGAAATTGCTGAACTCATTGGAGAAATATTCTCCCCCACCATCTGATCTTAGGCATTTTATTTGCATGCCTTTTTTCTTCTTGACCTAGGCTTTAAATCTTTGAAAGTGAGTAAACACCTCACTTTTCTCCTTCATGAAATAAACCCACACTTTTCTAGTGTGGTCTCATCAATGAATGTAACATAGTACCTGCAACCTACAATCGTTGCAGTCTTGGTCGGTCCCCATACATCTTAATGTATGATATCTAATGTCCTTGCACTGACATGCTTTTCATGTGGGAAAGCATGATTGGCTTGCTTACCAAGTTGGCATGCTTCACATACCTTATGCATATCATCAACGTTAAACTTTGGCAAACCTACAACAATATTTTTGTCCTGCATAGACTTCAGTCACATGACTAATGCGCTTGTGCCATATGTCAATATCTACAATGACATATGTTCCATGTGCAAACATGGCTGCCTTTATCTCAGGCATGTTCACATCCAAAGTAAACATCCTGCCATTTCTGTTACCCTTTTTAACCAAGGAAAATTTATTTTTGAAGTCTTCCACAAAACATCCTTGAGGATTAAACCTCACTTGTAGACCTTGCTCAACCATCTGTCCAACAAAAACGAGGTTCTTTGTAATATTCGAAACATGAAGTATATTAGCCAAGCACTTCATTTTGACATTCGGCAACATGAAGTATATTAGCCAAGTACTTCATTTTGCCATTTGGCATAGACAATGGCACTTTACCAACATGCACAATGGGATGCGCAGTATCATCACTTGTTTTTACATAACCTGGTTTTTCCATTTTTTGCATATCTCTAAACCACTTAGCATGACTAGTCATGTGGTTAGAGGGACCAAAATCCAGATACCATATATCTTTAGATCCTGACACATCCCCTATTATGGAACTAAGCATGTGCTGCATCACAAATAGCTGCTCACTTCTGTCTCATCACCTTCATGTTACTCAACTACTACAACATATAAGGGTCAGTCCATAATGTGAACCCAACTAAATGAGCTGGCGCTATAACTATGCCAGTCTCTAGTAATCCAAAATGGTTGTCACATAGCCTGTCATCCCACTGGCCGCATATCACCCATAATCTCACCAACCATGCCAATGGTGTAGATGCAGAAGCTATCACCCAGGTGGGTCATCAATGTCCGCCCGTAGCACTAGTTGAGCTCAATATCTCAACAATTAATATTAAACCTGAGTGGATAATGCTTGAAAAGATGCAAGGGAGTCGGAGAGCTTGAGCTCTTGCAAGCACACACACACTCACAAAACCCTAAAAGAGAACACACAAGGTGAGAGGCTGAAAATCTTCTTCTTCTTCTTCTTCACAACACTCAACACACCATATACAAAGATAGGAGTACACCCTATATGAAAAGGTACTCAACCAAATACATACTAGGGTTCTCTATAGTGTGAACCCAACTAAATGAGCTAGCGCTATAACTATGTAAGTCTCTAGAATGGCTGTCACACAGCCTGTCATCCCATTGGCCGCATATCACCCATGATCTCACCAACCATGCTAGTGGTGTAAGTGTGGGGCCTATCCCCCAGGCCTATATGAAAAGGTACTCAACACACCATATACAAAGATAGGAGTACACACTATATGAAAAGATACTCAACCAAATACATACTAGGGTTCTCTATAGTGTGAACCCAACTAAATGAGCTGGCGCTATAACTATGCCAGTCTCTAGAATGGCTGTCACACAGCTTGTCATCCCACGGGCCGCATATCACCCATGATCTCACCAACCATGCCAGTGGAGTGTCCACTGCCTCACTAGATGAGCTCGATATCTCAACACTCCCCCTCGAGCTCAACTCCATCTCATGTACACCAAGCAAAGCCCTGAATCTATGGAGCTTCTCTATATCCAATGCTTTGGTGAAAATGTTAACGATATGATCCTATGTGCTGACATAAACAAGGTCAACATCTCCTGCAAAAACCTTCTCTCTGACAAAATGGTAATGGACCTCTATATGCTTCGTGCGAGCATGAAAAACTGGGTTCTTGGCCAACTATATACTGCTAATGCTATCACAGAAAATGACAACTTGTCTATCCCACTGATATACCCAAATCTGCAAAAGCAGCTTTCTCAACCAAGCTACCACCTCACATGCTGCCAGAGCAACACCTCTGTACTCGGCCTTTGTGTACTGGATAGAGCAATCGTTGGCTACTTCTTACTGCTCCAAGTCACAACAACACTCCCCAAAGAAAACATGAAGCCACTAGTAGATCTTCTATCTGAGACACTACCAGCCTAAATTAGCATCTGTGTATCCATCCATGTACACATATCTCTGTCCCAGTTTTATAAACAAGTCCACAATGCAAAGTAGACCTCACATACCTCAGTACGCGTCTCAATGCATCCAAATGCAATTTTCGAGGAGCCTGCATAAACTGACTCACCAACCCAAATTTGGCCTGGTGATCGTCATGTAGATCAAGCTTCCTACTATGTGCCTATACATAGTAGAATCCTCCAAAATCTCTCCTCAATCTGCACTCAACTTGCCATTCTGATCCAATGGCACTGAGATAGGCTTATAGCCTGTCATACCATGCTTGGACAACATGTCCAAGCCATACTGTCTCTGCAGTAATCCAATATCGCTCTTGTTTCCTTAATCTTAATTCTCGGAGTTGTCGTTCCATCTTACTTTGTGGGAAGTCCAATTCCATTTCCTCGGTGGTGGAAAAGAATATTTGACCCGTCCTAATTGCACTTTCCATATCTCATCTAATTCCAGGGGTACTAGTATTTGACAGCCTAGAATTCAATGTCTGGAAGAATGACCATTCTTGTCTTGGATCGAGTCCACCGCTAGTTGACGGACCCATGCCCGCAGATTGCGCTTCTTTAGCATGACTGGTTTGGAGACCAAGAAATCCCTGGGCTATATCAATGATCCCACTGGACTTGGTTGGATAGTGTGGTTTGTCACCTTCCCCAAACCCAGTGTATCTCAGCCCTTCTTTCATGGATTTCTCACTATTGGTTTCTGTGGTGGTTAAAGGTTTCTTAAGACACTTAAGTGTGTGCTTGCAGATTGTCCCGATCCCACACTTCTTTGATAGGAAGTTCCTAGATGATTTGATGTACTATCAACATGCATAAGATCGTCTCCGATGAGTTTTCGAGATCTTAAGTGCATCAGGAGGCGTGAATTAGTAGAGAATATTTCACGTCGTCAAATAGCAAGACTTGGTTCATGTCGTGAAACTGTAGAAAACATGGTTCACGTTGTGAAATAAAAAGTTTTTCATGTCATGAAACAAAAAGTTTTTCACGCCATGAACTATTTCGAAAATGGTTCACTTCGTGAAAATCTACTGCACTTTCACGTGATCCATTTTTTCTCCTCAAGATTAAATTCCTTCTTTAGCCAACCCTCACAGCCTTAGTTTTGTCAATTTGTCGGTTTTGGTCTTCTCGTGAAACAAAAAGTGTTTCACGCCATGAACTACTTCAAAAATGGTTCACGTCGTGAAAGTCTACTACACTTTCCTGTGATCCGATTTTTGGCGGACTAAATCGTGTCAGAGGTGTCAGGATAAGGGTTTCTATTTTTGGAATGTCCCGTGATTTTTGGTGAAAATCTTGGCGCTAATTTTGTGAGTGACTCGCGACGTGAAATTACAGGAAAATGGTTCACGTCGTGAACAACTTCCTACACTTTCAAGTGAAGTTTTCGCATTGGCAATTTGTAGTCTTGGGTGCATAGTACTTATCCAGTTGATGAAAATTAGATTGTGCCAATGCTAGGGAATGAAATGCAAGTTCCTAGTTTAATCAATGGTCCCTTATGTTTTTGAATTTTTTGATTTTTTAAAAAAAAAGAAGAAAATAACATGCAACCTGCTTCTTCACGTTGGTGTTTTTTGTGGTGCTAACATTAAACATATCAAGAGTAACCAATGAATCCTTTCCTAAACTACTTTCCATAACATTCACAGCATCAAAACTTTTAATTTTTTTTTAAAACCACACACAGCTTATTTTTTTAAAAAACCACACACAGCTTATCCTTCCGTTTTCCACATAATGCATTACCAAAATGCAAAGGCAACAATGAATACTATGCAATGGGAGCTGAAACTCAAAAAAGTATGGAAGAAACAAAGGTGTGTCCCTAGCAGCGGCGCCAAAAATGTTATGCTTGACCACACCTCCAAGAGGGAACTCTACACATTCACCAAATGGATGAGCAATGAAACACAACCGTCATGGGGTACTTACCAATGCTTCGATTTAATGTCTCTTGAAGCCTCCAAGCTCGCATGTATGCTCCAAACTCCAAGCTCCACCTCCACACTATGACCGTGGAGATGCTCACACCATTACATAGGCCAATCACACTCTCTCTCACTCTCTCATACAAACCTAAACACACAAGCATGAAAGAGGCACAATGCTAGAATGCTCTCACTCCTAACTCTCTCACAAGTGTACAAGGGAAGAGCTCTCAATATCACAAAGGGGATTGTGTCCTTTCATTTTATGAGAAAATACCTTATATACAATTAGCCCTTATTCACACTTGGGTGCCCAAAACTTACTAACTAGGCCTTGGGTGGCCAATGTCTCATAATGTACAACCTTTATAGTGCCTTTACATGACACTTATTAATGTCTTCAATTGAGGATCATGGTGTTAATCCAAATGGGATTAGCAGAGACACAATGGAATTTCTTCTCAAAGGAGTTGTAAAGCTTAGAGACCTCAAGGGTTACGAGCTCGGCCATTGGAAAGATCCTCATGACAATAGCGGTTCACTAGGTAATCTTCTTGTTGGATGTGTTCCAAGGGGGGTTTGCATGAGACATAACAACATCATGTATGGTTGCATCAGGAGTCATGTTCATGATATAAACTGTTGTAAAAGTAGATTCAATCTAATAGCTATGTGGCATTTGTTTTTCATCAATAAATGCACGTTTTTCTCTGTAATGTGCCTGTTGTTTTGCTCAGAAACTCCATTTTATTCTGGAGTGTATCTACATGTAAACTAGCTCTGAATGCCATTCTTCTAAAAAACATTAGAGAACTTATTAGAGAAGTAGTCTCCCCTCCATCTCACCTTAGGCACTTGTTAACCACTTGAGTTAACATGACCTTTTGCACATCAACTATGCTTTTTTATAAATCATCTTTTTGGAACTACGCTAAGCGCTTATTTTAAAAGAGATATGGGATGACTGAAATTACAGCTTGTATAATCCTGGTCATAAGGAATCGATGTACGTAGAGCTAGTTAAGTAGGAAGACTAGTTTTGGGCCCCCGTTTGTGATTGGGCGATCGGACATTGTAAATATGAGCTCATGTATATAAGACATTTCATGAAATATGAGAAGGGAGAATCCAATTTGTCTCAATTTAGTTATGCCTGTGCTCTCTCTCTCTCTCTATCATTTGAGTTTATGGTTTCTTGCTTGCTTGTGTTGTGTCTTGCTTGCTTAGATTGTTATGTGAGTAGGAATGGTAGTGCTCTCCCTTCTCTTCTCTTCTATCTTCTCATTACTATCTACCATGCCCTATTTGTATATGATTGGCATCAGGTAGAGATTGATCTCTAAATAGATCTGTCCCTCTTACTCATTACCTAGCCTTGGATCTCTCTTTGGGTGACACAACGAGAGTGTGGAGTGAGCCCTTAACTTCCTCATATCGGGGAGTTAACCCTCATAGGGTTGGCTAAGTTCCATTCACTGGATTCAACCCTTGCATGCACCTTTATTTTCTTCTCTCTTGTGTGTGTGAGGAAGTATGCTATCCATTAAAAGTTTTTTGCCGCTGCCAAGGAAGGTATTTAGCTTATGGTCCTTCACTTGATTCATTAGCTAGAGTCTTTGATTTAGCTCAAATAGAGTGAAAATTGTTTTGTTTTGTTTTGTAGGAGATTACCCGAATTTTGGATTGTTGATCAAGCATCAGAGCATTTGAATCTTCACTGAGAGTGGGGAGAAACTTGTGAGTGATCTTACCTTGCCCTTAACATTCAAGCAATTTTCAATTTATGTATTTTTTCTTCTTGTTTGAATTTTTGTTTAATCATCTAATTAGTTTCAATTAAGTAGCTTAAACCATGTATTATAGGCGCATCAAGAAGAAGCTAGAGACTAGCTCTAGCCCCTTATAAAAACAAAATCATAAAAAATCCTTGGGAAGACACCTAAATTAGCAAGAGCAAGGGTAAAATCATAGGCAAAATTGCATTCTACCAGGCATCTCTTAGAAGCATATGTCCGTTCGCTCATCAGGAAACACTCGTTCCTTCTGTTGTTGCAGCTAAATCTGGCAAGATCTACTGCCTAATTTTAGCAAAAGTATTATTAGATTAAATGCATATAATTTGGCATGAAGTGCATTCCATCTAGGGGAATTTTTTACTGTTAGAGGATATCCAAGGAGGTTGTCAGACCTGCCATTAAAGCCCAGTCAATTTTTGAAAATTCCCTATCTCATAATGCCATGCCCGTTCACTCCCAAATGTTCGTTCCAAACTTTGCCATGCCCTCATCTTCTCTTTTCCTTGAATTGCCAAGCAAATGTCCGTTCCCTTCCCCTAGAAGCCTACTCCTATTCAACCCCTTCTCTAAAGCGAACGTTCAGGGCTTCACATTGCTACGCCCCGTTCCAATCTACCCCATCATGTATGCCCGTTCACTTCTGACTTCGAGAGCGAATGCCCGTTCCATTATTTTCCTATGTCATACGCCCGTTCCATTTTGGTTTTGAAGTACATGCCCATGACATCACGTTGCCATGCCTGTTCTAGTCATCAGCACATCATTTTGAACACCCGTTCCCTTCCCATTTGAAGTGAACACCCATTACACTTTGCATCTAACTTCAAACATCTATTCCTTCTCGCTAAGAAGTGAATTCCCATTCCATCTTGTCATCTTTGAAGTGCACGCCCGTACACCAATCAAGCAACGAACATCCGTTCCTTCTCTCCTTGTTGAGAAGCAAATGCCTGTTCCCATCCCTTTCTATATGCGTATGACTATTTCTCACAAGCATACGGTCGTCCCTCTTGCCAAAAAAAAATCTCCTTTCTGAGAGGGTTGTGCATAGAACTTCCTTATTTCCATGCACCTATGCTCATGTAGGTTGGTGCGAAATAACCCTCTCTTTGATGAAGTGAGCTCTCTTCATGCTCCTTCGCAACAAGCAAGATCGGACCCATCAATAAATACCGCCTGGAGTCAAACGATGCTTGTCTTTGACAGTACCAGTGACAACAAGGACCTCCCCAATAGTGGACGAGGGACTCCAGACCTCGAGGAATGAGAGCCTAAACCATAGTGTATGGACATACCACATGTCCAGAACCCAGCCCCCATCGCACCACCAACCTAGCCCCGCTTCACAATTTTATCCTAGTAAATACATCCGGGGGTAAGAGATATGGATCAACCACCCCAAGGAAGTGGGCCCACTCCACCTCTAGATCTTAGAGTGAAAGTTAGAGAAAGAGCCATCAGACCAGACCTAGTTACCAGTCTAGAGAGCCACACCTATCTTAACATATTCATTCAGATCTCTAGAAACCTTACCATACCAAGAACCAGGTCCATCGTCCTGAGAAGGCCTAAGACATCATACCAAAGCGGGTGGGTTTACTGATTCACATCGCAAAGACCACGCCCACCTATCTATCAGTAGTACCCTCCTCAAGGGGCACACTCAATTTACCAAACAAGACCATGTAGTCTACAACCTAGTTCTCCCAGAGGGCAAATACCTCCGATAGTCTATTATCCACCCGAACCCGCTCCTCCACAACCCATTCCTCAACCAGCACCGTCCACGGTAGGGTTGACACCTGAAATGTCAAGATTAGCCATGGAAATAGGGAGGGGGTAGCCAGAGGCATCACTCGCCCTGCACCTATTTAATACCCAGACAAAAACGAACCAAACCAATGAACATATCTAAATTGATCACAAAATTTGATGGAACAGGTGACCCCATTATTCACTTGGAGATGTTTAATCAGATTTGCGAAGCATTTGGCCACATAGATGAACAAATTAAGATAATTGTTTTTGGCCTTACCTTGGATAGTAAAGTTGGCCCCAATGGTTTAGATCTTTGAAGATGGAAGATAAAGCTTCCTTCAAAGCTTTAAAAGAAGCTTTCAAAGTGGGATATTCTCCTCAAGGTACCCAATGGAGCCCCTGGAACATCTGAATAACGTCAAGCAAAATGAGGGTGAAACCATTAGGGACTACATTCATAGAGTTAGATACCTCTACTCACGTTGTAGTGCCGGAGCTAAATTCTCTGATGAGAGGTTAATTGGGAGATTTCTAGAGGGACTTAAAGACATTCCTCTGCATATTTCCTTGTTTGCCTTAGACCATACTTCATTTGAACAATGCTACAGGAGTGCTTTGAAGTTTGAGGAAAACTTCAAGGGAACACGTTCCCGATAACTCCACAAAGGCACATCAGAAGCCTCCTTCAATACCACTAGCACACAAAGCCCGAGGATAAGGCAAAAGAGTCTATGTTTGGATAAAGTGCTGAGCAATTGGCCGCTGCCCTAATGCCACAAATGATCCAGGAGAATCAACCAAGGCTAAGATCAAGGAGGCCATCCACACCTTTATCCTAGAAGGGATCTCGTATGGTGCCCGACCTGTCAAGAAAACCATACTAGCATCGAGTGTCCTTATCAGAGACCGCAAAGAAGCCTCTATTGTACATATTGTGTGTAAAGTGGTGTAATCATGAACTCTCCAACTGCTACCACCACAAGGCTGCTCTAGCTTGATCTTTGCCTCACGCACTGCTGCCTCCCAATCATCTCAGGCAACTATTGGCTTTTCTAGCTCCAGCGCATCCTAATGCGCCTCAACCTAGCGAAGAAGTGGCCCAAAGGGGAATCCTTAGGGTACCAGAAATGCCCTTACTACCCCTAGTTCTCCCACCTCATCCCCAATTATCCAGAGTCGTAAGTTTATCCAGAACTCTTTGAGGATGGGAATGGGGGAGAAATCCTAGAAACTCCCACTTATTAAACCTAAGCACCAACAAGTCCACCTCAAAAATCGTAAGTCACTATGTTATGGAGGGTGATTAAATGTACCCTATATGTACTTAGCATCCTCGGTGTACTGAGGGCTCGAGATATGAATTGAACAATGAAAAAGCCATGTAAGATTCCTCCCTAGCCCCTCAAGATGTCCAGTTTCTTCCCCTGTGATCAATCCCCTTTTCAAATTAATAAAAGATCTTGTTTCTAGCTGTTTTGTCCTAGAGAGAGAAAATATTCTAGAGAGAGATAATTTAGTTTTTAGATATCTTTGGATGAAAAAATATCCCTTCTTATTAAAATAAATTCCCCCGAAACACAAGTTTAAAAAGAAATTCCTAAGGTGCATTAGAAATAAATTATAATATGCACAAAAAACCTTAGCGCCTAAGGGTCCATATTTTTCTAAAAATTTGGGATTAAGGTTCTTATGGACCAATAAGATTAATCCAAATGTAGGGAGGAGATAAATTGAATAATAAAAGAAAAACCTCCCAAAAATGAGTAAATACTTACATAAGATGAAGAGTGGACTAAGGACCAAAGAAAACAAGTAAAAAAACTGAATTTTGACACCTCAGAGTGGGGATCTCCCCTCATGAAGTAGGCACCTTTTTTCTCATCATTACCTCCAATTTTTAATCAATAAAATGAGATATTTTATCTCTCCTCTCTCCTGTTTCAAAACTAGATCCAAAAGTAAGCTGAACTGACCCAAAAATGGTCAAAAATTGACCAAACTGATCTAGAAAATTTCAGAATTAGTTTGCATTAGGGAAGGGTTGAGGTCTATAGGGGCCCTTTAAGCTGCCATATTATGATTTTAATGACTTTTTGTTAAAACGTTAAGTTTCTTTAACTTTAGATACCTTCTTGTTCTTCAAACGGCTAGAAGTTTGAATTTCAAAGTTTCCCGCCAAAATTGAATTTGAAATCGAGCGAGCAAAACTATATCATGTGACATATCTATGGAAAGAGCTCGACGAGTAGATTCTGGATCTTTTATCTCCGACAAATTTTAAGCTCATATGTAGAAGTTATGGACGTCCACTTTTTGGAAATGAAAAGTACAAAAAGCATCTTCCGGAGAATCTTTTGACCACCTTTAATCACCCAACATTTTTGTATATATGGCATCACACGATTGGCTCTTTTCCTTAATAACCTTTTAATCACATGGCATCTTAAAGGGCCCCTATAGACCTCAACCTTCCCCTAATGCTTGGTTAGAGGCTCACTTTTTCCTATAAATAGAAGCCTCCCCCTTTGTGAAAGCTTAATGGTGTTTATGCACTATTACTCTACTCCTGCCCTGAGCCATCTACATTGAATTTCTTAATAATTCAATTGTTTTTGGCCTAATCCTCTCCAAAGTGAATTCATGACCACTCTTGCTTCAAACAAGAGTAGAACCCTCAATCCCTCAAGCCAAAGGACAGCTTACAAGCTCCATGTAAGCTAATATTCTCACTTGTTTAATTTTAAATCTATGGTTTTCTTGAATTTCATGTTTTACGGTTAATTGAATTCAATTCAAATGCTATGCCTTTGAGAAAAAGGCCACCCCCTTCTATTCTTTACATTTTGGCCTTTCTTAATCCCAGAAAGATTAACTAAGAAATTAATTAAACTCTTCTTATTGTTTACTCTCTTGAATTTAGAAAATTATGTAGATTAGAGTTCTATAAATCTAATTTGGGTTAGTTTAAGTTTAAAGAACAAGATAAAAATGAAAAATGGTTAGCCATACAAAGGAGGTTATGGCAAAATTTTGTGGAAAAGAAAGTTTATTTTTATGTTATTCCAAAAGAGTAATTCCCACCATTTTTGCATCTAAAAGAAATATTCTTATTACTCCATATACATATTCACCTATGAATATGCATGGATATCACTGATGTTAATTATTAAAATTGATTTCTATGCATAGAAAGATGCATAATGGAAATGTTTTTATTATAAAAGTGTTATTCTTATTAAATTTAATTTCTATGCATAGAAAGATGCATAATGGAAATTTTTTTATTATAAAAGTGTTATCCTTATTAAATTTAATTTCTATGCATAGAAAGATGAAAATGGATTTTTTTATAAAAGTGTTATTCTTATTAAATTTGATTTTTATGCATAGAAAGATGCATAAAGGAATTTTTTTATTACAAAAGTGTTATTCTTATTAAAATTAATTTTTATTTATAGAAAGATACCTTATAAATTTTTTTTATTATAAAAGTATTATTATTATCAAATTTAATTTCTATGCATTGAAAGATGCACAATAGGAAAAGTTTTTATTATAAAAGTGTTATTCTTATTAAATTTAGTTTCTACGCATGGAAAGATGCATAATGGAAATTATTTTATTATAAAAGTGTTATTCTTATTAAATTTGATTTTTATGCATAGAAAGATGCATAAAGGACTTTTTTAATTACAAAAGTGTTATTCCTCTTAAAATTGATTTTTATGCATAGAAAGATGCATAATGAAAATTTTTTTATTACAAAAGTGTTATTCTTATTAAAACTGATTTTTATGCATAGAAAGATGCATAAAGAAATTTGTTTTATTACAAAAGTGTTTTTCTTATTAAATTTGACTTTTATGCATAAAAAGATGCATAAAGAAATTTTTTTATTTTAATAGTGTTATTCTTATAAAATTTGATTTTTATGCATAAAAAGATGCATAAAGGAATTTTTTTTATTACAAAAGTGTTATTCTTATTAAAATTGATTTTTATGCATTGTAAGATGCAAAAATAAAATCTTTTTATTTTAAAAAGTGTTATTCCTATTAAAATTGATTTTATGCATAAAAGAATTTTTTTAAAAGTGTTATTCCCATTGAAGTTGATTTTTGTGCATAAACAGATGCATAAAGATTTTTTATATCAAAATTAGAATTCTGTTAATTTTCATGTTTAAATTCTATGTTTAAACTCTATGAGTAATTGATAAATGAATAATTAAATACTCTAAGAGAGAAATTTCTATCGTTTTATATTCACACGGTTTGTAAAAAAAAAAAAGAAGAATTCAGGAAATCTATCGAGATTGAAATATTCAGATAAATGATTAATTTATTCCTTATTGGAATTCGGCCAATTTATAAATATGTTAAGTGTATTCCTTATTGGAATTCGGCTAATTTATAAATATGTTAAGTGTATATTCAAAGAAAGAAATTCGGTAAAATAGTAACTGAATTATGAAACCTTTTCGAGAAAGATAGTTCAGGAAAAATCTTATCCGACTCGAACCTTGAATCAGACTATGACGAAGACCAAACTCTTTCGTCAGTTTTCGAGGAAAGAAGGTGTGGCCAATTTAGAAAAATAAACTTAAAACTCCCACCAAATTTGAGACTAAGTTTGAGACCCTTGAAATTGATCTGTGGATCAAGGTTACACAATTCAAGGAATTCTGGTATCAAATTTAGAATACCAATCAAGAAGTTTTGGGGATACTGATTCAAGAAATACTCCTTGTATTCAAAATAAAATCAAATTAAAAACTTGCATAGAAACCTTGTTTTCTTAAAGGACTATCTAACGACGTGGAGGGAGCATTTGGTATATGTTTTTCTAAGGGAAGTTCGGTTGCAATAGCTGGCAGGGAGTGTTCAAAGGACAGCTCACACGGCAAAGCCTGCCCAGGTCATGACCAACCTCGGTACGGTTAAAATGGTGCGCTTCTGGTACAATGGACGAGGGCGGAAGAATCGGTCCCTGAGTGAAGTGCCAGGACACCTAAGGAGGATCCTGGAGGGTTTTGACCAGGCGATGCATGGACTCGTGTTGCCACCCATGCGTATGTCGTGGACAAAATGATTATTATAATCTGTTATATTTGGATCTCGTTGTGCTAACCAGTTGGACGAGGGCCGAAGAATCGGTCCCTGAGTGAAGTGCCAGGACACCTAAGGAGGATCCTGGAGGGTTTTGACCAGGCGATGCATGGACTCGTGTTGCCACCCATGCGTATGTCATGGACAAAATGATTATTGTAATCTGTTATATTTGGATCTCGTTGTGCTAACCAGTTGGTATCAACGAAGAGTCCAGAGTGATAATTTTTTGAGAAACAAGGGATTGGATGGAATTTTTGAGTTATGACATCTGTAACCAATAACTATTTGTCAATGGATTGTTTTATAAGTTAAAGTTTTAAAGAGGAGTGTATGCGTATCTGTATTCGAAAGAAAAAGTTAAGAAAGGCATTCAATTATGGGTGGATGAGTAATTGTCTGGTTCTACCGATTCCAGTGGGGTTGGGTGATGGCTAACCCATGGGCCAGATGGGGTTAGACTGGAATTAGTGGAGCTTTAATAATTAAATTAAAATAATAGGAATACGCTTAGAATTCGAGTAGTCAAATAAAAATCTGAAGAATTTCTTGAATGAGTAGATCAACGGCTATGAGCCTCATTGTGGTTAGGAAAAAAGCGATGATTTCCTCGAATGATTAGATCAACGGCTATACCTGATTTCAGTTAGAAAAAAGCGTTGATTTCTTCAAAGAGTCAGTGATAGTTTTCCTTCTATCTAGTTTAATCAGATGAAGGATAGTTTAATCTCTTGAACCAATAGAAAATTTGTTAAGAAAATCAAAAAGGTGGAATCGTCCCCGTTTTTCGGGCAAGGAAAATTTTTCCGATTTCGGTTTCGAAATGACACCAGATTAGTCTCGTGTCCGGATATTCGAGGGCGAGGCCCCAAGTGGGAAACCCTACTCCATGTAAGAGGAAGATACTTCCGCTGCTAGTAGCTACCATGAATCCGGTGCATGGAGGGGGTAGAGGGGTCTCACAGCTTGTATCAGAGCGTTGTCGTAAACTTACGAAACAGCAGCAGAAATTGCCTAAAATTTTAAAGTAAATCTGGGAAATAATGTTTTCACTTGTTAAGATTATGTATGAGATGAACTTCATAAATTGAATTGGATTTTTAAATGGATACCCCAAATCTGTCTAGCATATCTTGACTCTCCCAGAGTCAGGATATGATCGCCTTTGCCTTCGAAAATCTCATCAACTCCGCTACAACCCGAGAAAGCAGAGTGAGACTCGCTCGTCACTTTGAGGATCTATACTTTCTCGATCTAGTAGAGCGACATCAGCATATGTGGTTCTCTGGAGGGCAAAGTATTAACGTCAATACTAATCAACGATAGAGACAAACATAATATCTTGCTAGCCATGATCTTGAAAGGCTAGGAGTTGTTCATTATGTCCAACTCTATAATCATTCACCCCGAAATTTTAGAATTTCTTGTCGTATTTTTAGACTTCTTATCCGCTCTTCTTATCTGCTTTATTCCTAGGAGAAGAATTACGGCACCATTATCAGTGATGAATCGTGTATATCATAGCATGTCTCCATCATAGTATCGCCTTTTATGCATACGCAATTGAGGCGGTGACTTTTGGAGCCGAGATGCTCTATGTATATATCAAAAACTTTTGATAATAAATGATGTTTTGCAAAAGATTCCAAATTGTTCTCGTGGTTGTCAATATTGGTTAATAAAATAATCAGAGTGAATCTTGTTTTCAAGAATTATGATGGAATATTTATTTGTTTAAGAAATAAATCTCAAAAATTAAATAGTCATAAATTTCATGACAAAGTTAAGTTGACAAAATATCATTTTGTCAGAATCATGAGGTGCGCGGCCCGTGGTAGGCAGCCAGATCCTCTTTCCGATGTGATGAAGAGTTTGATCTAGACGTTTGTAAAGCCCTGCACCGATCCCAACCTGGTCCTTTCAAGGGTGAAGGAGAACAGTTGGGAGAAGTAGTGAAAAAATGGATCGAGGAAATGGAAGAGTATTTTGATGTAACCGGTTATAAACGAGAGGAGCAAGATGGCTCTCGCAAAATTGAAAATTGTGGAAACGACCAAGGTCACATGGAGAAACCATTGCGAGACAAACCGTTTCAACCAAAATACCCAGACCTGGTCAGATCTTAAAGCCTACCTCAGGAAGAGGTTTTGTCGTCTGGGCTTCCTGGAAACCAAAATGAATGAGTTCTTGGAGCTGAAGCAAGATAGTCGGACAATTGAAGAATACCATCAGGCATTTGCCCTTCTCGTCAAATATTCTCCAGGATGAAGAGCAGCTGATGGCTAGATTCATTCGAGGGATGAACAAGCCATTGGACATTTTAGTGAAAAATATCAAATCAGTCTCAATGGCAAAAGCTGTTAGAATGGGAAAGGACTTTGCCAAGGCATTTGTTGTTAAGGTCCCACCGAAGCCTGCCCCTCAAACTTTAAAAGGGTCTCAAACCCCGGGAAGTGCTTCAAACTTTCCACCCCCACAGAGGCAGTAAGGCCCTAATCAAAATCAAGATGCTTGGAGATTCAAAAGTGAAGGAAGACCCTTCCCTAAGAACACTTTCTCAGGAGCCCCACCTTTTTCAAGGATTCAGAGGGATGAGCTTAGAAGTGAGAACATGTGTTTTGGGTGTCATGGTTTTGGTCACCAGCTTAAAGACTGCTCGACTCCTGCCATGTCAAGAGGACAGAGAAGTCAAGGACCCAGAGTGTAGAGACCAGCCCCTTCGTACCAGTCAAATCACCATCTTGCCAAAATCAGGGCAATCCCAAGAGGACTCCAGCTCAAAAATCTGCCTCTGTTCTTCAGAGTAATCTTAGAATTCCCTCCTAGAATTGGGGTAACCAAAGAGAAAGAATTCCATCGTAATCTGCAGCAACAGCCAGAGCAGTTACGATAGCACAAGTAGTGGAAGAGGAAAGAGGTCAGATTTATGTCATGATTGAAAACCAAGGGCCAAATCATCAATTCTCTTTCATCCATGCTCCTGCTGAGTATAAGGGTAAGCCATTTAAGCTTTTTATTGATTTAGGCAGTACTCATTCATTTATTTCCCTAGGATGCTTGCATAAGCTAGTCTTAGAATAAAAATCAAGGAAACCTATGCAAGTTAAATTGGCCAGCGGGAAGATTCTTTTCACTCACCACCATGAGACAGATCGTATTCAGTTTAGTCTAGATTCGAATGTAACTGACTGCGAGTTCAGAGTCTTACCTTTGGGATTTTTTAACAGAATCCTTGGAATGGATTAGCTCCACAAAAATCAAGCTGACATTCACTGTCACACAATGGAGTCATTTCCTTCCGTGACCTTCACGGGATCAAAATTCAAGAAACTAGAATTTTTGAATCCCCAGATCTCCAATGAGTAAAAGCTTCTAGGTTACTGAAAGGACTTAGAAAGAAGCGGCTCATTTATGTTGTCAAAATGAATCCAGTCGACACAAAGTTCAAGGCTAAAGAACCAAAATGGTTAAGTGAGTATGATGATTTATTCCCAGCAGAGCTAACTGAGATGCCTCTGATTCGGGAAGTAGATCATGAGATAGAATTGACCCCCGGAGCTCAGCTAGTAGCCTAGTGTACGTACAAAATGCCAGTTCCTAAAGCCATTGAACTCAAGGAACAGTTTAGGCAGCTGTTAGAACAAGGGTTTGTAAGACCCAGTGTTTCACCTTGGGGAGCACGAGTTCTCTTTCAGAAAAAGAAGGATGGAATGTTGAGACTCTGTGTGGATTATAGAGGTCTGACAGTTAAGAATAAGTATCCTATCCCCAAAATTGATGAGCTTCTTGACAGGCTAAATGGAGCCCAGATCTTTGCAAAGATAGATCTCAAATCAGGGTATTACCAGATCAAGATTAATGATCAAGATATCCCGAAGACAGCTATCAATACTCGCTATGGGCACTATGAATTTACAATCATGCCGTTTGGATTGACAAATGTCCCAGCTATATTCAATTGCCTAATGCACGACATTCTCAGAGAATACTTGGATGATTTTGTTCTTGTTTTCTTTGATGATATTCTGATTTACTCAAAGAATACAGCTGACCATGAAGCGCACGTCCGCAAAGTTCTTGAGATTCTAAGGAAGCACCAACTCTTTGCAAAAAAAAGCAAATGCACTTTCTCTCTTGATCATGTTGAATACTTGGGCTTTCTGGTATCCAAAGATGGAATTTCTCCAGATTTTGCAAAAGTCCAAGTAATCATAGATTGGTCCGAGCCAAAGACAGTGAAAGAAGTCTATGGATTCTTGGGATTAACTGGTTGGTATAGAATTTTTATACCTAAGTATGCTCTCATAGATTCCCCCTTGACTAATCTTCTCAAGAACAATACCCTATTTCAATGGTCTACGAGGTGTCAGAGTGCTTTTGATAAGCTGAAGACCGCCTTGGTAACCATTCCGTTCTGAAGTTGCCAAATTTCTCTCTACCCTTTAAGGTGGTATAACTAATGCCAGTGGTTTTGCCCTGGGAGGTACGCTCATGCAGTGGCTTATGAATCTCGAAAACTCAAAACGCATGAGAGAAATTATGCTGTCCATGACCTTGAGCTACTTTCAATAGTCTATACCTTGAAGTTGTGGAGACATTACCTAGTGGGTCAAAGATTCACTTTGATGACAAATCATCAGAGCTTAAAGTGGATCTTCACTCAGAAGGATCTCAACATACGCCAAAGAAAGTGGATGCAAACCCTGCAGGAATTTGATTTTGAAATCAAGTACTGCCTAGGCAAAGAAAATGTGGTAGCAAATACCCTCAGCAGAAAAGCCTCCTTCCTTGCAATCACACTAGTTAATAAAGCAAGAGAGAAGATCATGCAAGATAGATTCTTTGGCCCTATTGCTACCCTACTTATGCAGGAAAGCAAAACTTCTCAGGAGTTGAACCGAGCTTAAAGGTACAGCCTGGATGAAGAAATTATGTATTATAATAGCAGGCTATGCATTCCCAATGATGAGGGAACTAAGGGTCAAATTATGAATGAAGCCCATGATAGCCTTGTAGCACGACATCCAGGTTTCATCAAGATCTACATGTCTATAAAAAAAAGCTTCTTTTGGCCTGGACTAAAAAAGGATGTACTTAATAATGTACGTCTAATGCCTGATATGTAAGAAAGTCAAAGCCAAGAGAGTAAAAATGCCTGGGAAGTTACATCCATTAGAGACATCCCCCAGATGAAGTGGGAATGTATGAGTATGGATTTTATTACTGGACTACCTTTAGTGCAATCAGGTTACAAACTCCATCTTCGTTGTAGTTGACAGATTAACCAAAGTTGCCCATTTGATTCCAGTAAAAGAAACCTACACTGTAGTGGATGTGGCCAAAGTGTTCCTCAAGGAAATCTTCAGATTGCATGGCCTACCCAGGAGAATAGTAAGTGATCGAGATCCCAAATTCACGTCAAGATTCTGGACTGCATTCTTCAAAGCAGTAGGAACTTTCTTGGATCTCAGCACATCTTACCACCCCGAGACTAATGGTCAAACAAAAAGGGTGAACTAAGTAATCGAAGATATACTTCAGTCATGCTGTGGTGGCAGGGAACCCAAGAAGTGGCTAAGCTATCTGCACCTAGTCAAATTCGCCTACAATGCCTCTTATCACCGAAGTATCGAGATGAGCCCTTTCAAAGCTCGGACAAGACTGCCTAACACCATTAACTTGGTTCGACCCATTGATTAGGCTTGAGATGTCTAGACAAATGCTTGAGGACATGGAGCAGTAGAGCAGATGCAGTTAATCTACAAGGATATAAAAGCTACCCAAAATAGACAGAAGCAGTATGCAGATAAGAAGAGGTCAGATAAAAAATTTGAAGAAGCAGATATGGTCTTCATTTGAGTACACCCCAAAAGAAGTTCTCTATCTCTTGGGCAGTACAAGAAGTTATCCCCTGGATACTGTGGGCCATATCTGATTACAAAGAAAGTATTAGGTGACTTAGCCTATGAACTTGTTCTGCCTCCTCATCTCAAAGTACATAATGTATTTCATGTCAGCCTACTTAAGAAGTATGTATCGAGCCCGAATCATGTGCTTAATTATGAACTCTTAACTTCTTCAACCCAAGGGCAGATGGAACTCCAACTTGAAGAAATCCTTGATGTTCGAGAGAAGGTTCTCAGGAACAGAATTCTGAGAGAATTATTAGTCAAACGGAAGTTCTATCCTTTTGAAGATGCCACCTGGGCGAAAGAAGCCAAACTGATGCAGGATTATCCCTAGTTTTTGAGATGAGGACATCCCGCATTTTTCAAGTGGGAGAGGATGTAAGATTCCTCCCCAGTCCCTCAAGATATCCAGTTTCTTCCCCTGTAATCAGTCCCCTTTTCAGATTAATAAAAGATCTTGTTTCTACCTGTTTTGGCTTAGAGAGAGAAAATATTCTAGAGAGAGATAATTGAGTTTTTAGATATCTTCGGATGGAAAAATATCCCTTCTTATTAAATTAAATTCCCTTGAAACAGAAGTTTAAAAAGAAATTCCTAAGGTGCATTAGAAATAAATTATAATATGCACAAAAGACCTTAGCTTAAGGATCCAAATTTTTTGAAATTTTTTGATTAACGTTCTTATGGACCAATAAGATTAATCCAAATGTAGGGAGAGGAGATAAATTGAAGAATAAAAGAAAAACCTTCCAAAAATGAGTAAATACTCACATAAGATGAAGAGTGGACTAAGGACCAAAGAAAACAATTAAAAAAACTGAATTTTGACACCTCAGATTGGGGATCTCCCCTCATGAAGTAGGCACCTTTTTTCTCATTATTACTCCTTATTTTTAATTAATAAAATGAGATATTTCATCTCTCCTCTCTCCTATTTCAAAACTAGATCCAAAAAGTAAGTTAAACTGACCCAAAAATGGTCAAAAATTAACCAAACTGATCTGAAAAATTCTAGAATCAGTTTTCTTGGTTAGAGGCTCACTTTTTCCTATAAATAGAAGCCTCCCCCTTTGTAAAATCTTAATGGTGTTTATGCATTGTTACTCTACTCCTGTCTTGAGCCATCTACATTGAATTTCTTAATAATTCAATTGTTTTTGGCCTAGTCCTCTTCAAAGTGAATTGGTGACCACCCTTCCTTCAAATAAGAGTAGAACCCTCAATCCCTCAAGCCAAAGGAGAGCTTACAAGAATAATTAAAACTCTAAGAGAGAAATTTCTTTCATTTTATATTCATTGTTTGTTTAAAAAAATCAGGAAAAATCTATCGAGATCAAAATATTCAGATAGGTGATTATTTTATTTCTCATTGGAATTTGTAACTAATTTAGAAATTAATTAAGTGTATATTCAAAGAAAGAAATTCGGTAAAATAGTAACTGAATTATCAAACCTTTTCGAGAAAGATAGTTCATGAAAAATCTTATCCGACTTGAACCTTGAATCAGACTATGACCAAGACCAAACTCTTTTGTCAGTTTTCAAGGAAAGAAGGTGTGACCAGTTTATCACAATCGACTCAAAACTCCCGCCAAATCTGAGGTTGAGACCCTTCAAATTGATATGTGGATCAAGGTTATAGAATTCGAGGAATTCTAGTATCAAATTCAGAATACCAATCAAGATTTAATAGTATCAAAATGTGGGTAGAAAAGCAGCTACTAGTAGCTCAAGGCTACTATGAAGGTGCCAATCAAATTTTCAAGACTCAACAGTCAAAACCTCTTCCTCAACACAACACTCGAAAGTAAAGGAAGAACAAGAGTGCTCCACAACACTGTCCACAAAAGTCTATGCGAGTTCCTCAAAGAACTCCACCAATGTAGCAAGTGTGGGTACCAAAAACATTGCTGCAAGCACAAGGGTACTACCAAATAAATACCAAATCTTGGGTCCCCAAGCGCATCACAAAGTCCCCTAAGCTCGCAGAAAGAAGGAAGCCTCAACACCCAACACATCCGCAGCCAAATTACAATGTTCATCAAAGATGCATGCCTGTGCATGTACTTCAACAACAAGGATACTATGATGGTAAGTCTATCATATGGTTGCCAAAATCGAACAATGTGAAGAAAATCTCACCATCGACTTCAACCCCAACAACACCTATAGTTCGACAAGAATGGAGGCCCAAGAAATAGCAAGCAAAACCCTCAACCACTCTTCTGCATCCAACACCAACACAAAAGCTTGTCTGTTCAAGCAAACAATCAATACTCTTCCCTACTGCCTCGACATCATTTTAGTAATAAATTCAAGATCAAATACGGAGACTTAAGAGCACATCAAGAACAAAATAACAATGCTCTTATCACCCCTTTGGAAATGATAAATGATCCATCCTAAGCAAGTGCAAACAAAGTTGTAAAGTCACAGCCCATGTCAGCATCTATAACTTCACATCATGACTTTCATGTCTACAGTTTCACGTCATGACTTTCACGTCTACAACTTCACGTCATAACTTTCACCTCTACTATTTCACGTCTGCAACTTCACGTCATGATGTTCACGTCTGCTATTTCACGTCATGACTTTCACGTATGCTATTTCACGTCATGACTTTCACGTCTGCTATTTCAGGTTGTCATGACTTTCACGTCTGTACTTTCACATCATGACTTTCACGTCTACACTTTCACACCTGCACTTTCATGTTACGACTTTCATGTCTACAACTTCACGTCATGACTTTCACATTTGCACTTTCATGTCATAACTTTCACGTTTGCAACATAATGTCATGACCTTTACGTCTGCAACTTCACGTCATGACGTTCACGTCTGCTATTTCATGTTTACAGTTTCACCTCTGCACTTTCACCTCAGGTCTTTCATGCCTCAGTGTTTCACGTGTTAGAAGTTCATGTAGAAAAAATAAAAAATAAAAAATTAATCAACATTTGCAAAATTCAAGGAGTTTCATCTCAAGGCTTAAGAACCTGCACTTTCACGATTTAAGTCTCATCATGGACTAAGCCATATCACACAATAGCCACTATATATTTGTTAAGCTTATTGCTTTCTATTCTTTTGGTTAAATTAATGTAGCAGCTACTCCATGAGTATGAATCCATACTCATGCACTAGAGAACATTTGCACCAATGCCTCATCACATCAACAACTTCCAGGTACATCTCTGGACGGGGGGCCATGGTGGGCAAAAGCCTGGTCAATGGCAAAACCCATTGCCTGGAATTTTCCTTCAAATTATAAACCTCTCCAAATGTTGCCACCATCTTCACAAATCAATGATCTTTAATCCTTAGTGAAGTATCTATATTAACCTCGCAAATGGACGTAATTCCTTCAATCCTCACCAACAAGTGGCTACTTCAACACCACAGAGCAGTTCAATATGAGTCTATATGACTCAATTCTTATATTTCATGAAAATCTACTTCTAAGAGTACTGAAATATACATAAAAACGTAAAAAGCACATGGGTAGAAGAAGACAGGATCAGATCGTACTCAACAACATTTGACAAGAATCTTGCCACACAAAGAGACATCATCACAAGCCACATATCTCAAATGATGAATGTTGCTTCAATGAATCAAATGAGGAACTGAGAATCACCATCTTGTTCTGATGATTAAGTCTACATTCCTCTAGATCCTTCTCTCCTTTCTCCCCCATTATTAACATCTCTTAGTGTCACCACTAACAAAAAATCACATGTAACCTTGCGATGATTGCCAAAAACAAAGTGAGCCAAAAAAAAAAATTGACTCACACAAATATAAAAATGCAATCATTCACAATAACCCTCCACCCCGTTAGGAATTCCCAATACACCACTAACATCTTCATTCATTAACTAGCTTTTCTTATTCCTTTTGGAGGAACATAGACCATTGAACGTCATTTAGCATCAAAGCCATCGCAAAAAAGCTTGTTCATTCTCCCCACACAAAGGTCTTCAACGCGATCACAAGGATGCGAACATCATCGTGAAGGGGGGAATGTTAATCCAATTCTAGGATTAACAAGAGCTAACACCATTATCTTACATCAAGGAGTCACGACAATAGATACACCAAAGACTCATACATTCAAGATATCAAGCAATAATGTCCAAAGCTACAACTTGGACGGGCGCCCGTAATGGTGTGACGAAGTATGTACGGCGATTCTCGCTTCAAGAGCGTGTGGTAGCAAGTTAGGATAAAGTCCTAAGTGATGTACTTTATGGATAGATTATGAGAGTAGTCATTGTAATAGCATTAGGCCTCTTATGAGCCTAAAGTACCCGGTCGGCCATAGTTTAAGTGAGTGTGAACACTTATGGCCATGTATATAAGCGAATTTCTCTCATAATATAAGAGACTCTCCCATTGTGCAATTGAGTCTTTCTCTTGCTAATCCTCTTGCTAATCTCTCTCCCTAATGCATGCTAGTGAGTGTGTGTGAGTGAAGTGAGGTGAGAGGAGATATGAGGACCTGTTGTGCAACATGGCGGTGTGACAATGCTCACGGCAGGAGACACGGTGGAATTGCTCCTCAAGGAGTTTTAGAGCTTGGAGACCTCGAGGGTTATGAACTCGGCCATTGGAAAGAACCTCACGACACTTGTGGTTCACCAGGTAATCTCTTTTTAGATGTGCTTCAAGAGGGTTAGGGTGAACTTTAACAGCATGGTTCAAGGTAGGTAGTAAAGAGAATGTGGGGGAAAGGAGACCTTCGAACCCTAGCAAGCAAACCACACACACACAAGAAAGACCAAGACACATGAGAGAGATGGATAGCTGAATATTCTTCTATCTTCTTCTTCTCTACGCAACCAACATAACATAAAGATAAGAGTACACACTATATGGGTTAGTAATGAACTACTACGACATACAAGGTTAGGTCCATAATGTGAGCCCGACTAAATGAGCTGCCACTATAATTATTCCAGTCTATAGTAATCCAAAATGGTTGTCACATAGCCTGTCATCCCACTGGCCGCATATCACCCATAATCTCACCAACCATGCTAGTGGTGGTGTAGATGTGGAAGCTATCACCTAGGCGAGTCATCAATGTCCGTCGTCGTAGCACTAGTTGAGCTCGATATCTGAACACTCCCCCTCGAGCTCAACTCTATTTACTACACTCCAAGTAAGCTCCTAAACTTGTGGAGCTTCTGCCCAATGCCTTTGTGAAGATGTCAGCCACCTGATCCTTGGTGACATATACCAAATCTACATGTCGTGCTAGAACCTTCTCTCTCACAGTGATAATGCACCTCAATGTGATTCATTCTAGCATGATATACTGGGTTACTGGCCAGCTGTATGCTGCTCATGTTGTCACAATATATGACAATTTCTCTATCCACGGTCTCTCCCATGTCACCAAGTGGCTTCTAAAACCAAGCTACGTCACAAGCTGCCATAGCAGCACCTCTGTACTTTGCCTCTGTAGTACTTGACAAGGCAAATATTGGCTACTTCTTACTACTCCAACTCAGAGCAGTACTCCCAAATGAGAACATAAAACCATTGGTAGATCTCATGTCTGCAATACTACCAGCCCAATCAGCATCTGTGTATCCATCCAACTATATCTCTGTACACCAACCGCATAGAAAAGTCCATAATCAACTGTGGACTTTATGTACCTAAGGATCCGTCTAGCCGCATCCACCAAGTGTGGCTTCCTAGGGGCCTGCATAAATTGACTCATAAGTCCAACAACATAACTCAAGTCTGACCTTGTAATGGTCATGTAGATCAAACTACCCACTATGCGCATGTATGTCTTGGGATCCTCCAAAAGTTCACTTGTATCTATGAAAAGCTTTGTGTTCTGCTCCAATGGCACTGAAATAGGCTTACAGCTTATTATACCATACATGGACAACATGTCCAATCTATACTGTCTCTGCAATAGCAAAATGCCATGAGGTGATCTCACCACCTCTATGCCCAAGAAATACCGTAGCTCACCCAAATCCTTCATCTCAACCTTCTGCTTCAAAAGCATCCTGACATCATGTATGTCTGCATCCCTATCACTAGTGATAATCAAGTAATCCACATAGATGACTAATAGCATGATCTCTCTATCTGTATTTTTCACATATAGTGAAAAATCTACATTGGATATCTGAAATCCAATGGTAACAAGATACTCCTCGATCTTGTTTGACCATGCTATGGGTGCCTACTTCAATCTATACAGGCTTTGCATAACCTGCACACAAAGTTTGGATGTGCATCACTCTCGTAACCTGGTGGCTGCATCATATACACTTTTCTTACAAATCACCATGCAAGAAAGCATTCTTTACATCTATTTGATGTAAAGACCAACCCTTCGCTGCAGCCATAGCTTTGCAAGGCTAAGTTCCCCTTCAATCCCCTTTTCTTTCTCTCTCACTATCATAAGCTATTCACATCCTCATCAAGAAAGACGGTGGTAGAAGAAGGTGAGAAGCAAAAAGGTGTCAAGAAAGAAGGCAAAAAAAGAGCTTCAACAAAGAGGAGAAGAAGAATAAAAAGTAGAAGAAAACACAAATTTCCATCAAAAAATTCCGTCCTTGCTCTCCGTCAATGAAGAAGAGGTATGATAGTTTTTTGAAGTTGCTAAGCTATTGTTTCCTTAGCTTTACAAACAAGAATGTTGAAGACAAAGGAAAGAGGAGGGAAAAAAAAAACGCAGCCGTGAATTTTTTCTGTCGGTCGCTTTCCGTGCGTTTTTCCGTTGTTCCATCGCTCGCCAGTATGGTGGGTGCCACCTTGTATGGTCGCTAAGCATGTGCTTAAGCAATATCTTTGGCTGACGAGCTAAGCAAGTAGTCACAACAATCGCGGCAGCAATGCCACGCGCTAGCAACATGCGTACAACAAAATGTAAGTCTTCAATCAATTCGCAATCGCCGTCCGTGAACGGTCACGGTCATGCCGTCCAGTGGCTCCGTCGACTATAGCCTTTATGTTCTGCACCTAGTGCCTTGAGTATTGGTGGTTGCTGCTGCTTAAGCAACAGATTGGCTGTTACAACAGACAGCCTATGCAAATGGAAGCTTCAACGAGGAGTTGCGCGGTAGGCAGTAACGCAGAGAAGAATAAAAAAACACATTTTTTTTCCAAAGGCTAAAAAAAACCTTAGTTTTTTTTTTCCATCAAAGTTTTTAAAAAAAACCCTCTTTACTAAGGTTTTGGAAACCTTTCAAAGAACTCAGCTTTAAACCTTTCAAAGGTTTTCTTTAAATCCTTCTACAAGGTTTTCCTTAAACCTTTTGCTTCTCTAAGTCCTTAGAGGTTCTACAAATGTTTTTTCTCATTTCTTTTAAGCTCGAGGCAAGCGGAGGAAAAAATTAATTTGTACCATTCTCGCTTGGGAAGTGCAAGGCATGCACAATTTATGAAACCAAGCAAAATTCGATGCATCAAGCATGAAATCTGATCCTAATTTTTTTTTATCTCATATGCATGGAAGTCATCTATCGTATTGTAATGGAGTTAGACACTGCCCTTGAATTGATAAACAAGTGGTAAGACCTCTCCTAAATCAATGTTCACATTGGTGTATGTATTTGTGCATCATGATGAAGTGGAAGGTAGAAGCAAGAGGCATATTGAGAAGCACATGCATTAGCTATTGAAACATAGGTGGCAGCCTTCTGTTAGTCTATGTGGTAACTCGACTAAGGAAGCTAGCATGATTGGAAGGAGACATGTATGCATGAAGCGTGTCTACCACAAGAAAGGATTGGAGAAGCACGAAGATGCAACCAATGAAACCAATGTAATGAAGAATGGTACATCCAAATCCCACTTGAAGATTGTCTTTTGCAAGAAGATGGTTTCATCATTATTACCTTCGAGAAAGATAGTTCAGGGAGAACCTTTCTAGACTCAAACCCTGAATCAGACTATGACCAAGACGTAACTCCTTCGTTAGTTTCAAGAAATGACGATGTGACCAGTTCAATAATCTACACTCAAATCACCCACCAAATCTGAAACTAAGTTGAGACCTTTGATTTTGATATGAGGATCAAGAATTTAGAATTCGAGGAATTCTGCTTGGGAATCCAGACCTGTGATCTAGAAGGCTTGGGATACGGAATTAAGATATACTCATTGTATTCAAAAGAAAATCAAAATTGAAAACTTGCATAGAAACCCTATTTTCTTAAAGAACTATCTTACACCAGAATGCTGGAGGGAGCATTTGGTATATGTGTGTTCTAAGGGAAGTTCGGTTACAACAGCTGGCGGGGAGTGTTCAAAGGACGGCTCATGCAGCAAAGCCTGCCCAAGTCTTGACCATCCTCGGTATGGTTAAAATGGTGTGCTTCCAGTACGATGGACGAGGGCCGACAAAGCGGTCCCTGAGTGAACTGCCAGGACACCTAAGGAGGATCTTGGATGGTCCTGACCAGGTGATGCACAGGCTCGTGGTGCCGAGGACACCCATGCGTATGTCGTGGAAGATATATATGTATGATGACGAGAAGCTTATTGTAATCTGTTACTGGATCTCGTTGTTGACCTACTGGTCTCAACAAAGAGTCCAGAGTGATACTGTTTTGTGAGAAAGAAGGATTGAATGGAACATTTGAGTTGTGATATCTGTATCCACCATTAATTGTTTGTCAATGGATTGTTTTATAAATTAAAGTTTAAAGAGAAGTGTGTGAGTATCTGTATTCTAAAGCAAAAGCTAAGAAAGGCTTTCAATTATGGGTGGGTGAGTACTTGTCTGGTTCTACTATTCCAGTGGTTGGGCAGTGGCTAACCCATGGGCCGGATGGGGTTAGGCTTCGGAATCAGCAGAGTTTTAATAATAAAATTGATTAATAAGATTACGCTTAGAACTTAAATAGTTAAATAATAACCTGAAGACTTCTCAAATGAATAGATCAACGGCTGTGCCTAATTCAATTATGAAAAAAGCGTTGATTCCTTCAAGTTAAGTGTGTTATAGTTTCCCTTCTATCTGGTTTATTCAAATGAAGGTTAGTTCAGCCTTGACCTCGTTAGAAAACATCGTTAAGAAATTCAAAATAGTGCAATCATCCCCGCTTTCTGGGAATGGAAAATTTTTCGGTTTCGGTTTTTGGAATGACCACCAGCTTAGTCTTGTGCCCGCTCGAGGGCGAGACCGCGAGTGGGAAACCCTGCCCCATGCAAGAGGGAGCTGCTTCCGCTGCCAGCAATCGGGAATCCAGTGCGCGGAGGGGGCAGTGGGATCTCACATCCCCCATGACTAATCTTCTCAAGAAGATTATCCCGTTTCAATGGTCTGCGAGGTGTCAGAGCACTTTTGATAAGCTGAAGACCACCTTGGTAACAAATCCTGTTCTAAAATTGCCAGATTTCTCTCTACCCTTTGAGGTAGTACTGATGCTAGTGGTTTTGCCCTGGGAGGTGCGCTTATGCAGGAAGGTAATGTAGTGGCCTATGAGTCTCGAAAACTCAGAACACATGAGAGAAATTATGTTATCCACAACCTAGAGCTACTTTCAGTAGTATATGCCCTGAAGTTGTGGAGACATTACCTATTGGGTCAAAGATTCACTTTGATGACAGATCATCAGAGCTTAGAGTGAATCTTCACTCAAAAGGATCGCAACATGTGCCAAAGAAGGTGGATGCAGAACCTACAGGAATTTGATTTTGAAATCAAGTACTCCCAGGCAAAGAAAATGTGGTAGCAGATGCCCTTAGCAAAAAAGCCTCCTTGCTTGCAATCACAGTGGTGTCAAATCCATTGATTAATGAAGCAAGAAAGAAGATCATGCACGATAGATTCTTTGGCCCTACTACTACCCTACTTATGCAAGAAAGAAAAACTCCATATAGGAGTTGAACCGAGATCAAGGGTACAGCTTGGATGATAGAATTATGTATTATAATAGCAGGCTATGCATTCCCAATGATGAGGGAACTAAAGGTTAAATTCTGAATGAAGCCCATGACAACCTTATTGCAGGACATCGAGGTTTCATCAAGACCTACATGTCTGTAAAGAAAAGCTTCTTTTGGCTTGGACTAAAAAATGATGTACTTAATGATGTACATCAATGCATGATTTGTCAGAAAGTCAAAGTAGAAAGAGTAAAAATGCCTGGGAAGTTACATCCGTTAGACATCCCCCAGATGAAGTGGGAATGTATGAGTATGGATTTTATTACTAGACTACCTTCAGTGCAATCAGGATACAACTCCATCTTCGTGGTAGTTGATAGACTAACCAAAGTTGCCCATCTGATTCCAGTAAAAGAAACCTACACTACAGTGGATGTGGCCAGAGTGTTCCTCAAGGAAATCTTCAGATTGCATGGCCTACCCAGGACAATAGTAAGTGATCGAGATCCCAAGTTCACGTCAAGATTTTGGACTGTATTTTTCAAAGCAGTAGGAACTTTCTTGCATAGCTTACCACCCTGAGACCGATGGTCAATCAAAAAGGTTGAACCAAGTAATCAAAGATATACTTTGGTCATGTTGTGGTAGGGAACCCAAGAAGTGGCTAAGCTATCTGCACCTAGTCGCGTTCGCCTACAATGCCTCTTATCACCAAAGCATCGGGATGAGACCTTTCAAAGCTCTGTATGGACAAGACTGCCTAACACCATTAACTTGGTCGGACCCATTGATTAGGGTGGAGATGTCTAGACAGATGCTTGACGACATGGCACAGCAGATGCGGTCAATCCGTAAAGATTTAAGAGCTGCCCAAGATAGACAGAAGCAGTATGCAAATAAGAAAACACCATATTGGGGAATATGGGAATTTCCCACAAGTTTGGGACACGTGGTCAAAAGTTTGGATTAACCATAACTTGAACACCACTAATCCAAAATGAGCGCTTTATAGCTCTTTAGATTCCATTTTTCAAGCGCTTTCCAACGATAGGTCATATGATAGGGTTTTGAGAAATTTACAAACATGTTATCCATGTCCCCTTTTTTAAGTATTCAAAAATGGGAATTGGGAAATTCCCAAATTCACTAATATGGTGTTAGAAGAGGTCAAACAAAAAGTTTGAAGAAGCAGATATGGTCTTCATTCGAGTACGTCCCAAACGAAGTTCTCTATCTCTTGGGAAGTACAAGAAGTTATCCCCCAGATACCGTGGGCCATATCTAATTATAAAGAAAGTAGGTGACTTAGCTTATGAACTTCTTCTGCCTCCTCATCTCAAAGTACATAATGAATTTCATGTCAACCTACTTAAGAAGAATGTACTGAGCCCGAATCATGTGCTTAGTTATGAACTCTTAACTTCTTTAACCCAAAGGCTGATGGAACTCCAACCTGAGGAAATCCTTGATGTTCGAGAGAGAAGGTTCTTAGGAACAAAATTCTAAGAGAATTATTAGTCAAATGAAAATTCTATCCTTTTGAAGACACCACCTAGGAGAAAGAAGTCGAACTGATGCGGGATTACCCCCAGTTTGCGAGATGAGGACATCTCGTGTTTTTTAAGTGGGAGAGAATGTAAGATTCCTCCCCAGCCCCTCAAGATGTCCAGTTTCTTCCCCCTCAAGATGTCCAATTTCTTTCCCTGTAACCAATCCCCTTTTTAGAATAATAAAAGATCTTGTTTCTACCTGTTTTGGCCTTTAGAGAGAGGTTAGAGAGAAAATGTTTTAGAGAGAGGTAACTCAGTTTTTAGATATCTTTGGATGGAAAAATATCCTTTCTTATTAAAACAAATTCCCCTAAAATAGAAGTTTAAAATGAATTTACTAAGGTGCATTAGAAATAAATTATAATATGCTCAAAAGAGCTTAGCCTAAGGGTCCACACTTTTTGAAAATTTTGGATTAAGGTTCTGAGGGGCCAATAAGATTAATCCAAATGTAGGGAGGAGATAAATAAAGAAAACCCCCCTAAAAATGAGTAAATACTCACATAAGATGAAGAGTGGACTAAGGACCAAAGGAAACATTAAAAAAATAAATTTTCGACACCTCAGAGTGGGGATTCTCCCTCATGAAGGAGGTGCCTTTTTTCTCATCATTTCTTCCCAATTTTAAATTAATAAAATGAGATATTTCATCTCTCTTCTCTCCTATTTTAAGTCTAGTTCCAAAAAGTAAGCTGAACTGACCCAAAAATGGTCAAAAAATGATCAAACAGATCTGGAAAATTTTAGAATCAGTTTGCTTCGTTTGAGGATCACTTTTTCCTATAAATAGAAGCCTCTCCCTTTGTAAAATCTTAATAGTGTTTATGCACTATTACTGTACTCCTTCCCAAAGCCAAATACATTGAATTCACTTGATAATTCAATTGCTTTTGACTAAATCCTCTTCAAAAGAATTGGTGGCCACTCTTGATCCAAACAAGAGTACAACCCTCAATCGCTCAAGCCAAAGGAAAGCTCACAATTCTCCATGTAAGCTAAAAATTCTACTTTTTAATTTCTAATCTATGGTTTTCTGATTTCTTTGTTTTTTTAGTTGATTAAAGTGAATCTTGATGTTATGCCTTGATGAAAAGGCTACCCCCTTCTCTTCCTTAAGAATTCAACCTTTCTTAAAAATGAGTAACAAATAAATTGATTTAAAATTTTCTTATTGTTTACTCTTTAGAAATTAAAAATTGAGTAGATTAGAGTACTTTACTTTAAATTGGGATTAATTTTAAATTGATATTAGAATGTAAAAATTGAGAAATGGCCAGCCATACAAAGGAGGTTATGGCAAAAATTTCTTAAATTTTGTGGAAAAAAAAGTTTATCTTTATGTTATTATAAAAGAGTAATCCCCACCGTTTGTGCATTCTAAAAGGAATATTTTTATTTACTCCATGTACATAGTCACATATGAATATGCATGGATATCATTGACATTAATTATTGAAATTAATTTCTATGCATGGAAAGATGCATAATAGACTTTTTTAATTATAAAAGTGTTATTTTCATTAGATTTAATTTCTATGCATGGAAAGATGCGTAATAGAAATTATTTTTATTATAAAAGTGTAATTCTCATTGAATTTAATTTATATGCATGGAAAGTTGCATAATAGAAATTGTTGTATTATAAAAGTGTTATTTTTCATTGAATTTAATTTCTATGAATGGAAAGATGCATAATAGAAATGGTTTTACTATGAAAGTGTTATTTTCATTGAATTTAAATTCTATGCATAGAAAGATGCATATTGGAAATTTTTTTATTATAAAAGTGTTACTTTCATTGAATTTAAATTCTATGCATAGAAAGATGCATATTGGAAATTTTTTATTATAAAAGTGTTATTTTCATTGAATTTAAATTCTATGCATAGAAAGATGCATATTGAAAAAAAATTTAATATAAAAGTGCTATTTTCATTGAATTTAAATTCTATGCATAACAGAATGCATATTGGAAATTTTTTTATTATAAAAGTGTTATTTTCTTTGAATTTAATTTCTATGCATAAAAAGATGCATAAAGAAATTATTTTTATTTTAAAAGTGTTATTCTTATTAAATTAATTCTATGCATAAAAGGATTTTCTTTTATATAAAAGTGTTATTTTCAATGAGGTTGGATTTTATGCATAAATAGATGCATAAAGAATTTTTATATCAAAATTTGATTTCTCTTTAATTTTATGTTTAATTTCCATGAATATTTGATAAGTGAATAAGTAAATACTCTGAGAGAGGAATTTCTATCGTTATATATTCACTCGGATTGTAAAGAGAAAATTCAAAAAATCTATCGAAGTCGGAATTTCAGATAAATGATTAATTTATTCCTCATCAGAATTCGTGATTGATTAATTTAGAAATCAGTTAAATGAATATTCAATGAATGAAATTTAGTAAAATAGTAACTGAAATATCACCCCCTTTTAGAGAAAGATAGTTCAAGAAGAAATATCACCCTCTTTTAGAGAAAGATAGTTCAAGAAGAAGCTTATCAGACTCGAGCCCAGAATCAGACTATGACCAAGACCAAACTCTTTCGTCAAGTTCGAGGAAAGACGATGTGACCAGTTCAGGAAAATACACTCAAATCTCCCACCAAATCTGAAACTAAGTTGAGACCCTTTGAATTGATCTGAGGATCAAGGTTATAGAATTTAAGGAATTTTGTTTTGAAATGCAGTAGTACGAGTATGAAGTTTTGGGGATACTGATTTAAGATATACTCATTGTATTCAAAAGAAAATCAAAGAGAAAACTTGCATAGAAACCCTATTTTCTTAAAGGGCTGTCTTATTCCAGAATGCTGGAGGTAGCATTTGGTATATGTGTTTTTCTAAGGGAAGTTCGGTTGCAATAGCTAGGGCGAGGAGTGTTCAAAGGACAGCTCACACAGCAAAACTTGCCGAGGTTTTGACTAGCCTCGGTACGGTTAAAATGGTGCACTTCTGATACAATGGACGAGGGCCGACAAAGCGGCCCCTGAGTGAAGTGCCAGCACACCTAAGGAGGATCCTGGAGGGTTTGACCAGGCGATGCGCAGGCTCGCGGTGCCGAGGACACCCATGCGTATGTCGTGGAAGATATTTGTATGCTGGACCAATGATTATTGTAATCAGTTACTAGATCTCGTTTGCTGATGAGCGGGTCTCAACAAGGAGTTGAGAGTGATACTGTTTTTTTAGAAACAAGGATTGGATGGAAATTTTGAGTTATGACATCTGTAATCAATAACTGTTTGTCAATGGATTGTTTTATAAGTTAAAGTTTAAAGAAGAGTGTGTGCATATCTGTATTCGAAAGCAAAAGTTAAGAAAGGCATTCAATTATGAGTGGGTGAGTAATTGTCTAGTTCTACCAATTCCAGTGGTTGGCTAACCCATGGGCCGGATGGGGTTAGGGTAGAATCAGTAAAGTTTTAATAAATGAAATTGAATAATAGGAATACGCTTAGAACTCGAGTAGTTAAATAAAAACCTGAAGACTTCTCAAATGAATAGATCAATGACTGTGCCTGATTTTAGTTAGGAAAAAAGCATTGATTTCTTCAAGTTAAGTCTGTAATAGTTTTCCTTCTATTTGGTCTAATCAGGTGAAGGATAGTTTAGTCTCATGACCCCGTTAGAAAATTCGTTAAGAAAATAAAAAAGGTGGAATCATCGTCATTTTTCGGGCAAGGAAAATTTTCAAGTTTCAGTTTTCGGAATGACCACCAGTCTAGTCTCGTGTCCGGACATTTGAGGGCGAGGCCTCGAGTGGGAAACCCTGCCCCGCACAAGAGGAAGTTTACTTCTAGTGCTATCAATTGGGAATTCGCCGATGCGCAGAGGGGGCAGTGGGATCTCACAGAGGGACTGCTCAAATGAAACCATCTCTAACACTCAACAGGTTAAGGATGGTGCTAGGATTAGCTTCATGAGTCTTTCATGGTCTTAGCGAGACAGCCCTTATAAAGGTGATCGATATCACACCCTACACACAATGGAGCTAGGGCAAGAGCACCTGCACAAGGGGCACCTACAATACCCTTTTGATTGGGACACTCAGTCACTCGATGAGGTCCACCACAATCGTAGCATTGTATGGATGGCCTATGAGACCCCTCCATGCACCGGATACAATACCCTTTTGATTGGGACACTCAGTCACTCGATGAGGTCCACCACAATCGTAGCATTGTATGGATGGCCTATGAGACCCCTCTATCCCCTCTGTGCACCGGATTCCTAGTAGCTAGCAACGGAAGTATCTTCCTCTTGTGCGGGGCAGAGTTTCCCACTCAGGGTCTCGCCCTCGAATGTCCAGACAAACGAGACTAATATTGTGAGATCCCTATCCCCACCGTGCAACAAATTCAAGGGTGCTAGTAGTGGAGGTAACACTTCTTGCACGGGGTATGGTCCCTCACTCGGGGCCTTGCCCATGGATATCCGGACAAGAGACTAATCCCTTGGTTCTTCCAAAACAGAACCTAGAAAAACTTCCCTTACCTGGAAAGCACAGGTGATTCCTCCAGGATAAGTTTACTCTAACGTGGTCAAAGCCTTAACTAACTGAACTGATCCGACCGACCCCATAAGTCCCATAGTCAGATCAAGGAAAAGATTGCGCTTGGATCATAGAGACCAATGCTTTTTTCCTCATTGAGAGGCACAGCCATTGATTCTTTTCCATAGAACAAATTTTATCCGGGATTTATTTCATCTACCATACTATAACAGAATTGAGTCTCAACTTTAGGGATCCATCAGTCCAAGGCTAACCCCATCTAGTCCCATGGATTAACCAAGTACCCAACCACTATAGTGATGGGATCCAATTTAGGAATTTGGTTAGGTTTTGTTCCGGGTACCAGGGAAAAGAGTTTCGAGGCCCCCTAACCAGATATTCATGCAAACTTAAAATTAGTCACACCACTTACACACCCAATATGAAATTGCCTTTTTCACAGAATCAGCTGACTTTAAAACAATCATTTAATGAAACATAGTGTCACTGATCATAAACCTCCAAAATATCCGGTTGAATCCTAATTTCCAATTTTTCCTTCATCGATGTACCTATGGCATCATTGGCAACCCGAATGCTCACCACCTGTCCACCTAGGGGCCTTTTCGATAGTTCCTAGCTCATAGTAACCGGCAATATATTCACTTATCAAAATGGAATCTCCGTTGAAGATCAGCAAGATCAACCAACGGATCCATATAAAAGAGCCATGGACTCATTCGTTGAGGACCAGCAAGGTCAATCAACTAGATCCATGCCCGAATTCAGAAAACAACTCTTACTCCTTGTTCCAATATCTTCCTTGACACACGCGTGGGTATCTTTGGTGAGCACCCTCTAGGATCCTTCGCATGTGACCTAGCGCTTCACTCATCATAGGCCGCTTCCTTGGTCCCTCATCTACCGTACCGGAAGCTCACCATTTTGATCGAACCGAGGCTGGTGAAGACCTCGGTTAACCTTGCTACGCGAGACGTCCTCCATTGACTCTCCATCACAGCTGTTGCAACTTTATCAGATAAGGTCTCCACAACCTCATTCACAAGATGGTCAAAATGCTTCCCCAACATTCTTGACATAAAACACTCATTTAAAAACATGTCATAAATACAGTTTCTATAACGAACTCTCGTCTTTCCACATTGTTCTATCATCAATCCCCATTATTTAATTTCACAACCATTTCATAAGTATTCCTATATTCTCATCCAATCACATCATTTTCATCTCATCACATCGTTCCTCAATTTATCCTCATCAGATCTCATCCACTTGCATCTACCCATATCCACATCTCATCCAATCACATTCATTCACATCTCATCCATTGAGACCGCATCACTTCACTCACATCATATCTCATTCATTTTACCTCACATCTCATTCATTCACATCTATCCCGATTCACGTCCCATCACATCTCATCCATTAAGACCACATCACATTCACTCACATCACATTCACTCACATCACATCTCATTCAGACCACATTCACTCACATCACATCTCATTCAGACCACATCACATCTCATTCATTTTACCTCACATCTCATTCATTCCAATCTATCCCGATTCACATCACATTCATTCATATCCATCACATTCATTCTCATCACCATATATCACATCACTTCTATCCACATCATATCTATGTCATCTCATCCATCCAATCGTTCACATATACGACTTCTCACATCTATCTATATATTTATATCTATCACTTCACACTCGCATATATTCATGACACATCACATCTCTTTATATCACATCACATTCTTTGACATATACATTCACATCCATTCTTCACTTATGCATTCACATCCATTTTCATCACATAACATCCACTCATATCCCATATCATCCCTTTACATCCTGATTCACATGACATCACATCTCATCCATTCATTCACATCTATCTGATTCACATCACATCCATTCATCCATTCACATAATCTATCATATTCACATCACATCTCATACGTCTATTCACCTCACATCTCATCACCTCTATTCACATCACATCCATGCATCCATTCACATCTATCTGATTCACATCTCATCACATCTATTCACCTCACATCTCATCACCTCTAATCACATCACATATATCTTTCCCTTCATTCACATCTATTTGATTCACATCTCATCACATCTATTCACCTCACATCTACCTGATTCACATCTCATCATATCTATTCACCTCACATCTATCTATCCCTTCATTCACATCTATCTGATTCACATCTCATCACATCTATTCACCTCACATCTCATCACCTCTATTCACATCACATCTTTCTATCCCTTCATTCACATCTATCTGATTCATATCTCATCACATCTATTCACCTCACATCTCATCACCTCTATTCACATCACATCCATCCATCCATCCATTCATGCACATCTATCTGATTCACATCTATTTCATAGAATTTAAACATAGAATTTAAGAGAATTCTAATTTTGATATAAAGATTCTTTACGTATCTATTTATGCATAAAAATCAACTTCAGTGGGGAATAACAAATGAGAATAACACTTTTGAAATAAAAATAAATCCTTTATGCATCTTTCTATGCATAAAATCAATTTTAATGAGAATAACACTTTGGAAATAAAAATAAATCTTTTATACATCTTTCTATGCATAAAATCAATTTTAATGAGAATAACACTTTTGAAATAAAAATAAATCCTTTATGTATCTTTCTATGCATAAAATCAATTTTGATGAGAATAACACTTTTGAAATAAAAACAAATCCTTTATGCATCTTTCTATGCATAAAATCAATTTTGATGAGAATAACACTTTTGTATATAAAAATAAATCCTTTATGCATCTTTCTATGCATAGAATCAATTTCAATGAAAACAACACTTTTATAATAAAAATTTCCATTATGCATCTTTCTATGCATAGAAATTAAATTCAATGAAAACAACACTTTTATAATAAAAATTCCATTATGCATCTTTCTATGCATAGAAGTTAAATTCATTGAAAACAACACTTTTATAATAAAAATTTCATTATGCATCTTTCTATGCGTAGAGAATTACTCTTTTTGAATAACATAAAAATAAACTTTCTTTTCCACAAAATTCAAGAAAGTTTTGCAATAACCTCCTTTGTATGGCTGACCATTTCTCAAATTTTAACATTTATTTTTTATTTTAATTAACCCCAATAAGATATAAAGGACTCTAATCTACACAATTTTTAATAAGGACTCTAATCTACACAATTTTCAATAAGGACTCTAATCTACACAATTTTCAATTTCAAGAGAGTAAATAATAAGAAAAGTTCAATCAATTTGTTTTTTTAATCATTCTAGGATAAAGAAAGGCTGAATTTTAAGGAAGAGAAGGGGATGGCCTTTTCATCAAGGCATAGCATCAGAATTTAATTTAATCAACTATAAAAAACAAGAAGATTAAGAAAATCATAGATTTAAAATTTAAAAGTAAGAAGAATTTAGCTTACATAGAGTTTGTAAGCTTTCCTTTGGCTTGAGGGATTGAGGGTTTTACTCTTGTTTGGGCCACCAATTATTTTGGAGAGGATTAAGCCAAAAACAATTGAATTATCAAGAAAAATCAATATAAGCTCTCGGTAGGAGTAGAGTAACAGTTCATAAACACTATTAACCTTTTACAAAGGGGGTGGCTTCTATTTATAAGAAAAATTGAGCCTCTAACCAAGCAAACAGATTCTAGAATTTTCCAAATCAATTTGGTCAATTTTTGACCATTTTTAGGTCAGTTTAGCTTACTTTTTGGATCTAGTTGAATCAAGAGAGAGGAGAGATGAAAATATCTCATTATTTATGAGTTTAAAACTCCTCCACACATGTAAAATAGGCACCTCCTTCATGAGGGGATATCCCTACACACACTGAGGTGTCAAAAATGCATCATTTCCTCTAAATATCTCTTCTTTTTTTACTAATAAACCTTGTCCTTAGTCAACTCTTCATCTTATGTGAGTATTTACTCATTTTTAGGGGGATTTTCTTTTATTCTTCTATTTATCTCCTCCCTACATTGGGATTAATCTTATTTGTCCACCATAGGAACCTTAATTGGAGCATAATTCAAAATTTTTTGAAAATCTGGACCCTTAGGCTAAGGTCCTTTTTACCTATTTTCAATTAACTCCAATTGCACATTGGAAAGTTATTTTTGAATTTATGTTTCAGGGGAAACCATTTTAGACACTAGGAGGATTTTTATATCCAAAAATATCTCAATTTTGAATTACCTCCCTCTAGACATTTTCTCTCTCTAGGCCAAAACAGGGTAAAACAGGATCTTTCTTTTATTTCAGAGAGGGGAGTAATTATAAGATCAGAAGGGGAGGTTCTTACACTTGTACACCTCAAAAGCCAGAGGGAGGAATCTTACAAATTTGGTGATCATTCCGAAATGAGAACCGAGAAAATTTCCCTTGCCCAAAAAACGGGGTCGATTCCACCTTTTTGATTTTCTTAATGAATTTTCTAACGGTTCAAGAGATTAAACTATCCTTCACCTGATTAAACCAGATACAAGGAAAACTATCACTGACTTAATTTGAAGAAATCAATGCTTTTTCTTAACCAAAATCAGGTACAGCCATTGATCTAATCATTTGAGAAAATCAATGCTTTTTTCCTAAACAAAATCAGGCACAGCCGTTGATCTACTCATTTGAGAAATTCTTCAGGTTTTTATTTAACTACTCGAATTCTAAGCGTATTCTCATTATTTCAATTTGATTATTAAAACTCCATTGATTCCAGCCTAATTCCATCTGGCCCATGGGTAGCCACCACCCAACCACACTGGAATCTGTAGGACTAGACAATTTGAATTTGATTACTAAAACTCCACTGAATCCAGTCTAACCCCATCTGGCCCATGGGTAGCCATCACCCAACCACTGGAATCAGTAGAACTACCCACCCATAATTGAATGCCTCCCTTAACTTTTACTTTTGAATACAGATACGCACACACTCCTCTTTAAAACTTTAACTTATAAAACAATCCATTGACAAACAGTTATTGGTTACAGATGTCATAACTCAAAAATTCCATCCAATCCCTTGTTTCTCAAAAAATTGTTGAGATATCGAGCTCGTCTAGTGAGGCGGTGGACACTGATGACCCGCCTGGGGGATAGGCCCCACACTTACACCACTGGCATGGTTGGTGAGATCATGGGAGATATGTGGCCAGTGGGATGACAGGCTGTGTGACAGCCATTCTAGAGACTGGCATAGTTATAGCGCCAGCTCATTTTAGTCGGGTTCACACTATAGAGAACCTGTGTATGTATTGGTTGAGTACCTTTCATATTGTGAGTACTCTTATTCTTGTATATGGTGTGTTGAGTGTTGAGTAGAGAAGAAGAAGATTTCAGCCTCTCACCTTGTGTGTTCTCTATTAGGGTTTTGTGAGTGTGTGTGTGTGCTTGCAAGAGCTCAAGCTCTCTTCCCCCTGCATCTTTTCATCGTATCAAAGCCTGGTTCATGCTAAGGGCTGAGCTGCAAGCAAGATAACCACAGGAAGCGGTACGAGGGTAAGAGCTGCAACTACTCTTCCCTATTTGTGTTGGTGACTACACCCTTGTCGGGAGCTCTACGGGAGGCACCGGCAATGATCTCTGATTGAGGAGCTTTCTTCGCGGGAGTAAAGCTATAGGGTAACTATACTGTCCTACTAGACAACATTTTTTGGGCTGAATACGCGTTTCGGGCGCGTCTGGACCTCCGTTTTTCAGAAAGCAGGCGATTTCGAGCACTGCGGGTAAGTCATCGATTCTCTGCAGAACCCTGTTTTAAGAACTGCAGGAAGACAGATTGACTGTGCAGACACTGTGGGTGCTGCAAAGAGGTCTACAGTTGCCATTGGGTGTATGTATGCACATTGAAGTCACTGGTTGTTACATTTGAGATACAGTACCGCTGTGCAGAAAATACAGTAGTTTGTGCAGAAAAACCAGAGTGCAGTTTCTGGTAAAATTGTGTGTTTGGCAAGATGTCTAATGATGGCATAACACAGATTGTGGCTGAGAAGCTGGATAAGAATAACTTCCATGCTTGGAGGTTCAGGTTGACGAGTTTCTTGATGGGAAAAGGCTATTGGGACTACATAGAAGGTGAGCATGAAGAGGCACCGGAGATACCGGATATAGCAGATGTGAAAGAGTTTAAAGACTGGAACCAAGGAGCCAGGAAGGTTATGTATTGGCTTTCCATTAGTATACACGACACCATGATTGGGCACATTTAGGATGCCAAGTCCCCCAAGGAGGCGTGGGACACCTTGGTAAAGCTTTATGAAACAAATACCAAGGCACGTAAGATACAGTTGAAGAATGAACTTCATACTGTGGAGAAAAAGAGCATGTCTGTGAATGACTATGCGTTGAAGATAAAGGGTATTGTGGAATCCCTTGCATCTATTGGTGTGTCAGATGATGATGACAAGGTGGAAGTCTGTCTACGTGGTCTCGGGCCACAATACAAGGCGTTCAAGACGTCTATTCAGACTCGGGAAAACATTCCCAACTTTACAGATTTTGTTGAAAGAACGGTAGAAGAGGAGGAGACACACACACAGGAGCAAACCCTAATGTATATTACAAACCCTAACCATAGAGGGAAGCCATGTCCACTCTCACACAAAGCATAATGCACTAATCCATAATCCACACCACACACAATGAGTTGTGTCCACATTCTACTAACCCTAGCTAATGTCCATACACTATGACCAGCTGGACACGCGGTCATTTATGTCTCACACATGTTCCTACCTAATCTGCCAGCACATAGCATAGCTGGCTCACACTGACATCGAGCTTGAATCTCAACAGCCCCTCTCAAGCTCATGATGTACTGCCGATGAAGATGTAGATGAGCTTGGGATATCAAGACTCTCAACACTCCCCCTCAAGCTCATCCCATGTACTCCCAATATAGTCCGGAAGTACTCAAACTTCTCTATGCTAAGTGGCTTCGTGAAGATATCAGCCACCTGCTCATCAGTCTTCACATAGTGAAGATCAACTGTACCATCCAGCACCTTTTCTTTGACAAAGTGATAATGGACCTCTATGTGTTTGGTCCTCGCATGAAACACTGGATTCTTTGCCAACTGTATACTGCTCATGTTGTCACAATGAATGACAACTTTGCCATCAAGAGGCTCACATAAATCTGTCAAGAGACTCTTTAACCATATAGCCTCACAAGTAGCAATGGCTGCACCTCTGTACTCAGCCTCTGTACTGGATAAAGCAACTGTAGGTTGCTTTTTGCTACTCCAACTCACCACGGCACTTCCAAGTGTAAAAGCATATCCACTAGTAGACCTCCTGTCATATGCGCTACTTGCCCAATCAGCATCTGTGTAGCCATGTATGTCCAAGCTTTTACCACTCTCATAAAATAGACCATAATGTGTTGTGGTTTTCACATATCTCATGATGCGTCTCACTGCATCCAAATGTGGTTTCCTGGGGCTCTGCATAAACTAGCTGACTAGCCCCACCGCATAACTCAAATCCGGGCGTGTGATAGTCATGTATATGAGACTACCAACCATCTTCCTGTACATAGAAGGATCATCCAATTCCTCGCCATAATCAGCCCGCAACTTCACATTTTGCTCCAATGGTGTACTCATAGGCTTACATCCTGCCATGCCATACTTTGCCAACATATCCACTGCATATTGGCGCTGTACTAACTAAGTACCTGCATGATCTTTCACCACTTCAATACCAAGGAAATATCTCAACTCACCAAGATCTTTCATGTCAAATTGCCCACTCAAAGCTTTCTTGACATGCATCACATCTGCACTATGATCACCTGTGATAATCAAATCATCCACATAGATGACTAGTAAAACAATCCCATGCTGTGTCTTCTTCACATAGAGTGAAGAATGTGCTGTAGAAATCTGAAAACCAAGTGAGATAAGACGTCCATCTCCACATCCATTGCTTTTTCCCATACATGCTCTCCAATAGCCTCTGTATAGCATGTAGGTTCCACATGCTTCACCATAGATGTCATGTATGCATAGTGCATAGCAAAATCTCTATATGTCAATCTGTCAACAGGATATCTGACTCTCTGGGATCTCCGCAATGCCTGCGGGTCACTCTGTACACCTGTAACTCTAGCATGTGGTGGCACATATCTGTCCTGTCTAGCACCAGGTGTGCGTAAAACAGGTATGCCAAGCTCCTCATCCAAACTCTCAGAACTAGATGACTCATAACCTGTGATTCCAATTCCTTCGACTTTCTTTTTACCTTTATCCATAGCACTACTCCCAGTGCTCACACTCTCATGCCTCAAACGTCCTGACCATGGACGTACACTGCTACTCTCAACTTCTGCTCTGCTGGCCCAGACATAGTAGTAGAACTAGAACTTGCTTGTGATGGCAAGTTCACATGAACATCAGCCTCAAAAGTGACTCAATAACACCCTCATCTTTTGCTTTGTACCAACTAGCAAGCTCATCAAACACCACATCACGTGAGATGACCACTTGTCTAGTTTGAGGGTTATAACACTTGTATGCCTTTCGATCCTGTGCATATCCAACAAATACACATTTCTCTGCTTTAGGATCCAACTTCCTTCTTCTTTCATCAGGCACATGTACATAAGCTATGCATCCAAAAACTTTAAGATGTCCAATGTCTGGCCTGTAACCTGTAAGCCGCATCTCAGGCGTGCTTGCATGAATGGCTGCTGTAGGTGTTTTGTTCAATATATACACTGCAGTAGCACATGCTTCTGCCCAATAGTAATCTAGCATGCTCTTTTCATTGAGCATCGCCCTAGCCACTTCACATATAACTCTATTCTTTCTCTCAGCCACACCATTCTGCTGAGGTGTATACCTGCACGTCAATTGTCTTCTTATTCCATGCTTCCTCAAGAAATTCTCAAAAGCCTTTGAGGTGTATTCACCACCTCCATCTTTCCTCAGACATTTAATCCAACAGCCATATTGCTTTTCTGCAAAAGCTTTGAAATCCATGAACTTTTCCAACACTTCACTCTTTTCTCTCAAAAAGTATATCCATGTCATCCTGCTGAAATCATCTATGAATGTAACATAGTATAAACTGCCTTTGATAGATGGGTTTTGTGCAAGACCCCATACATCACTGTGTACTATCTCAAGTGGCCTGTTACTCATATTTCCTTCTCTAGGAAATCTCAATCTTGCCTGCTTCCCAAACTGACAGGCTTCACAAACATGCATATGTCCATCATATTTGAACCTAGGCAATCCATTGACAATGCCTCTTGTTTGCATGTTCTTTAATCTCTGTATATTGACATGTCCAATCATCTTATGCCACATATCAATATCCTGTACCACATTCCTGCTCTTTGAGAACATAGCTGATTTTAGCTCAGGAATTCCAGCATCCAGCTTAAACAATCTTCCCTCTTTCTTGCCTTTAGCAATCACTCTACATCCATGTTTAAAGTCTTCAATGAAGCATCCATGCTCATTGAATCTAACTTGTAATCCCTGTTCCACCATTTGACCAACTGAGGCCAAGCTTTTAGTGATCGAAGGCACATACAACACATCTGACATAGACTTTGTCTGACCATTATGCATGACCAATGGTACACTTCCAACATGTGTAATGACAGACTGGGTATCATCACCTATTTCCACATAGCCTTTTACATCCATAGGCTTCATGTGCTCAAACCATTCACCATGACATGTCATATGGTTTGATGCTCCTGAGTCCATATACCATGTATCATCATTCTCAGCATTTGTTGTCATAGAACCCACAACATGCTTCATGGCAAACAAATGATTTGCAGTTCCATCATTGCTACTTGATGCATAGTTGCCACCATGTTGTGCATAGTTTCCACCATAATGACCACCACGTTGTGCTCTTCCCCCTCTCAAATCATTCTGTTTGCGGAAACAATCTCTCGCCATATGACCATATTTGCCACAATAATGGCATTCCACATCTTGCATAGAATTTTGTTGGCCTTGCCAACGTCCTCTTCCACGGGGGTTACCTCTGCCTCTTTGTGGTGCATATCCACGACCACCTCGAGCACCATATGAAGGCTGAAAATTATGTTGTGGAGGTCTATCCTGCCATCCACGACCATTACCACCACGTCCACGTGATGCAAATCTCCCTTGCCTCTAAAGCCTCTCTGCGAGTAGAAAGCCTGATTTCTGCCATCATCATGGCTAGTAGATGCATCCAGAAATGAATCACTGAGCTTGATTTCCTCAACCAACAAGAGGGAAACCAACTCATCAAAGTCAGGTAAACCTGTACTCCTCACTGAGATAGATGTATCAAAAGATTTGTATTCCTTGCCAAGACCACGCAAGTTAATATCCACCAAATCATCAGCAGGCATGGGGGCATTTATTGTGGCCAATGCATCTGCAAACTTCTTGATTTCTTGCACATAATCATGTATGCTCCTTTTATTTCTTTTCACATTGTGTATCTGCTGTCGCAATTGAGACTTGCGAGCACTCGTATCTGTATCAAACATCTTGACCCATGCATCTTTGGGATTCTCAGCATCCTGAATGTGTATGAGCATAGCATCAGATATACATATAGACAAATAATGCAGCACTTATGAATGCTCTCTCTAACCATTGCTTATGAGCAATAAGCTGCTGCTGTGTAGGTTGCCGAGGTAGCTCAAGCTCAGGCTCAGCACCTGTAATGAGATTCCAAAATCCTTTCCCTTTCAAGAAACTCTTTATCCTGTACTTCCATGCCTGGAAGTTCTTCATATCCAGCTTTTCACCAGCAATCTGAACTGGATTGTCCGACATGTTGCTCAATGCGTACACCTTCCGCACACTTCAAATCTGTAAATGAGCCTTCCTCAGCTCAACCACACTCCAATGAATGTTCCAGATACTCCAAGGTAGCCAACAAACTCCAAATTTGATGTAGAAAATCAACCTGTAATCATCCAAGATGAACTGACTCACGCAGTGCGGGATACCCTGAATTGACACGCCTCCCAAGGCTCCAAATCACAATGTAATGGTGCAATCAAGTATGGGAAACTTGCATCAACACCATCTGACATGTGTACATATCGATTTTTGAAAACCCCTTTCTCTGTTTTTGGAAAAACCAAAAAAACCAGAAAAACCAGTAGAGAATTTGCTCTAATTCCTTCAATATTTGTCCAAATTGGGCAACCAGGCATTCATTAGCTTAGCATTAGTGTCCATCAACTCCATGTAAGAGGAATTTGTCCAATTGTAAAACACCAAAGATTAATTGCTCGATTAAAATGCTCTGTTTCTCTGCAACCAGTGGACAGCCTATTTTAATCAGCTCATTCCCAGCTCAATTAAGCATCATTGACCAAGAAAATTACATAGCCCTCTTCTCCAAGGTGTAAAGCATCCAATTGCTAAGGAAGTTGTGGAATATATCAAGCACCGAATGAGAATTTGATCTCCTCGTAGGCAAAAACCAGAAAAATGCTCTGTTTTCTCTGTATGGACTGCGTCGCCTGCTGTGTAGGGCCCTTTGGAAAGCTTTATGATGATAATTGATGAGTAATACAAGTGCCCAAGACACCTAGGTATGTGTGCAATCCACCAATGGTTCAATTTTTGCCAAAATCTCACTCCAAATGCATCAATTTTGGGCTTCCTATTCTCTGTTTTGTGAGAGCTCAAAAACCAGTAATTTCACTCAATCAAATGCATGTAAATTTCTCCAAAAATTGTTCAAGGCTTGCACATGGGTTGCTAATACATCCCTCTTTGTCAAATACATATGTCTTTTGCCAGAATCACACGTATTTCCACCATACATCAATGTTCCCAAGCTTTAATGGAAAGCTTCAAAAACCAGAATTTTGCTTTGCTTTGATTTGCTCTATTTTGCTTTGCTTTTGCCTGTATCACCTGCAATCCGCTCAAGGATGTTTAGAGGACCTTACCCGATAGGCCAAGCTCTCAGATCTGATAAGATTCGGTGTGCTCCAAGCTTCACAGCTCCAATGGCAAGCTTCACAGCTTCTTTTCACAGCTTCTTCCTCTCCCTCTTCACTCACTCACTCATAAACCCTAATAAACAGCACAAGGCTCTGATACCATGTTGAAAGAACGGTAGAAGAGGAGGAGACACACACACAGGAGCAAACCCTAATGTATATTGCAAACCCTAACCATAGAGGGAAGCCATGTCCACTCTCACACAAAGCATAATGCACTAATCCATAATCCACACCACACACAATGAGTTGTGTCCACATTCTACTAACCCTAGCTAATGTCCACACACTATGACCAGCTGGACACGCGGTCATTTATGTCTCACACATGTTCCTATCTAATCTGCCAGCACATAGCATAGCTGGCTCACACTGACATTGAGCTTGAATCTCAACAGATTTGGTGTCTATGCTGATTATCGAAGAGAAGAACTTGGGTGAAGACCAATAGTCTTCACAAAGTAAAAACAGTTCAGAGCAACAGGCTTTCTACACGAGTTCAGGAAGAGGACGAGGTAGAGGAGGCCGTGGATGCGGTCAAGGAGGTGGCCGAACAGGTAATCAGAATTATGGCCAGCAGTAGCAACAACAACAACAGTCCCAGAATCAACAACAACAACAACACGCAAGTGGAAGAGGCAAATTCAGAGGCAGGGGGAGTCAAAGAGGCCGTGGAAATTGGCAAAGGCAATATAATGATGCACGTGAATGCTATTATTGTGGTAAGCCTGAACATGTGCAGGCAAAATGTTATAAGAAGCAGGCTGACATGCAAAATGGAAAAGTGCAGCAAAACAACTATGCATCCTCCTCAAGCAGAAATAATGAGGATAATGAAAGGTTGTTTGTTATGCAGCATGTCGTGAATGCCATGTCTGGAAATGTTGATGCAGCACAAAAAGATAATGTATGGTATGTGGATTCAAGCGCTTCGAACCACATGACAAGTCATGGGGAGTGGTTCAAGGAGATGAAAAACCCGGAAAGACCAGGTTTTGTGGAAACAGGGGATGACACTGCTCATCCAATTGCCCACGTTGGAGATGTGCCATTGTCTATGCAGGATGGCAAAGTGAAGTACCTTGCAGATGTACTTCATGTACCGAATATAACAAAGAATCTAGTTTCAGTTGGCCAGATGATTGAGCAGGGTTTGCTGGTTCGATTTAACCCTGATGGGTGTTATGTTGAAGATTTTAAAGACAAGTGCAGGTTGGTTGCAAAAGGCAACAGAGTGGGCAGAATGTTTACATTGAATGTAGACATGCCTAAAATGAGTGCTGCGATGTTTGCAAATGGTTCAGGAGTTGTTGCAGACACAGACATATGGCATAAAAGAATTGGACATGTAAATGTGCAGAGATTGAAGTCTATGCAGACAAAAGGAATTGTGACAGGGCTGCCAAAATTTAAAGTGGAAGGTATGCAAAAAATATGTGAAGCATGCCAATTTGGGAAGCAAACAAAGCATGTGTTTCCACGTAACAGATATGTGAGCAAAAATGCACTAGATGTTGTGCATTCAGATGTATGGGGTCCTACGAAGACCATATCTATGGGAGGCTGTAGGTATTATGTGACTTTCATTGATGACCACACAAGGAAAATGTGGGTATATTTCATGAAAGAGAAGAGTGAGGTGTTCACTCACTTTCAGAATTTCAGAGTTTTGGTTGAAAAGCAAACAGGGAAATATGTAAAGTGCCTAAGGTCAGATGGAGGGGGAGAGTACTTCTCCAATGAGTTCTCTGAATTCTTGAAGAAGAATGGTATTCGGAGACAGTTTACATGCAGATACACTCCGCAGCAAAATGGAGTTGCTGAGCGGAAAAACAGGCACATTGCTGAGATTGCGCGAGCATTGATGGAAGAGAAGAATATGCCGCATTGCTATTGGGCTGAGGCTGTTTCTACAGCAGTATACATCATGAACAGGACTCCAACTGCAGCCATACATGATGTAACTCCAGAGGAGAGGTTTACTGGCAGAAAACCAGATTTGTCTCATCTGAAAGTCTTTAGATGCATTGCATATGTGCATGTGCCAGATGAGCTGAGAACTAAGCTGGATCCGAAAGCTGAAAAATGTGTGTTTATTGGATATTCCCTTAAGCAAAAGGGATATAGGTGTTATAACCCTGCTACACGTGAGTTGAGGGTAAGCAGGGATGTTGTCTTTGATGAGATGAGCAGCTGGTATGCTGCTGAAAAAGAAGCTGTCGGGGCTGATGTGAGTGGAAGTGTGGTTGCACAGAATGCAGGTCAGCAGCAATCACAGTCTTTGAGTGGACCAGGAGAGTCCTCATCTAGTGGGTCTGTTGATAGACCATGGAGTGGCAGGCTGCGTCATAATACCAGCCCTGCAAACGTGATTACTACATCACGTAAAGGAAAAGAGAAAGTGGTTGAGCCCCTTGGTATGCCCGACATTTCTGCAGGGCATTCTCATGTTGATGGAGAGTCAAGTGGCTCAGATATGAGCCTTGATGAGGAGCTTGGGATCCCAGCTATGAGAAAACCTGGTGTAAAGAAGGCTATGGAAGCCATGAATGAAAAGCTGCGAAGATCTGGGAGAGTGAAAAATCCTGTGCAGAGATTTACCTATGATGGTTATGTGGCACATCACTATGCATATATGGCAAAGGTTGTACTGGTTGTAGAGCCCACATGCATTGATGAGGCTATTGGAAATGTGTGTTGGGAGAAAGCTATGGATGAGGAGATGGATGCACTATATGGAAATGAAACTTGGGATTTAGTGCAATTGCCTGAAGGCAAGAAAGCCATTGAATGCAAGTGGTGTACAAAGTTAAACATAACAGTGATGGAAGCATAAACAGGTACAAGGCTAGATTGGTAACCAAAGGATATGCGCAGACATATGGGATTGATTATGAGGAAACTTTCAGCCCAGTTGCCAAGATGGCAACGGTGAGAGTTGTGATAGCAGTGGCTGCGTCAAAGCAATGGTCTTTACATCAGATGGATGTAAAGAATGCATTCTTGCATGGGGATTTGCAAGAAGAGATGTATATGTTGCGCAGCCATCTAGTTATGAGGATGTAGGTCACCCCGAGCATGTTTGCAGGTTGAAGAAAGCCTTGTATGGCTTAAAGCAAGCACCAAGAGCATGGTCTGACAAGATTTCTGAATATCTTGTCACTATTGGCTTTCATGTAGCCAATGCAGATTTCTCATTGTATGTGAGACATAATGATAGAGGGGTTATGCTTGTTGTCATCTATGTAGGGGGGACCATGATGCAGAGATCTTTGATGTAAAGATCTTGCTTAGACAGAAGTTCGAGATGAAGGATCTGGGGGAGCTCAGATATTTCTTGGGCATTGAGGTGATTAGGTCACCACATGGTATTGGATTACTGCAGAGACAGTATGGCTTGGACATGTTGTCCAAGCCATACTTGGACATGTTGTCCAAGTATGGTATGAGAGGCTGTAAGCCTATTTCTATGCCATTGGATCAGAATGGCAAGTTGAGTGCAGATTCAGGAGAGATCTTGGAGGATCCTACTATGTACAGGAGCATAGTAGGAAGTTTGATCTACATGACGATCACCAGACTAGATTTGAGCTATGCTGTTAGGTTGGTGAGTCAGTTTATGCAGGTTCCACGGAAACCGCATTTGGATGCAGTGAGACGCATACTGAGGTATGTGAAATCTACTTTACATTGTGGACTATTCTATGAGACTGGGACAGAGATATGTGTACATGGGTACACAGATGCTGATTGGGCTGGTAGTATCTCAGATAGAAGATCTACCAGTGGATTCATGTTTTCTTTGGGGAGTGCTGCTGTGACTTGGAGTAGCAAGAAGCAGCCTACGGTTGCTCTATCCAGTACAGAGGCTGAGTACAGAGGAGCTGCTATGGCAGCATGTGAGGTAGCTTGGTTGAGGAAGCTACTTGCAGATTTGGGTCTATCAGTGGATAGACAAGTTGTCATTTTTTGTGACAACATTAGCAGTATACAGTTGGCCAGGAACCCAATATTTCATGCTCGTACAAAGCACATAGAGGTCCGAGTACAGAGGAGCTGCTATGTGAGGTAGCTTGGTTGAGGAAGCTACTTGCAGATTTGGGTCTATCAGTGGATAGACAAGTTGTCATTTTCTGTGACAACATTAGCAGTATATAGTTGGCCAGGAACCCAGTATTTCATGCTCGTACGAAGTACATAGAGGTCCACTACCACTTCGTCAGAGAGAAGGTCTTGGCAGGAGACCTTGACCTTGTTTATGTCAGCACAGAGGATCAGGTAGCTGACATCTTCACCAAACCATTGGGTACAGAGAAGCTCCGCAGATTCAGGGCTTCACTTGGTGTACATGAGATGGAGTTGAGCTCGAGGGGGAGTGTTGAGATATCGAGCTCGTCTAGTGAGGCGGTGGACACTGATGACCCGCCTGGGGGATAGGCCCCACACTTACACCACTAGCATGGTTGGTGAGATCATGGGAGATATGCGGCCAGTGGGATGACAGGCTGTGTGACAGCCATTCTAGAGACTGGCATAGTTATAGCGCCAGCTCATTTTAGTCAGGTTCACACTATAGAGAACCCGTGTATGTATTGGTTGAGTACCTTTCATATTGTGAGTACTCTTATTCTTGTATATGGTGTGTTGAGTGTTGAGTAGAGAAGAAGAAGATTTCAGCCTCTCACCTTGTGTGTTCTCTATTAGGGTTTTGTGAGTGTGTGTGTGCTTGCAAGAGCTCAAGCTCTCTTCCCCCCTGCATCTTTTCAAAAATAGTATCACTCTGGACTCTCCGTTGATACCAATTGGTCAACGAGATCCAGTAAACATATTATAATAATCATTTTTTCCATCATACATATCTTCCACGACATTCACATGGGTGTCCTAGGCACCACGAGCCCCGCATCACCTGGTCAGAACCCTCCAGGATCCTCCTTAGGTGTCTTGGCACTTCAATTAGGGACTGCTTCGTTGGCCCTCGTCCATCGTACCAGAAGCGCACCATTTTAACCGTACCAAGGCTTGCCACATGAGCTGTCCTTTGAACACTCCCCGCCAGTTGTTGCAACCAAACTTCCCTTAGAAAAAACATATACCAAATGCTCCCTCCAGCATTCTGGCGTAAGACAGCCCTTTAAGAAAATAGGGTTTCTATGCAAGTTTTCATATTGATTTTCTTTTGAATACAAGGAGTATTTCTTGAATCAGTATCCCCATCCTTTGGTGAGGTTTGTCAATGAAGATGCATAGGAGCCGCGGCCTTTCCTTTGAGTACCCTCTTAGAGTTAGATGGCTGGGCTCTGAGAAATTGTTCAAGAATAGCTGATTGAGAGGTTTTGGCATTGAACTTCGTAGGTGAGGATGGGGTTGATAAGTAGAGGCTTTATCGGAGTTGGTTGTTGATGCAGATGGTAGGTCATTGTGTAAAGGGGCTTTTGTGGAAGAGGCTTGTATCCTTTTATATTCAGCATCATAGATACCATTAAAGTTGGATCCTCTTCCTCACAGTATGGTATTGTCAACTTCTTTTCATTGACCATCATGATGACTCTATCGCTAGCAAAGCACAGTGGTGCTTGGGCAGCAACAGTCCATTTATGTCCCAAGATCAAATTTACTTCCAACACATATTCAACCACCAAAAATTTGCAACAAGTGAGGGGGTTAGTATCAATATACATTGTGTGTTCAAAGTACCCCAGACATGGCATGGTCAATTCTTATGTAAAGGTAATCCTTTTAGGATGTGTCGTGAGTGTTGGTTGACCTAACAAGTCCCATAGCTTGAGGGTCATGAGATTGTGTTCTCATTTTGGATAAAGTTGTGCTTGAGCTATGACGATTTCATTTGAAATTTCCAATCCAACCAAAATCCTAGGGATCTTTTTAGTAAGATATGTTTGAAGTTCTGGCTCCTCCTACAAGGTTTCTTCCTCCCATAATAGCAATTGTATAGTGCTTGCAAGTGTGTTCAAGGTGACTATTTGCATGGATTCATCTAGTGAATACAACAATTCACTTATCCAAGATCCACCAATGGTGACATCATACTCAAGGAAATCTAGGGTGACATGAAAATTCCATATCGACATCGATTGTTCGAGTAGTGTATCTAAAGTAACCTAGAACTTCAATGTTTTGTTCATTGGTTCCTTTTGCAAGACTATTGCTTGTCGGGGTGAGTTTAAGCTGTCCCAATGACACCCAAGTGTCTATTGTCATGATGTTATGACTTGCTCAAGGGCCAATCAATGCGCGCTTGTGCTGAACATCAGTGCTTGTAGTGAAATCCAACCATATCATGATAGAATATTCCAAAGGAACCATGGGTGTTTCAGTTCGTGTTTCAGCTTCAAATCCTGTGTTTGTTTCATATTCCCATTCACTTTCATCCTCTGTTTGGGTCTCAGCTTTTTCAAAAGTACCTAGTGCATACAATGGCACACTTAGCCCTCTAGCCCTCAGACAAATCTTAATGACAACTATTTGGAAACGTGAAAATCCTGATAGTCTTATTTTATGTAGTTCGTTATGCTTGTATAACTTAAGTTGATCCATTAAAGATGCAAGTGTTTATATGATTATGGCTTTATCACATGAGAGAAGAGCATTCCTTCGTATGAGGTTTTGAGAGACTGTTTTAATCTTGTAAGGGAATTATCAAATTTCGTATGTGCTTTCTCAAGCCTATAGTTTGAATAGTCTATTTGAAATGACTCTTCCGTATAGGGAGTATGTCTTCCTCTTGAAAGGGAAAGAGGTACTCCTCTAGGCTTTGTATCTTGGTTGTTGGTTTAGGTTTGGCATTATGAGGCTTAATCAAAACCAGTGAACCTGTAAGACATTCAACCATGTTTAGCATGCACTCTTGAGCTCGTTTTTTACGTTCTACATATGTAATATGATCATTATTATCCATTTGGGGTGGTTGGGTGGGTTCTAGTTTCTTGATTGGTCTATGTGGTGCACTGAGGGAAGAGTAAGAACTTGTCTCATCTTCACTTAGTGATGTACTAGAACTTGTTTCATTCTCTGACTTCCTATGGTTTGTCAGTTTTTCACTATGTTTACCCATGCGACGAGATCCAATTTTCTTTTGGGTTTTTGTATCGTGTGTCTCACGTATGAGTGTTGAGGTTTGTGTGGTGGTCTTTGATGTGGATTCTTCTGCATCATGTATAGCTTTTGGCTCTGTTGTGTTTATGTCCCCTTTTGGTTTTATGTCCTTTACAGACTCCTTTTCCCTATCTTTTAATTGGACCTTGGTTTCGACAATTTTTTGTCCCTTGTTTTTCTTGGTTTAGAAGGTTTTGTTTTCTCTTTTGGGTTTTGTTTTAAAGCATGTTCTTCTACCCATGTTGAGGTATTGTTTTTTACACTCTTTTGGACTGTTTGTCATGCCTTGGCTTGTAAGCGTGTAAGCACATTCAAGGGCACTGTGGCCAATTGCCCATTTTGTTGTGCCTTGGCTTGTAAGCGTGTAAGCATGTAAGCACATTCAAGGGCACCGTGGCCAATTGCCCATTTTGTTGTGCCTTGGCTTGTAAGCGTGTAAGCATGTAAGCACATTCAAGGGCACCGTGGCCAATTGCCCATTTTGTACACTTAAGATGTTAAGAGTTGTATTTTGTGAGATAAGTTGCATTGAAGCAACTTGTCTTGGGCAATCTTGGAACATGTGATCAATGCCACACTGTTCACACATCGGTCGTACAGTGTTAGTGACTATGGGCAAGCATGGAAGTATTCCAAACTATGCAATCTGCCACCTTTTGTGGTCCATGACAATAGAAACATTGAAGTGTCTGATTAACTGCCTCTTGAGAAGTCTATAGAGATGAAGCGAGACACTTTTTACTAACATGGTCAGAACACTATATTCGTGAGTTTGGGAATTTCCCAACTCCCATTTTTTGAATACTAAAAAGGTGGGACCTGGATAACATGCCTATAAGTTTTTCAAAACCATATCATGTGACCTATTGTTGGAAAGCGCTTGGAAAATGGAATCTAGTGAGCTATAGAGCGCTCAATTTGGAGTAACGGTGTTCAAGTTATGATTAATCCAAAGATTTGACCACATGTCCCAAACTTATGGGAAATTCCCATATTCCCCAATATGGTGTTGGACTCAAAGGTTTTACAATACATGTAGTATAGAAAAACAGGCGCCTTGTATGCACAATGAGGATTGGGATGGTCATAGTGATTACATTCAACACAAGGCATTTTGCTCATCGTTTTTATAGGCATCAAGGATGTCTGATTTTGACGGTTTTCATCCTCTCTTTGAGATGTTGTCTGTAAGGTTTTAAGCAAGGTTGCATAAAATTTTAGAAATGTCAATTCCGAGATCGATCTTTCTTTTGCCATTGCTTTACTTGGTTTATGTGAGGAACATCTCGTAGCATGATCATCTTCTAGTATGTTGTCATCTAATCATATTGCTTCTTTACAACATTGATCGAATGTTTCCGGATTGGATACAATGATCAAGTTGTGTAAGCTATTATTCTTTAAGCCCATCATAAAACATCTCCTCAATTGAACATTGTTTAATTTAGCCCATGACTCACAACGTGAGTCTAAGAGTTTTATCCGAAGGATAGAATCTCTAATGGATTCATGTGGTTGACGTTTAATTGAATAGAGTTGTGTTGTTGCACTCCACCGATCACTTTGTCTCGAAAAGCCAAGTAAAAAGGCTGATTTCAAGATTTTAAAGTTGGTCTTGATCGCCCGCATTAATGCAATGAACCATCGACTAGCTTTTTCTTCTAAGCATAAGTTCAACGCATGTACCTTAGTGGGAAAGTTGGGATTTCCAAAGGCTTCACATCTCTGCTCAAACATTTGAATGAATTGAACAGGGTTTGTTGTTCCATCATATTTGCCCATAATTTTAGAAATTTGTACGGTTGTATTTTTGTATGTCATTGAGGCCGTATGTGAGTGCTCTTGTCAGAAGAGACTCACTGAGTCCTCGGGCCACCCCCCTTCCTAGACTAGTATGTCTAAGGTGTGGGCATCTAGGAAAGGGTTGGTACTTATAGGATTTGGAGGAATGTTAGACAAAGGACTAAAGTCTGGTGGGATTGAAGTCATAGCGAAGTGAAAAACCTGATGACACGCTTCTTATAGGCATGGTCGATGGCATGGGGAGGTGAATTGGCGGCATGGATATCAATGGCTCGAAGATGTCAGCCATTGGATTCAATCCTTGTGTAATTGCAGGCAATCCCTCTATTGTGGCCATGTCAGAGTGCTTGAATGCTCCTTAATGAGCAATCACAGTTTTTTTTTCTTTTTCTTTTTTCTTTTTATACTTTCCCAGAGCCCGTTACAGCCTCAAGAGGCTTGGCGTACTCTTCGTTGGATCAAACGGGTGTTTGTTTGCCCTAATTAGCTTAGGGGCGCTATACGCACATGAATTACTTTGAGATATTTTTCTAGAAAAAGCGTATGCTAGGAACTTCCTAGATGGAAGAGGAGGTTCTAAAACCTATTTTTCATCACTGTCTCAAGATGAAAAAAAATTGAGAGTTTTTTTCTTGTTTTGCAGCACGTTTTTTAGGGTGTTCCAAAAGGACTTTTCAAAAACTCTGTATTTTTGGAGTACTGCAACTTTGTTTCCTTGAGCCATCCGTTATTTTGCCGTTTAGACCCTCAAAAAGCAGCCTGAATATGGCTCGTTGTTGTTTTTACGCTGCTTTATTTCATGGATTTTGGGCTATTTTTTGCCTTGATTTTCGAGTCAAATTTTGAGGCTACTGATCAGAGGCCAAAATGATCAATTTTGACTTCGGATGAAGAAGTCCAAAGTTGAGGAGCTCGATGTCAGCTTTTCGATGAGTCCTAGAGTGCCTTTATCGGATACACAGTTTAAGAGATACAGACCTCCAATTAGGGGTGGTTTTTAAATTTTATTTATTTATTTATTTTTTGCCACGTGAACTTCTCTTTCACACTGTGAAGAACTCTTCACCCGTGAACCGGACTTCACGTGAGGACTAAATTTTAAATTTATTTTTTTTGACACGTGAACTTCTATTTCACGCCGTGAAGAACATTTCACGCGTGAACTCCGCGTGGGTTAAATTTCGTTATTTTTTTATTTTTGTATTTCTTTGCCACATGAATTTCTGTTTCTCATCGGTCGTGAAGAATTCTTCACGCGTGAGCCGGACTTCACATGATGATTATTACTATTATTATTTTATTTTACTTTATTTTTACTGCATGAACTTCTGTTTCACGCTGCTGTTGTAAGATTCCTCCCCAGCCCCTTAGATGTCCAATTTCTTCCCTTATAATCAATCCCCTTTTTAGAGTAATAAAAGATCTTGTTTCTACCTGTTTTGGCCTAGAGAGAGAAAATATTCTAGAGAGAGGTAATTCAATTTTTAGATATCTTTGGATGGAAAAATATCCTTTCTTATTAAAATAAATTCCCCCGAAATAGAAATTTAAAAAGAAATTCCTAAGGTGCATTAGAAATAAATTATAATCTGCTCAAAAGACCTTAGCCTAAGGGTCCATATTTTCTAAAAATTTTGGATTAAGGTTCTGATGGACCAATAATATTAATCCAAATGTAGAGAGGAGATAAATTAAAAAATAAAAGAAACCCCCTCCCCAAAAAAATGAGTAAATGCTCACATAAGATGAAGAGTGGACTGAGGATCAAAGAAAAGATTTAAAAAACTGAATTTTGACACCTCAGAGTAGGGATCTCCCCTCGTGAAGGAGACGCCTTTTTTTCTCATCATTACCCACCTATTTTAAATCAATTAAATGAGATATTTCATCTCTCCTCTCTCCTATTTCAAGTCTAGTTCTTCCAAAAAGTAAGCTGAACTGACCCAAAAATGGTCAAAAATTGACCAAACTGATCTGGAAAATTCTAGAATCATTTTACTTGGTTTGAGGCTCACTTTTTCCTATAAATAGAAGCCTCCCCCTTTGTAAAATCTTAATGATGTTTATGCACTGTTACTCTACTCCTTCCCAGAGAGCCATTTACATTGAATTTTCTTGATAATTCAATTATTTTTGGCTTAATCCTCTCCAAAGTAATTGGTGGCTACTCTTGCTTCAAACAAGACTAGAACCCTCAAACCCTCAAGCCAAAGGAAAGCTTACAACTCCATGTAAGCTTATTTTTCTAACTTGTTTAATTTTAAATCTATGGTTTTCTTGATTTTCTTGTTTTTTAGTTGATTGAAGTAAATTATAATGCTACGCCTTGATGAAAAGGCCACCCCCTTCTCTTCTTTACAATTCAGCCTTTCTTAATCCTAGAAAGATTAGTTAAATGATTAATTAAACTTTTCTTATTGTTTACTCTCTTGATTTCTAAAAATTGAGTAGATTAGAGTCCTATACATCTAGATTAGAGTCCTATATATCTAGATTAGGTTAATTTAAGTTTATTAGAATGATAAAAATGAGAAACGGTCAGCCATACAAAGGAGGTTATGGTAAAATTTTTTAGAATTTTGTGAAAAAGGAAATTTGTTTTTATGTTTTTCCAAAAGAGTAATTCCCACCATTTGTGCATTCTAAAAAAAATATTCTAATTTACTACGTGTACATATTCACCTATGAATATGCATGGATATCACTAATATTAATTATTAAAATGAATTTCTATACATAGAAAGATGCCTAATAGAATTTTTTTATTATAAAAGTGTTATTTTTATTGAATTTAATTTTTGTACATAATAGAATTTTTTTAATTATAAAAGTAATATTTTCATTGAATTTAATTTCTATGCATAGAAAGATGCATAATGGAAATTGTTTTATTATAAAAGTCTTATTTTCATTACATTTAATTTTTGTGCATACAAAGATACATAATGGAAATTGTTTTTATTATAAAAGTGTTATTCTCATTGAATTTAATTTCTATGCATAGAAAGATGCATAATGGAATTTTTTTAATTATAAAAGTGATATTTTTATTGAATTTAATTTCTATGCATAAAAAGATGCATAACAATAAAAGAATTATTATAAAAGTATTATTTTCATTGAGTTTAATTTCTATGCATAAAAAGATGCATAATGAAAATTATTTTATTATAAAAGTGTTTTTTTCATTGAATTTAATTTCTATGCATCCATAATGGATTTTTTTAATTATTAAAGTGTTAATTTCATTGAATTTAATTTCTATGCATATAGAAAGATGCATAATGAAAATTGTTTTATTATAAAAGTATTATTTTCATTGAATTTACTTTCTATGCATAAAAAGATGCATAATGGAAATTTTTTAATTATAAAAGTGTTATTTTCATTGAATTTAATTTTTATGCATAAAAAGATGCATAATGGAAATTTATTTTTATTATAAAAGTGATATTTTCATTGAATTTAATTTCTATGCATAGAAAGATGCATAATGGAAATTGTTTTATTATAAAAGTGATATTTTCATTGAATTTAATTTCTATGCATAGAAAGATGCATAATGGAATTTTTTTTATAAAAGTGTTATTTTCATTAAAATTGATTTTTATGCATAGAAAGATGCATAAAGGAATTTTTTAATTTAAAAGTGTTATTCCTATTAAAATTGATTTTATGCATAAAAATATTTTCTTTTATATAAAAGTGTTATTTCCATTGAAGTTGATTTTTGTGCAGAAATAGATGCGTAAAGAATTTTTATATCAAAATTAGAATTCTCTTTAATTCTATGTTTAATTTCTATGAGTATTTGATAAATGAATAAGTAAATACTGTAAGAGAGAAATTTGTATCGTTTTATATTCACACGGATTGTAAAGAGAAAATTCACGAAATCTATTGAGATGAAAATATTCAGATAAATGATTAACTTATTCCTCATCAGAATTCGTAATTAATTTAGAAATCAGTTAAGTGGATATTTAATGAATGAAATTCAGTAAATTAGTAATTGAATTATCAAGCCTTTTTTAGAAAGATAGTTAAGGAAAAATCTTATCAGACTAGAACCTTTAATCAAACTATGACCAAGACCAAACTCCTTCGTCAGTTTCGAGGAAAGAAGATGTGACCAATTCAGAAAAATACACTCAAATCTCCTGCCAAATCTGAAACTAAGTTTGAGACCCTTTGAATTGATCTGTGGATCAAGGTTATAGAATTCAAGGAATTCCGTTATGAGATTCAGAATTACGATCAAGAAGTTTTGGGGATGCTGATTTAAGATATACTCATTGTATTCAAAAGAAAATCAAACTGAAAACTTGCATAGAAACCCTGTTTTCTTAAAGGACTATCTTACGCCAGAATGCTGAGGGAGCATTTGGTATGTGTTTTTCTAAGGGAAGTTCGGTTGCAAAACTTGGCGAGGAGTGTTCAAAGGACAGCTTACACGGCAAAGCCTGCCCAGGTCTTGACCAGCCTCGGTACGGTTAAAATGGTGTGCTTTCGGTACGATGGATGAGGGCCGATGAAGCGGTCCTCCTGAGTGAAGTGCCAGGACACCTAAGGAGGAGGGTTCTGACTAGGCGATGCATGGGCTCGCGGTGCCTAGGACACCCATGCGTATGAAGTGGAAGATACTGTATTATGGATAAATGATTATTGTAATCTGTTAGATCTCGTTGATGACCAGCTGGTCTCAATGGAGAGTCCAAAGTGATACTATTTTTTTTTGGGAAACAAGGGAGTGGATAGAAATTTTGAGTTATGACATCTGTAACTAATAACTATTTGCCAATGGATTGTTTTAAAAGTTAAAGTTTTAAAGAGGAGTGTGTGTGTATCTGTATTTGAAAGCAAAAGTTAAGAAAGGCATTCAGTTAGGGTGGGTTATCTAGTTCTACCGATTCCAATGGTTGGGTGGTGGTAGCTAACCCATGGGCCGGATGGAATCAGTGGAGTTTTAATAATGAAATCGAAATAATAGGAATACGCTTAGAACTCGAATAGTTAAATAAAAACCTGAAGACTCTCTCAAATGATTAGTGTGAGATCCCTGTTCCCACCGTGCAACAGATTCGGGGTACTAGCAGCGGAAGTAGCACTTCATGCGCGGGGCAGGGACCCACACTCGGGGCCTCGTCCACGGATATCCGGACAAGACACTAATCCGTCGGTTTGTCCAAAACCGAACCCGAAAAAAAAACTTCCCTTACCCGGAAAGCATGGGCGATTCCACCAGGATAACTCTTTACTCTAACGCAATCAAGATCATTACAGATCAACTGATCTGACTGCACCTTTAACGGTACTTGGTCAAATCAAGGAAGAAACTTGCACTTGGATCATTGGGATCAACGCTTTTTTTCCCATCAAGAGGCACAGCTGTTGATTCCTATCCATAGAACAATTTCTATCCGGGATTTACTTCATCTATCGTAATAATAGAAATTAAATCTCGATTTACGGATCCATCAGTCCAGCCTAACCCCATCCGATCCCATGGGTTAGCCAACCGCCCAACCACTGTAGTGATGGGATCCCATTTGGAATTTGGTTAGGTTTTGTCCCGGGTACCAAGGAAAAGAGTTCCAAGGCCCCCTAGCCGGAAGTTCATGCAAACATAAAACTAGCCACACCACTTACACACCCAATATGAAAATTGCCTTTTTCTTAGCATCAGCTAACTTTAAAACAATCCTTTAATGAAACCATAGTACCACTGATCACAATCTTCCAATTTATCCAGTTGATTCATAATTTCCCATCATTCCTTCATCAGAGTATCTATGGCATCATTGGCAACTAGAACGCTCACCACCTGTCCACACAGGGGCCTTTTCAATAGTTCCTAGCCCATAATACTCGGCAATATAATCACTTATAAAAATCAAGATGGACTCTCATTGAAGATCAGCAAGATCAACCAACAGATCCATATAAAGAGCCATGAACTCATCCATTGAAGACCAGCAAGGTCAATCAACCAGATCCATGCCCGGTTTCACAAAACAACTCTTACTCCTTGTTCCAATATCTTCCTCGATGCACGCGTGGGTATCCTGGGCGACCCAGAGCCCGAGCACCGTATGGTCAGCACCCTCTAGGATCCTTCGCAGGTGACCTAGCGCTTCACTCATAGGCCGCTTCCTTGGTCCCTCATCCACCGTACCGGAAGCTCACCATTTTAATCGAACCGAGGCTGGTCAAGACCTCGGCCGACCTTGCTACGCGAGACGTCCTCCATTGACTCTCCGTCCCAGCAGTTGCAACTTTATCAGTTAGGTCTCCACGACCTTAATCACAAGACGGTCAAAATGCTTTCCCAGCATTCTTGACATAAAACAGCCCTTTACAAACAGCATTTACAAACAGTTTACAAATACAATTTCTATATTAACTCTCATTTTTCCACATTATCCCTCATTAATCCACATTACTTATTCCACATTCCATTTATATGTGTACTCATCCAATCACCTCATTTTCCATCTCTTCACTTCAGATTCCTTCACATCACATATCATATATTCACATCCATATCCACATCCATACATCCACATCCACATCCACATTCACATCCATACATCCACATCTACATACTTATCTCCATTTTCACATCCTCATTTATACATCCACATCCCATATCCACATTCATAAATACACATCCATATCCACATCCACATGCATACATCCATTACCACGTCCACATGCATACATCCATATCCACCTCCACATCCATACATCCACATCTACATACTTATCTCCATTTTCACATCCTCATTTATACATCCACATCCCATATCCACATTCATAAATACACATCCATATCCACATCCACATGCATACATCCATTACCACGTCCTCATTCATACATCCACGTCCACATACATACATACATCCACATCCACATTCCCATTCACATCTATACATCTATATCTACATGCACATTCACATCCATACATCCACATCTATATCCTCATTCACATCCATACATCCACATTCATGCATCCACATCTACATGCATACATCCATACATACACATCCACATTTACATCCATGCATCCACATCTACATGCATACCTCCATTTTCACATCCTCATTTATACATCCACATCCCTTATCTACATTCATATACATCCACATCCACATTCCCATTCACATCTATACATCCACATCTACATCCACATACATACATACATCCACATCCACATTCCCATTCACATCTATACATCCACATCTACATCCACATTCACATCTATGTATATACATCTTCATGCATACATCCATTTTCACATTCATACATCCATACTCCCATCTCCACATCCACACATCCACATACATACATCCATTTCCACATTCCCATTCATATAACCCCATATGCCTTCACATCTAATCTTTTACATCACATCCATTCTCGCCCTATCACAACCCATATACATCTTATCCTATCACATACACTTCTTACCTCATCCCATACACATCTTATCACATCTTAATTCATCTTATCTCCTCTTATCACCTCTTATACACCTCTTATCACATCCTATCACATCTCATATCTATTTATAGAATACAAGAGAATTCTTATATTTGATATAAGATTTCTTTACACATTTACTTATGCATAAATTCCATTTAAGGAGATTAATACTTCCGAAGAAAAATTAATCTTTTATGCATCTTCCTATGCATAAATTCATTTTAAATGAAAATGACACTTTTGAATTAAAATTCAATCTTTTATGCATGTTCCTATGCATAAATTTAATTTAGATGAGAATGACACTTTTGAATTAAAAATTCAATCTTTTATGCATCTTCCTATGCATAAATTCAAATTAGATGAGAATGACACTTTTGAATTAAAAATCAATTTTTTTATGCATCTTCTTATGCATAAAGTCAATTTGGTAGGAATTACACTTTTAGAATAAAAGAATTTCTCTTATGCATCTAAGTTATGCATAAAATCCATTTATGATAAAAATCACACTTTCAGTATAAAAAGAATATCTTTTATGCATACTTCTATGCATGAAAATTAAAAATGATAAAAGTAACACTTTTGATATAAAAAAATTATCCTTTATGCATACTTCTATGCATGAAAATTAAAAATGATAAAAGTAACACTTTTGATATAAAAAAATTATCCTTTATGCATACTTCTATGCATGAAAATTAAAAATGATAAAAGTAACACTTTTGATATAAAAAATTATCCTTTATGCATACTTCTATGCATGAAAATTAAAAATGATAAAAGTAACACTTTTGATATAAAAATATATCCATTATGTATACTTCTATGCATGTAAATAAAAATGATAAAAGTAACACTTTTGATATAAAAATTTATCCATTATGCATACTTCTAAAGCATGTAAATAAAAATGATAAAAGTAACACTTTTGATATAAAAATTTATCCATTATGCATACTTCTATGCATGTAAATAAAAATGATAAAAGTAACACTTTTGATATAAAAACTTATTCTTTATGCATAATATAAAAATTCAATTTCTCCATGATTATAATAAATTCTTTCAATTAGTCTAGGATGATAATTCCTAGAATATGGTAGGAAGTCCTCTTTTTATGCTTTGAATGAAATTATTTTATGCATAATTTTTATAAAAATTTTGCCATAGCTCCGCTGCTATGTGACTGATAAATCTCAATTTTTCTAAGGGATAAAGCTTATCATTAAGGAAATAATTAAAATTATCTCTAATTGGATCATTAATCCATAATGGATTGAATCATCAATATGCATAAACTAAAAGCATAGAAAAAAAAACCATTAATTTGGCCTCAAGCATAGCTTAATCTTGGATTAAGGAAAAGCTTTATGAAAAGCTTCTTTTGGATTGAGAATGGGTCATGAGTATGACCATTTCTTGAGTGAGAGAGAGAAATTACATAAAAACCATTAGAATTTAAACATAAATGAAAATTAACTTCAATAGCATTTATTAAATTATGTAACTCTTCACTACTATACCAATTGTTGGATTTACTTAGTTAGCAAGATATTCACCACAATAGATGTAGTGCTAGCTTGTGACAACACTAAGATATACATCAACACATGACTAAGTTAGAGAACACTCAATCATGAGCCAAAATGGTTACAAGAGCCAAAGTTCACAAAGTAACACTAAGCTTGAATTGGTGGACACAAAGTGCATACAACAATGTTGGAGCTCTTACACACTAGAGAAGGTGTAGAGACCATGCTTTTATAGGCCCTAGGAAGGGAGGTGCCTAGATCAAACCCACTTGCCACCTAGATGAGGTTCCTTGAATGATGGTCAATGACCATGGGTTACAAGCTAACCCATGGTTTACACTTGAGCCCATACACTAAGCAAAAATGTATCTAACCCATGGATACACACAAAGTAATGGATGTAGATCAACATATTCTCAACAAATGTGAGTGCTACATGGGCTTTATAATATAGCCTTTGGATCTAGTCCTAGATGACATCACTGATGATGTATATGGGTAAGATGCTTCTCCCAAAATGACACTACTACCATTCATTGAGTGTAAGGGAGAATGGCAGTTGGTGCCATTCTCCCCACAAAGTGATGGTAGGCCTTTGGAATGGCACCACTACCATTCTTCCTTGAATGTAAGGGAGAATGGAAGTGGTGCAATTTTCTGCTTTAAGTTGATGGGATGGGAGGCATTGAGAATGTCACCTTTGCAATTCTTCCTTACATTCAAGGAACAATGGGAGTGGTGGCATTATCTCCTTAAAGGTGAGTGATGTAAGGCCTTGAGAATGGCACCACTTCCATTACTTGGGTGTAAGGGAGAATGGCAATGTGCCATTCTTTCCATAAAGTGATATGAGGCCTTTATAATGGCACCACTTCCATTCTTCCTAGAATATAAGGGAGACTGGCACCACTGTCATTCTTCCTTGAATGTAAGGGAGAATGGCAGTTGTGCCATTCTCCCCTTCAAGGTAATGGGATGACTGTGGAGAATGGAAGCCACAGCCATTCTTCCTTTTTAGAGTAAAAGGGAATGGCAATGGCACCATTCTTTCCCTCAAGATGATGCAATGTAAGTCCTTGAGAATGGCACCACTGCCATTCCTTGAATGTAAGGAGAATAGCAGTGGTGCCATTGTACCATTTGGGATGACATCAAGGTGATGGAAGTCCTGAAGAATGGCACCACTGCTATTCCTTGAAGGTAAGGGAGAATCATGAAGTGATAGGAGGCCTTGAGAATGGAACCACTACCATTCTTCTGAGAATTTAAGGGATAATGGCACCACTGCCATTCTTCCTTGAATGTAAGGGAGAACTGGCATGTCATGCCATTCTCCCCTTAAAGTGATGGGAGGACTTAAGAATGGTAGCCACTACCATTCTTCCCTGAAAGTAAGGGGGGAACGGCAATGGTACCATTCTACCCCACAAGATGGCCTTTAGAATGGGAGTAGTGCCATATTCCCCTTTCAAGTGATGGAAATCTTAGAGAATTGTACAAGTGTCATTTCCCCTTAAATCGAGTTTATAGGAGGCTTTGGGAATGATATCACTCCCATTCTTCCTTTAATGTAAGGATGAATAGCAATGGTGCCATTCTCCCATTCAAGGTGAGTGATTGGAGGCCTTGAGAATGGCACCAATACCATTCCCTAAGTGTCTGGGAAGAATGGTAGTGGTGCCATTCTCCCCACGAAGTGATGGTAGGCCTTGAGTGAAAAAATGCAAGGGAGAAGAGAGCTTGAGCTCTTGCAACAAGCACACACACACTCACAAAACCCTAAAAGAGAACACACAAGGTGAGAGGTTGAAAATCTTCTTCTTCTTCACACAACACTCAACACACCATATACAAAGATAAGAGTACACACAATATGAAAAGGTACTCAACCAAATACATACTAGGGTTCTGTATAGTGTGAACCCAGTCTCTAGAATGGCTGTCACACAACCTGTCATCCCACTGGCTGCATATCACCCATGATCTCACCAACCATGCCAGTGGTGTAAGTGTGGGACCTATCCCCTAGGCAGGTCACATGAGTGTTCACCACCACCTCACTAGATGAGCTCGATATCTCAACACTCCCCCCTTCAGCTCAACTCCATCTCATGTACACCAAGCGAAGCCCTGAATTTGCGGAGCTTCTCTGTACCCAATTCTTTGGTGAAGATGTCAATGACCTGATCCTATGTGCTGACATAAACAAGGTCAACGTCACCTGCCAAAACCTTCTCTCTATAGTTTATGTATATTAATGATTCAATCCATTATGGATTAATGATCCAATTAGAGATCATTTTAATTATTTTCTTAATGATAAGCTTTATCCCTTAGAAAAATTGAGATTCATCAGTCACATAGTAGCGGAGCTATGGCAAAATTTTTATAAAAATTATGCATAAAATAATTTCATTCAAAGCATAAAAAGAGGACTTCCTACCATATTCTAGGAATTATCATCCTAGATTAATTGAAAGAATTTCATTATAATCATGGAGAAATTGAATTTTAATATCATGCATAAAGGATAAGTTTTTATATCAAAAGTGTTATTTTTACCATTTTTATTTCATGCATAGAAGTATGCATAATGGATAAATTTTTATATCAAAAGTGTTATTTTTATCATTTCTATTTTCATGCATAGAAGTATGCATAATGGATAAATTTTTATATCAAAAGTGTTACTTTTATTATTTTTATTTTCATGCATAGAAGTATGCATAATGGATAAATTTTTATATCAAAAGTGTTACTTTTACCATTTTTATTTTCATGCATAGAAGTATGCATAATGGATAAATTTTTATATCAAAAGTGTTATTTTTATCAATTTTTATTTTCATGCATAGAAGTATGCATAAAGGATAAATTTTTATATCAAAAGTGTTATTTTTGTCATTTTTATTTTCATGCATAGAAGTATGCATAAAGGATAAATTTTTATATCAAAAGTGTTACTTTTATCATTTTTATTTCATGCATAGAAGTATAAATAATGGATAAATTTTTATATCAAAAGTGCTACTTTTATCATATTTGAATTTCATGCATAAAGGTATGCATAAAAGTTGATTATTTTATTATAAAAGTGTGCCTTTTATTATATTGAATTTCATGCATAGAGGTATGCATAAAGGTTGATTATTTTATTATAAAAGTGTGACTTTTATCATAATTAAATTTCATGCATAGAGGTATGCATAAAAGTTGATTATTTTATTGTAAGAGTGTTACTTTTATCATATTGGATTTCATGCATAAAAGATATTCTTTTTATACTAAAAGTGTGATTTTTCTCATAAATGGATTTTATGCATAACTTAGATGCATAAGAGAAATTCTTTTATTCTAAAAGTGTAATTCCTACCAAATTGAATTTAGGCATAAGAAGATGCATAAAGATTGATTTTTAATTCAAAAGTGTCGTTCTCATCTAAATTGAATTTATGCATAGGAAAATGCATAAAAGATTGAAATTTAATTCAAAAGTGTCATTTTCATGAATTTATGCATAGGAAGATGCATAAAAGATTGATTTTTACTTCGAAAGTATTAATCTCCTTAAATAGAATTTATGCATAAATAAATGTGTAAAGAAATCTTATATCAATTATAAGAATTCTCTTGTATTCTATAAATAGATATGAGATATGATAGGATGTGATAAGAGGTGTATAAGATGTGATAAGAGGTGATAAGATGCTTATGAAATAAGTTAGGAGGTGATAAGATGAATTAAGATGTGATAAGATGTGTATGGGATGAGGTAAGAAGTGTATGTGATAGGATAAGATGTATATGGGTTGTGAGAGGGCGAGAATGGATGTGATGTAAAAGATTAGATGTGAAGGCATATGGGGTTATATGAATGGGAATGTGGAAATAGATGTATGTATGTGGTTGTGTGGATGTGGAGATGGGAGTGTGGATGTATGAATGTGAAAATGGATGTATGCATGAAGAAGTATATGCATAGATGTGAATGTGGATGTAGATGTGGATGTATAGATGTGAATGGGAATGTGGATGTGGATGTATGTATGTATATGGATGTGGATGTATGAATGAGGACGTGATAGTGGATGTATGCATGAGGATATGGATGTATAAATGAGGATGTGAAAATGGAGGTAAGCATGTACATGTGGATGTATGAATGTGAATGTGGATGTGGATGTGGATGTGGATGTGGATGTATGGATGTGGATATGGATGTGAATATATAATATGTGATGTGAAGGAATCTGAAGTGAAGAGATGGAAAATGATATGATTGGATGAGTACACATATAAATGGAATGTGGGATAAGTAATGTGGATTAATGAGGGATATTGTGGAAAAATGAGAGTTAATATAGAAATTGTATTTGTAAACTGTTTGTAAATGCTGTTTGTAAATGGTTGTTTTATGTCAAGAATGCTGGGGAAGCATTTTGACCGTCTTGTGAATAAGGTCGTGGAGACCTAACTGATAAAGTTGCAACTGCTGAGACGAAGAGTCAATGGTGGACGTCTCACGTAGCAAGGTCGGCTGAGGTCTTGACCAGCCTCGGTTCTAAAATGGTGAGCTTCCGGTACAGTGGATGAGGGATCAAGGAAGCGGCCTATGAGTGAAGCGCTAGGTCACCTGCGAAGGATCCTAGAGGGTGCTGACCATACGGTGCTCGGGCTCTGGGTCGCCTAGGATACCCACGCGTGCGTCGAGGAAGATATTGGAACAAGGAGTAAGAGTTGTTTTGTGAAACCGGGCATGGATCTGGTTGATTGACCTTGCTGGTCTTCAATGGATGAGTCCATGGCTCTTTATATGGATATGTTGGTTGATCTTGCTGATCTTCAACGAGAGTCCATCTTGATTTTTATAAGTGATTATATTGCCGAGTTTTATGGGCTAGGAACTATTGAAAAGGCCCCTGTGTGGACAAGTGGTGAGCGTTCTAGTTGCCAATGATGCCATAGATACTCTGATGAAGGAATGATGGGAAATTATGAATCAACTGGATAAATTGGAAGATTGTGATCAGTGGTACTAGGGTTTCATTAAAGGATTGTTTTAAAGTTAGCTGATGCTAAGAAAAAGGCAATTTTCATATTGGGTGTGTAAGTGGTGTGGCTAGTTTTATGTTTGCATGAACTTCCGGCTAGGGGGCCTTGGAACTCTTTTCCTTGGTACCCGGGACAAAACCTAACCAAATTCCAAGTTGGATCCCATCACTACAGTGGTTGGGCGGTTGGCTAACCCATGGGATCGGATGGGGTTAGGCTGGACTGATGGATCCGTAAATCAAGATTTAAATTCTATTATTACGATAGATGAAGTAAATCTCGGATAGTAAATTGTTCTATGGATAGGAATCAACGGCTGTGCCTCTTGATGGGGAAAAAAGCGTTGATCCCAATGATCCAAGTGCAAGTTTCTTCCTTGATCTGACCAAGTACCGTTAGAGGTGCAGTCGGATCGGTTTGATCAGTAATGATCTTGACTACGTTAGAGTAAAGAGTTATCCTGGTGGAATCGCCCATGCTTTTCGAGTAAGGGAAGTTTTTTTCGGGTTCAGTTTTTGAAAAACCGACGGATTAGTCTCTTGTCCGGATATCCGTGGGACGAGGCCCCGAGTGTGGGTCCCTGCCCCGCGCATGAAGTGCTACTTCCGCTGCTAGTACCCCGAATCTATTGCACGGTGGGAACACGGATCTCACAGTTGGTATCAGAGCGAATTGGTTAATAAAGATCAACTGAGAAACCAAATATGTCAAAAATTCAAGAAGCACAAAAAGGTTGTAATTGTGTGATATAATTCATACAATTTGATATTTAAACTGAAATTCGTAATTTGGTAATTGGGTCTTCAGATGGAAGTACCGCAATTATATAGAATCCCTGACTTGCTTGAGGCCTAGACATGATGGTATTTACCTGATAATTCCAAGGGCTGTGACTACCGTATATACCGAGAGTATAACTGCAGCTCTTTACTGACAGTATATACGAGTAAATCTAAGACTTGAAATTATAAGCGTTAATGCTATCCAGAGGATGATTTCGAATGTGGTTGATATGATTTTTAATTCTGTTTGAGAATTGATGAATTGATTTGGATTCTGATTGAAAAATGATGATCCCTGAAATTTGGTTGAAATGTAATAGGCTGAGCGAAACCACAATGAGGATGAATGGGACGAGTCCCTGTGATGATATTCATAACTGGAATGATGATAATGATTTTAGCAAATCACTATGAGATTAGTGGATTGTGCTGTCAAATTGCTACTATTAACACTTGAGACAGTAGATTAAGTTAAGGGATGACAAATTGAGAACTTGCTTAACTAAAATTCTTGTGGAGGAATGTTCAGAAGGAAAATTTTTGATCTAATGGACCATTATCGTGTTAAAGATATGAATGATATGATTGAATGAATTGTTATTTAATGATGAGTTCTATATAAGGGATAGTTATCCCCGTATTCTTTTGGGTTGACCAGAATATAAGGAACCCCAAAATAAATTGGATCTTAAGAAAAAGAGTTGTCCTCTACTTTGCGAGATGAGGACATCTCGCACTTTTTAAGTGGGGTAAAATGTAAGATTCTTCCCAGTTTTTGAGGTATTCAGAAATAAGAACCTCCTTTCTGATCTTATAACTATTCTCTCTCTAATATATAAATTTTTGACAGAATCATGAGACGAGGAAACCGTAGCCGTCCAACAGCCAGACCCTGTCTCTGAAGATGACGAACTTGACCCTGATGTTCGCAAGGCTCTTCATAGGACTCAGCCAGGACCCTTCAAAGGAGAAGGGGAGAACCTAGGTGAGACTGTGGAGAAATGGGTGGAAGCCATGGAAGAGTATTTTGACGTCACAGGTTATAATGAGCTGAGCAAAATGGCTCTTGGCCAGTTGAAAATAGTGGAAACAGCCAGGGTAGCATGGAGGAACCACTGTGACACCAACCATCTGAACAGAAATACTCAATCCTGGAACGACCTAAAAACCTATTTGAGAAAGAGATTTTGTCTCCCTGGATTTTTGGAAACCAAAATGAACGAATTTTTAGAGCTAAAGCAGGAGAACAAAACCATTGAAGAATATCACCAGGCCTTTGCTCTTCTACTCAAATACTCACCACCTTTAGATGAAGAACAGCTCATGGCCAGGTTCATTCGGGCAATGAACGAACCCTTGGACACACTGGTCAAAAATGCCAAACCACTGTCCATGGCTGAAGCAGTAAAAATGGCAAAGGATTTTGCCAAAGCCTTTGTAGTAAAGGTCCCGCCAAAGCCTGCACCCTCTAACTTTAAAAGATTCCAAACCCAGGAAAGTACTTCAAACTTTCCACCCCCAAAGAGGCAGCAAGGGCCGATTCAGAATCAAGATGCAGGAAGATTCCAAAGTGAAGGAAGACCCTTCCCCCAGAATACTTTCTCAGGAGGCCCACCTATTTTAAGGATTCAGAACGATGAACTCAGAAGTGAGAACCGGTGTTTTGGATGCCAAGGTTTTGGTCATCAGTTAAAAGACTGCCCAACTCCTGCCATGTCAAGGGGACAGGGAATTCTAGGACCCCGAATTCAGAGACCAATCCCTTCATACCAGTCTAATCAGGATCTGTCTCGCCCAAGCTAGGGTAACCCCAGAAGAACTCCAACTCAACCATCTGCCTCTATCCAAAGTAACCTCAGAACTCCTTTCCAGAACAGGGGCAACCAAAGAGAAAGAATTCCACACCTCAGACTGCAGCAGCCAGAGCAGTCACAATTTCAAGAAGAAGTAGAAGAGGAAAAAAGGGCAGATCTATACTGCAATTGAAAACCAAGGGCTTAACGGACAGTTCTCAAGTCATCCATACTCCAGCAGAATACCAAGGAAAAAAATCAACCGTCCACTTCCAAGGCGTAACGTTGAAATTGATTGAAGAAGAAGAAGAAGATGAAAGAGATCATACTCCACCTGCGAGATGAGGACATCTCGCGTTTTTTAAGTGGGGTAGAATGTAAGATTCCTCCCCCAGCCCCTTTTTGATGTCTAGTATCTTCCCCTGTAATCAATCCCTCTTTAGAAATATAAAAGACTTGTTTCTAACTGTTTTAACCTAGTGAGAGAAAATATTCTAGAGAGAGAATATTCAAATTTTTAATATTTTTGGATAGAAAATTATCTCATCTTATTAAAATAAGTTCCCCTGAAACAGAAATTCAAAAAGAACTTTTCAATGTACAATTGGAATTAATTGGAAATGGGTATAAAGGACCTTAGCCTAAGGGTCTAGATTTTCAGAAATTTTTGGATTATGGTCCAATTAAGGTTCCTATGGGCCAATAGCATCAATCCATGTGTAGGGAGGAGATAAATCCAATTTGTAAAAGAAGATACCCAAAAATGAGTAAATGCTCACATAAGATGAAGAGTTGAAAATGTACAAGGTTTATTAGTAAAAAACTATGAGCAATATTAAAAATATGAGATATTTTGTGTATCCAAAAATGAGTAAAGATGTAGAGTTGAAAATGTACAAGGTTTATTAGTAAAAAACTATGAGCAATATTAAAATGATTCCATTATGACACATATGTAAGGAAGGGGAGTTCTTTAAAGGAGGTGCATATTTCACATAAGATGAAGAGTTGAAAATGTACAAGGTTTAAAGGAGGTGCATATTTCACATAAGATGAAGAGTTGAAAATGTACAAGGTTTATTAGTAAAAAACTATGAGCAATATTAAAATGATTCCATCATGACACATATGTAAGGAAGGGGAGTTCTTTAAAGGAGGTGCATATTTCACATAAGATGAAGAGTTGAAAATGTACAAGGTTTATTAGTAAAAAACTATGAACAATATTAAAATGATTCCATTATGACACATATGTAAGGAAGGAGAGTTCTTTAACACTAGTTTGGTACCAAAATAGGACACTTGAGTGTCCTTTTTTGGGGGTTGCGAAAAAAAAATCAAACTCCTAATGTAGGCTTTAAAAACCAAAATGCTTCATTGGGCATGTAGAACATGACTCTATGCTTATGTAAAAAATGCTAAACATATAAAATGCCTTTTTATTTGGAAGTACATAAGCAACAAAGTAGCATATGTCTTGAAAATGAACATTTTTCAAGATTTTTCCAAATATGCAAGCATCATTCTCTTAAAAAAAAAATCCAATGATATCAATAGCATTTTTCCCAAGATATTTTGATAGCATACATCAGTCCAAGGAGGTAGAAGTTCACCAAAAAAATCATTTTCCTTTCCTAGAATTTTTTCCAAAAAAGTTGTATAAAATCAGCAAAAGTAACGCGTATTATCAAAACTCAATCACGCCACTAAAAAAAATTGTATCCCTATCAATGAGAATGTTGATTATTGGTTTTCATGCTTGAGATGAGATAAATAAGCCATAATTTGATGTGTATGACACTAACTTAGCCTCCACTTAAGTAGGTTCTTATCGCCTAGTTCTAAAAAAACTGTAAAAAATAAAAATATAAAATTTGATCATCTTTTTTCAAAAACTAATCATAACTATGCTTGCACAAGTAGTCTACACCTATAGTTACAACAAATAATGCACTTACACAGCTTTTCCCTTTGATGAAAATCAAAATTAGGCTCATAATTAGACATTTTACGTATTAAAAACAGGTTGCGCAAAAGGCCATGTATGAGAAGAGGCCCAAAAAGTGGCTCTAAAGTTTTGGAAAATTCAAAACAAAGTAGTATTTACCCTATATAACATGGGTGCACCTCAAGTTTTACATTATTAGCTTGCATATGGAAGGAGAAAAATTCATGCTCCACCTGTATAAAAAACATCATTTCAATATTAGCGAGTCAAAAATTTATCCAATAATTATCGTTTGATTATTCCAAGATTTAGTTTACATCATGGGCTTTCCATCAAGCCAAGTTTCATGATCAAACTATTTTCCTTCTAAAAGTTATGTACAAATTACTACTATTTTGAAAACAGCAAAAATCATGCGTTTTATCAGCATGTGTCTAAGAAAATTAAAATATTGCCTTGCAAAAGCTAAGAAAAGTGCAATTTAAAAAATCTCAAATTTTTTTTGGGTCTTGAGGAACATCTGTGGATGTTAAGCATTTCAAAACTCTTAATAGATTGCCCACAAAAATTCAAGAAAAATGTTAACTTTCAGGACACTTTAGTGTCCTCAGGACACTTTAGTGTCCAATTACAGAACTAGTGTTAAAGGAGGTGCATATTTCACATGCTTGAATGAGTTTTAAACTCATAAAAATTGAGATATTTCATCTCTCCTCTCTCCTCATTCAAGTCTAGTTCCAAAAGGTTAGCTTAACTGACCTAAAAATGGTCAAATATTGACCAAACTGATTTAGAAAATTCTAGAATCAGTTTGTTTGGTTAGGAGCTCAATTTTTCCTATAAATAGAAGCCTCCCCCTTGTTGAAAAATATATAGTGTTTATGCATCGTTACTCTACTCCACCTAAGCCAAGAACTATGAATTCATTAATAATTCACTAGTTTTTGGAGCTTCCCTCTTTCTTCTATCCCCATTGGTGGCTCCATCAACATACTTAACCAATTGATTGGTTGGGGGCCTCTACCGTGAACAAAGAATCAAGTAATTTATAAGGTAATTAGTGAATATTGATCTTTTCTATAATTTCTCAATGTTTCTCTCTTCTCAACCCCTCTCAAGCTTGAGAAGCTTAATTGGTATGATTTTTTTAAATGCTATTGAAGTTAATTGGTGAATAGTAGTGAAGAGCTACATAATTTTATAAATGCTATTGAAGTTAATTTCCATTTATGTTTAAATTCTAATGGTTTTTATGTAATTTCTCTCTCTCACTCAAGAAATGGTCATAATCATGACCCATTCTCAATCCAAATCAAGCTTTTCATAAAGCTTTTCCTTAACCCAAGATTAAGCTATGCTTGAGGCCAAATTAATGGCTTTTTTCTATGCTTTTAGTTTATGTATATTGATGACTCAATCCATTATGGATTAATGATCCAATTAGAGATCATTTTAATTATTTCCTTAATGATAAGCTTTATCCCTTAGAAAAATTGAGATTCATTAGTCATAGTAGCGGAGCTATTGCAAAATTTTTATAAAAATTATGCATAAAATAATTTCATTCAAAGCATAAAAAGAGGACTTCCTACCATATTCTAAGAATTATCATCCTAGATTAATTGAAAGAATTTCATTATAATCATGGAGAAATTGAATTTTAATATCATGCATAAAGGATAAGTTTTTATATCAAAAGTGTTATTTTTACCATTTTTATTTCATGCATAGAAGTATGCATAATGGATAAATTTTTATATCAAAAGTGTTATTTTTATCATTTCTATTTTCATGCATAGAAGTATGCATAATGGATAAATTTTTATATCAAAAGTGTTACTTTTATTATTTTTATTTTCATGCATAGAAGTATGCATAATGGATAAATTTTTATATCAAAAGTGTTACTTTTACCATTTTTATTTTCATGCATAGAAGTATGCATAATGGATAAATTTTTATATCGAAAGTGTTATTTTTATCAATTTTTATTTTCATGCATAGAAGTATGCATAAAGGATAAATTTTTATATCAAAAGTGTTATTTTTATCATTTTTATTTTCATGCATAGAAGTATGCATAAAGGACAAATTTTTATATCAAAAGTGTTACTTTTATCATTTTTATTTTATGCATAGAAGTATACATAATGGATAAATTTTTATATCAAAAGTGCTACTTTTATCATATTTGAATTTCATGCATAAAGGTATGCATAAAAGTTGATTATTTTATTATAAAAGTGTGCCTTTTATTATATTGAATTTCATGCATAGAGGTATGCATAAAGGTTGATTATTTTATTATAAAAGTGTGACTTTTATCATAATTGAATTTCATGCATAGAGGTATGCATAAAAGTTGATTATTTTATTGTAAGAGTGTTACTTTTATCATATTGGATTTCATGCATAGAGGTATGCATAAAAGATATTCTTTTTATACTAAAAGTGTGATTTTCCTCATAAATGGATTTTATGCATAACTTAGATGCATAAGAGAAATTCTTTTATTCTAAAAGTGTAATTCCATAGTGACACCAACCGCCGTCTGAACAGAAATACTCAATCCTGGAACGACCTAAAAACCTATTTGAGAAAGAGATTTTGTCTCCCTAGATTTTTGGAAGCCAAAATGAACGAATTTTTAGAGCTAAAGCAGGAGAACAAAACCATTGAAGAATATCACCAGGCCTTTGCTCTTCTACTCAAATACTCACCACCTCTAGATGAAGAACAGCTCATGGCCAGGTTCATTCGGGCAATGAACGAACCCTTGGACACACTGGTCAAAAATGCCAAACCAGTGTCCATGGCTGAAGCAGTAAAAATGGCAAAGGATTTTGCCAAAGCCTTTGTAGTAAAGGTCCCGCCAAAGCCTGCACCCTCTAACTTTAAAAGATTCCAAACCCAGGAAAGTACTTCAAACTTTCCACCCCCAAAGAGGCTCAATGAAGCATCCATGCTCATTGAAACGAACCTGTAATCCCTGTTCTACCATTTGACCAACTGAGGCCAAGCTTTTAGTGATCGAAGGCACATACAACACATCTGACATAGACTTTGTCTGACCATTGTGCATGACCAATGGTACACTTCCCCAACATGTGTAATGACATGCTGGGTATCATCACCTGTTTCCACATAGCCTTTTACTTCCATAGGCTTCATATGCTCAAACCATTCACCATGACATGTCATATGGTTTGATGCTCCTGAGTCCATATACCATGTGTCATCATTCTCAGCATTTGTCGTCATAGAACCCACAACATGCTTCATGGCAAACAAATGATTTGCAGTGCCATCATTGCTGCTTAATGCATAGTTTCCACCATGTTGTGCATAATTTCCACCATAGTGACCACCACGCTGTGCTCTACCCCCTCTCAAATCATTCTGTTTGCGGAAACAATCTCTCGCCATATGACCATATTTGCCACAATAATGGGATTCCACATCTTGCATAGAATTTTGTTGGCCTTGCCAACGTCCTCTTCCACGGGGGTTACCTCTGCCTCTTTGAGGTGCATATCCATGACCACCTCGAGCACCATATGAAGGCTGAAAATTCTGTTGTAGAGGCCTGTCCTGCCATCCACAACCATTACCACCACGTCCACGTGATGCAAATCTCCCTCTGCCTCTAAAGCCTCTCTGCGAGTAGAAAGCCTAATTTCTGCCATCATCATGGCTAGTAGATGCATCCAGAAATGAATCACTGAGCTTGATTTCCTCAACCAACAAGAGTGAAACCAACTCATCAAAGTCGGGTAGACCTGTACTCCTCACTGAGATAGATGTATCAAAAGATTTGTATTCCTTGCCAAGACCACGCAAGGTAATATCCACCAAATCATCATCAGGCATGGGGGCATTTATTGTGGCCAATGCATCTGCAAACTTCTTGATTTCTTGCACATAATCATGTATGCTCCTTTTATTCCTTTTCACATTATGTATCTGTTGTCGCAACTGAGACTTGCGAGCACTTGTATCTGTATCAAACATCTTGACCAAAGTATCCCATGCATCTTTGGGATTCTCAGCATCCTGTATGTGTATGAGCATAGCATCAGAAATACATATAGACAGATAATGCAGCACTTTGAATGCTCTCTCTGACCATTGCTTATGAGCAATAAGTTGCTGCTGTGTAGGTTGTCGAGGTAGCTCAGGCTCTGGCTCAGCACCTATAATGAGATTCCAAAATCCTTTCTCTTTCAAGAAACTCTTTATCCTGTACTTCCATGCCTAGAAGTTCTTCCTATCCAGCTTTTCACCAACAATCTGAACTGGATTATCCGACATGTTTGCTCAATGCATACACCTTCCGCACACTTCAAATCTGTAAATGAGCCTTCCTCAGCTCAACCACACTCCAATGAATGTTCCAGATACTCCAAGGTAGCCAACAAACTCCAAATTTGATGTAGAAAATCAACCTGTAATCATCCAAGATGAACTGTCTCACGCAGTCCAGGATACCCTGCTTTGATGCACTTTCCAAGGCTCCAAATCACAATGTAATGGTGCAATCAAGTATGGGCAACTTGCATTGACACCTAATCAACCTCAATGTTGAGTATCAACACCATCTTGACATGTGTACATATCAATTTTTGAAAACCCCTTTCTCTGTTTTGGGAAAAACCAGAAAAACCAAAAAAAACAGTAGAAAATTTGCTCTAATTCCTTCAATATTTGTCCAAATTGAGCAATCAGGCATTCATTAGCTTAGCAATAGTGTCCATCAACTCCATGTAAGAGGAATTTGTCCAATCGTATAAGACCAAGGATTAATTACTCAATTAAAAATGCTATGTTTCTCTGTAACCAGTGGACAGCCTGTTTTAATCAGCTCATTCCCAGCTCAATTAGGCATAATTGACCAAACAAATCACATAGCCCTCTTCTCCAATGTGTAAAGCATCCAATTGCTAAAGCAATTATGAAAGATATCAAGTACCCAATGAGAAATCGATCTCCTCGTAGTCAAAAAATACAAAATCTGCTCTGTTTTCACAATTCTAGCTGCGCCGCCTGCATATGAGGGGTTTGGGAGTTGTTGTGATGCTAATTGATGATGACTATAGGTGCCCAACACACCTAGGCATGTGTGTGACCCAACAATGCTTTGATTTTTACCAAAATCACACTCCAAATGCATCAATTTTGGGCTTCCTCTTCTCTGTTTTGTGAGAGCTCAAAAACCAGAGATTTTCATACATTCAAATGCTTCCAAAATGCTCAAAAATCACAATAGGGCTTGCATAAGAGTTGCCATTACATCTCTCATTGTTAGGTACATGTTTGCTTTGCCAGATTTACATGTATTTCCACCATACATCAATGTTCCCAAGCTTTAATGGAAATCTTCAAAAACCAGAATTTCTCTTTGCTTTGATTTGCTCTATTTTGCTTTGTTTTTGCCTGTATCACCTGCAATCCGCTCAAGGATGTTTAGAAGACCTTACTCGGTAGGCCAAGCTCTCAGATCTGATAGTATTTGGTGTGCTCCAAAGCTTCACAGCTCCAATGGCAAGCTTCACAGCTTCTCTTCACAGCTTCTTCTCCCTCTTCACTCACTCACTCATAAACCCTAATAAACAGCACAAGGCTCTGATACCATGTTGAAAGAACGGTAGAGGGAGAGGAGACACACACACAAGAGCAAACCCTAATGTATATTGCAAACCCTAACCATAGAGGGAAGCCATGTGAGAGTGATTAGTACATCATGTAAAGGAAAAGAGAAAGTGGTTGAGCCCCTTGGTATGCCTGACATTTCTGCAGGGCATTCTCATGTTGATGGAGAGTCTAGTGGCTCAGATATGAGCCTTGAAGAGCTTGGGATCCCAGCTATGAGAACACCTGGTGTAAAGAAGGCTATGGAAGCCATGAATGAAAAGCTGTGAAGATCAGGGAGAGTGAAGAACCCTGTGCAGAGATTTACATATGATGGTTATGTGGCACATCACTATGCATATATGGCAAATGTTGTACAGGTTGTAGAGCCCACATGCATTGATGAGGCTGTTGGAAATGTGTGTTGGGAGAAAGCTATGGATGAGGAGATGGATGCACTATATGGAAATGAAACTTGGGACTTAGTGCAATTGCCTGAAGGCAAGAAAGCCATTGGATGCAAGTGGGTGTACAAAGTTAAACATAACAGTGATGGAAGCATAAACAGGTACAAGGCTAGATTGGTAGCCAAAGGATATGCACAGACATATGGGATTGATTATGAGGAAACTTTCAGCCCAGTTGCCAAGATGGCAACGGTGAGAGTTGTGATAGCAGTGGCTGCATCAAAGCAATAGTCTTTACATCAGATGGATGTAAAGAATGCATTCTTGCATGGGGATTTGCAAGAAGAGGTGTATATGTTGCAGCCACCTGGTTATGAGGATGTGGGTCACCCCGAGTATGTGTGCAGGTTGAAGAAAGCCTTGTATGGCTTAAAGCAAGCACTAAGAGCATGGTCTGACAAGATTTCTGAATATTGGCTTTCATGTAGCCAATGCAGATTTCTTGCTGTATGTGAGACATGGTGATAGAGGAGTTGTGCTTGTTGTCATCTATGTAGATGACTTGATCATTACGGGGGACCATGATGCAGAGATCTTTGATGTAAAGATCCTGCTTAGACAGAAGTTCGAGATGAAGGATCTGGGGGAGCTCAGATATTTCTTGGGCATTGAGGTGATTAGGTCACCACATGGTATTGGATTACTGCAAAGACAGTATGGCTTGGACATGTTGTCCAAGTATGGTATGACAGGCTGTAAACCTATTTCTGTGCCATTGGATCAGAATGGCAAGTTGAGTGCAGATTCAGAAGAGATCTTGGAGGATCCCACTATGTACAGATGCATAGTAGGAAGTTTGATCTACATGACGATCACCAGATGTAAGATCCCTGTTCCCACCGAGCAACGGATTCAAGATACTGGCAGCGGAAGTAGCACTTTTCGCGCGGGACAGGGGTCCCACATTCGGGGCCTCACCCACGGATATCCGGATAAGAGACTAATCCGTCGGTTGTTCTAAAACCGAACCCGAAAAAACTTCCTTTACCGGAAAGCACGGGCGATTCCACCTGGATAACTTTTTACTCCAACGTAGTCAAGAACATTTCTGATCGAGCTGATCCAATTGCATCTATAAGATACATGGTCAGATTAAGGAAGAAACTTGCACTTGAAACATTGGGATCAACGCTTTTTTCCCCATTCAAGAGGCACAGCCGTTGATTCCTATCCATAGAACAGTTACTGTCCGGGATTTATTTTATCTATCGTAAAAAACAAAAGTTTGAGTCTCAATTTACGGATCCATCTGTCCAGCCTAACCCCATCCAGTCCCATGGGTTAGCCAACCGCCCAACCACTGTAGTGATGGGATCCAATTAAGAATTTGGTTAGGTTTTGTCCCGGGTACCAAGGAAAAGAGTTCCAGGCCCCCTAGCTGGGATGTTCATGCAAAATAAAACTAGTCACACCACTCACACACCCAATATGAAATTGCCTTTTTCACAGATTCAACCAGTTTAAAACAATCCTTTAATAAAACCATAGTATCACTGATCACAATCTTCCAATTTATCCAATTGATTCTTAATTCCCATCATTCCTTCATCAGAGTATCTATGGCATCATTGGCAACTAGAACGCTCAGGGGCCGTTTCGATAGTTCCTAGCCCTTAATACTCGGTAATATAATCACTTATGAAGATGGACTCTCGTTGAAGATCAGCAAGATCAACCAACAGATCCATATAAAGAGCCATGGACTCATCCATTGAAGACCAGCAAGGTCAATCAACCAGATCCATGCCCGATTTCAGAAAACAACTCCAACTCTGTTCCAATATCTTCCTCGACGCACGCGTGGGTATGCTAGGCGACCCAGATCCCGAGCACCGTATGGTCAGCACCCTCTAGGATCCTTCGCAGGTGACCTAGCGCTTCACTCATAGGCCGCTTCCTTGGCCCCTCATCCACCGTACCGGAAGCTCACCATTTTAATCGCACCGAGGCTGGTCAAGACCTCGGCCGACCTTGCTACGCGAGACGTACTTCATTGACTCCCCGTCAGCAGTTGTAACTTTACCACCATCACGACCTTAATCACAAGACCGTCAAAATGCTCCCCCCAGCATTCTTGACATAAAACAATCATTTACAAACAGCATTTATAAACAGCATTTACAAACAGTTTACAATACAATTTCTATTTTAACTTTCATTTTTCCACATTATCCCTCATCAATCTACATTACTTATTCCATATTCCATTTATATGTATACTCATCCCATCACATCATTTCCATCTCATCACTTCAGATTCCCTCATATCACATATCGTATATTCACATCCATACATCCACATCTATATACGTACATTCACATCTACATGCATACATCTACATATCTATGCATACATCTACATCCACATTCACATTCACCTCCATACATCTACATCTATATGCATACATCCACCTCCACATTCACATCCACATCTATACATCTACATCTACATGCATACATCCACCTCTACATCCACATCTACATCTATACACCTACATCTACATGCATACATCCACATCTCCATTCACATCTACATCTATACATCTACATCTACATGCATCCATCCACCTCCACATCCACATCTACATCTATACATCTACATCTACATGCATACATCCATATCTCCATTCCCATCTACATCTATACATCTACATCTACATGCATCCATCCACCTCCACATCCACATCTACATCTATACATCTATATCTACATGTATACATCCACATCTCCATTCACATCTACATCTATACATCTACATCTACATGCATACATCCATATCTCCATTCCCATCTACATCTATACATCTACATCTACATGCATCCATCCACCTCCACATCCACATCTACATCTATACATCTACATCTACATGTATACATCCACATCTCCATTCACATCTACATCTATACATCTACATCTACATCTATACATCTACATCTACATGTATACATGCACATCTCCATTCACATCTACATCTACATCTACATGTATACATCCACATCTACATCTATACATCTACATCTACATGTATACATCCACATCTCCATTCACATCTACATCTACATCTACATCTATACATCTACATGTATACATCCACATCTATACATCTACATGTATACATCCACATCTCCATTCACATCTACATCTATACATCTACATACATCCATCCACATCTCCATTTACATCCTAATCTACACATCTATTTCTACATGCATACATCCACATCTCCATGCATACATGCACCTCCACATTCACACTCACATCCATACCTCTACATCTACATGCAAACATCCATATCTCCATGCATAATAATATTCTTTTAATTAATCTAGGATGATAGTTTCTAGAATATGATAGGAAGTCCTCTTTTTATGCTTTGAATGAAATTATTTTATGCGTAGTTTCTATAAAAATTTTGCCATAGCTCCGCTACTATGACTGATAAGTCTCAATTTTTTATAAGGGATAAGGTTTATCATTAAGGAAATAATTAGAATGGTCTCTAATTGGATCATCAATCCATAATGGATTGAATCCTCGATAAACATAAACTAAAAGTATAGAAAAAAGCCATTAATTTGGCCTCAAGCATAGCTTAATCTTGGATTAAGGAAAAGCCTTATGAAAAGCTTCATTTGGATTGAAAAGGGTCATAAGTATGACCATTTCTTAAGTGAGAGAGAGAAAAACCATTAGAATTAAATATAAATAGAATCTTATGTAATTCTTTACTATCATTAATTAATTAACTTCAATAGCATTTCAAAAACCATATCAATTAAGCTTCTCAAGCTTGAGAGGGGTTGAGAAGAGAGAATCATTGAGAAATTATAGAAAAGATCAAAATTCACTATACTTATCTTATAATTTGCTTGATTCTTTGATCACGGTAGAGGCCCCCAACCAATCAATTGGTTTAGTATGTTGATGGAGCCACCAATGGGGATTTAAGAAAGAGAGAAGTGTCAAAAACTAGTGAATTATTAAAGAATTCATAGTTCTTGGCTTAGGTGGAGTAGAGTAACAATGCATAAGACACTATATTTTTTCAACAAGGGAAGGCTTCTATTTATAGGAAAAATTGAGCTCCTAACCAAACAAACTGATTCTAGAATTTTCCAAGTCAGTTTGGTTGAATTTGGACTAGATTTGGACCTAGTTTGGTTACTTTTTGATTCGATTTGGTTTCATTTTGATTTGGTTTGGTTCAAGAGAGATGAGAGATAAAAATATCACATTATTTTTGAGTTTAAAACTCATTCAAGCATGTGAAATATGCACCTCCTTTAAAGAACTCCCCTTCCTTACATAGGTGTCAAAATTTTATTGCTCATAGTTTTTTTACTAATAAACCTTGTACATTTTCAACTCTTCATCTTATGTGAAATATGCACCTTCTTTAAAGAACTCCCCTTCCTTACATATGTGTCAAAATTTTATTGCTCATAGTTTTTTTCTAATAAACCTTGTACATTTTCAACTCTTCATCTCATGTGAAATATGCACCTTCTTTAAAGAACTCTCCTTCCTTACATATGTGTCAAAATTTTATTGCTCATAGTTTTTTTCAACTCTTCATCTTATGTGAAATATGCACCTTCTTTAAAGAACTCTCCTTCCTTACATATGTGTCAAAATTTTATTGCTCATAGTTTTTTTCTAATAAACCTTGTACATTTTCAACTCTTCATCTTATGTGAAATATGCACCTTCTTTAAAGAACTCTCCTTCCTTAAATATGTGTCAAATTTTTATTGTTCATAGTTTTTTTTACTAATAAACCTTGTACATTTTTCAACTCTTCATCTTATGTGAGCATTTACTCATTTTTGGGTATCTTCTTTTACAATTTGGATTTATCTCCTCCCTACACATGGATTGATGCTATTGGCCCATAGGAACCTTAATTGGACCATAATCCAAAAATTTCTGAAAATCTAGACCCTTAGACTAAGGTTCTTTATATCTATTTCCAATTAATTCCAATTGCACATTGGAAAATCCTTTTTGAAGTTCTGTTTCAGGGGAACTTATTTTAATAAGATGAGTTATTTTTCTATCCAAAAATATTCATAATCTGAATATTCTCTCTCTAGAATAATTTTCTCTCTCTAGGCTAAAACAGTTAGAAACAAGGTCTTTATATTTCTGAAAAGAGATTGATTACAGGGGAAGATACTAGACATCAAAAAAAGGGTTGGGGGAGGAATCTTACATTCTACCCCACTTAAAAAATGCGAGATGTCCTCATCTCGCAAACTGGGATAATTTCGCAAGATGCACGAATATGAGACTTAGAGAAAAATTTTAATCAAGATTAACCACCAAGAAAAGTCTTAAAGAAAGCAAGATAAGAACAAGATTTAAACTTTATTCATTCTTGGAACTTATACAGTAAAGATAGAAGAACTCTTTACACTTCCATAAGCCCGTCCATCATATGGTCACAAAAGCAGCACTCACAAGCTGTACAAGTATAGGGTAACTCATCTATGGGAATGATTCCCTGGTTATTGCCGCACCTATCTCAGTGGTATGAGGTGATCTAACAAAAGGACCTCTGAGAGGCAAGCCGAAAACGGGATAAAGGCATATCTTCTCATGAGGAAGAAAACACGCCAGTAAGAAGACCCGCTCAGAAAACCCAAGATGCCTTGATCTCATGACGCAGTAGTATCGGGGATCCAAACCCAAAGCTTCAATAACCATGGCCAAGCGGACATTGTTACGAAAGTGCTGCTGACCCCAGGGTGTTACCCTGGTTATGTTTTGATAGGTCCACCATTTGGTCTGATCTACAGAAGTTCCTAGGTGAGGAAAAAGTGAGCGCTCATACTGTTCTATAAAGTCTTTCTTCACAGACTCTCTTGCGTCTTGAAGGTGAGAAATCATCATGGATAAAACTAGTTCTTGTTGCCAAGCCATGAAGGATATTAAGAAAGAAAGGAGATTGATGGGAGTAAGATTACTGTGAGCGACAAGTAAAAGTTACGACTTATATAAAGGAAGGAGCTAGCGTAACCTAGAAGCCAACGGTAACTTGCCACTGAAGTTTTACCGTCTTTCCATGATTTGTGTTTGACACATTTTTCTATAGAAGGCATTAAGAATTTTGAGATGAGGAGAAAAAAGAAGCTTGTAGGCTAAGTCACCTACTTTCATTGAATTCAGATATAAGGGTCACAATATCTGGGGGTAACTTCTTATACTCCCCAAGAGATAAAGAACTTCTTGTGGGCCGTACTCGAATGAAAGCCAAAACCTTGGTATCCAAAACACCGATTCTCACTTCTCAACTCATTGTTCTAAATCCTTAAAACAGGTGGGACTCCTGAGAAGTATTCTAGGGAAACGGTCTTCCTTTTTTTAAACAGAAACTTTCTTTTATTTTAGAGAGGGAATAATTATGAGATTAGAAGGGAGATTCTTACTCCTATATACCTCGAAGGCTGGGGAGGAATCTTACATTCGACCCCACTTAAAAAGTGCGAGATGTCCTCATCTCGCAAGGTAGAGGACAGCTCTTTTTCTTAAGATCCAATTTTATTCTGGGGTTCCTTATATTCTGGTCAACCCAACAGAACACTGGGATAAATATCCCTTATATAGAACTCATCATTAAATAACAATTCATTCAGATCATGTCATTCATATCTTTAACATGATAATGGTCCATTAGACCGAAAAGTTTCCTTCGGAACATTCCTCCACGGAAATTTCAGTCAAGCAAGTTCTCAATTTGACCTCCCTTAACTTGATCTACCGGTCAATCTAACAGCACAACCCACTAACCTCATAGTGATTTGCTGAATTCATTATCATCATTCTAGTTATGAATATCATCACAAGGACTCGTCCCATTCCCCCTCATTGAGGTTTCATTATATTTCAACTAATTTTTAGAAATCAACATTTTCCAATCAGCATTTTCAATCAGAATCCAAATCAATTCATCAATTCTCAAATAGAATTAAAATCATATCAATCACATTAGAAATCATCATCTAGATAGCATTAACGCTTATAATTTCAAGTCTTAGATTTACTCGTATATACTGTCAGTAAAGAGCTGCAGTATACTCTCGGTATATACAGGTAGTCACGGCCATTGGAATTATAAGGTAAATACTATCATGTCTAGGCCTCAAGCAAGTCAGGGATTCTATATAATTGCGGTACTTCCATCTGAAGACCCAATTACCAAATTACGAGTTTCAGTTTGAATATCAAATTGTATGAATTATCTCACACAATTATAACCTTTTTGTGTTTCTTGATAAATTTTTGATATATTTGTCTTCTCAGTTGATCTTTATTAACCAAATGCTCTGATACCAACTGTAAGATCCCTGTTCCCACCTGGCACCGAGCAACGGATTCAAGATACTGGCAGCGGAAGTAGCACTTTTCGCGCGGGACAGGGGTCCCACATTCGGGGCCTCACCCACGGATATCCGGATAAGAGACTAATCCGTCGGTTGTTCCAAAACCGAACCCGAAAAAACTTCCTTTACCGGAAATCACGGGCGATTCCACCTGGATAACTTTTTACTCCAACGTAGTCAAGAACATTTCTGATCGAGCTGATCCAATTGCATCTATAAGATACATGGTCAGATTAAGGAAGAAACTTGCACTTGGATCATTGGGATCAACGCTTTTTTCCCCATTCAAGAGGCACAGCCGTTGATTCCTATCCATAGAACAGTTACTGTCCGGGATTTATTTTATCTATCGTAAAAAACAAAAGTTTGAGTCTCGATTTACGGATCCATCAGTCCAGCCTAACCCCATCCACCAGTCCCATGGGTTAGCCAACCGCCCAACCACTGTAGTGATGGGATCCAATTAAGAATTTGGTTAGGTTTTGTCCCGGGTACCAAGGAAAAGAGTTCCAAGGCCCCCTAGCCGGATGTTCATGCAAAAGAAAACTAGTCACACCACTCACACACCCAATATGAAATTACCTTTTTCACAGATTCAACCAGTTTAAAACAATCCTTTAATAAAACCATAGTATCACTGATCACAATCTTCCAATTTATCCAATTGATTCTTAATTTCCCATCATTCCTTCATCAGAGTATCTATGGCATCATTGGCAACTAGAACGCTCAGGGGCCGTTTCGATAGTTCCTAGCCCTTAATACTCGGTAATATAATCACTTATCAAGATGGACTCTCGTTGAAGATCAGCAAGATCAACCAACATATCCATATAAAGAGCCATGGACTCATCCATTGAAGACCAGCAAGGTCAATCAACCAGATCCATGCCCAATTTCAGAAAACAACTCCAACTCTGTTCCAATATCTTCCTCGACGCACGCGTGGGTATCCTAGGCGACCCAGAGCCCGAGCACCGTATGGTCAGCACCCTCTAGGATCCTTCGCAGGTGACCTAGCGCTTCACTCATAGGCCGCTTCCTTGGCCCCTCATCCACCATACCGGAAGCTCACCATTTTAATCGCACCGAGGCTGGTCAAGACCTCGACCGACCTTGCTACGCGAGACGTCCTTCATTGACTCCTCGTCAGCAGTTGCAACTTTACCATCATGACCTTAATCACAAGACGGTCAAAATGCTCCCCCCAGCATTCTTGACATAAAACAATCATTTACAAACAGCATTTACAAACAGTTTACAATACAATTTCTATTTTAGCTTTCATTTTTCCACATTATCCCTCATCAATCTACATTACTTATTCCATATTCCATTTATATGTATACTCATCCCATCACATCATTTCCATCTCATCACTTCAGATTCCCTCATATCACATATCGTATATTCACATCCATACATCTATACATCCACATCTATATGCGTACATTCACATCTACATGCATACATCTACATCTCTATGCATACATCTACATCCACATTCACATTCACCTCCATACATCTACATCTATATGCATACATCCACCTCCACATTCACATCCACATCTATACATCTACATCTACATGCATACATCCACCTCTACATCCACATCTACATCTATACACCTACATCTACATGCATACATCCACATCTCCATTCACATCTACATCTATACATCTACATCTACATGCATCCATCCACCTCCACATCCACATCTACATCTATACATCTACATCTACATGCATACATCCATATCTCCATTCCCATCTACATCTATACATCTACATCTACATGCATCCATCCACCTCCACATCCACATCTACATCTATACATCTACATCTACATGTATACATCCACATCTCCATTCACATCTACATCTATACATCTACATCTACATGCATACATCCATATCTCCATTCCCATCTACATCTATACATCTACATCTACATGCATCCATCCACCTCCACATCCACATCTACATCTATACATCTACATGTATACATCCACATCTCCATTCACATCTACATCTATACATCTACATCTACATGTATACATCCACATCTACATCTATACATCTACATCTACATGTATACATCCACATCTCCATTCACATCTACATCTATACATCTATACATCTACATCTACATCTATACATCTACATGTATACATCCACATCTCCATTCACATCTACATCTATACATCTACATACATCCATCCACATCTCCATTTACATCCTAATCTACACATCTATTTCTACATGCATACATCCACATCTCCATGCATACATGCACCTCCACATTCACACTCACATCCATACCTCTACATCTACATGCAAACATCCATATCTCCATGCATAATAATATTCTTTTAATTAATCTAGGATGATAGTTCCTAGAATATGGTAGGAAGTCCTCTTTTTATGCTTTGAATGAAATTATTTTATGCGTAGTTTCTATAAAAATTTTGCCATAGCTCCGCTACTATGACTAATAAGTCTCAATTTTTCTAAGGGATAAGGTTTATCATTAAGGAAATAATTAGAATGGTCTCTAATTGGATCATCAATCCATAATGGATTGAATCCTCGATAAACATAAACTAAAAGTATAGAAAAAAGCCATTAATTTGGCCTCAAGCATAGCTTAATCTTGGATTAAGGAAAAGCCTTATGAAAAGCTTCATTTGGATTGAAAAGGGTCATAAGTATGACCATTTCTTAAGTGAGAGAGAGAAAAACCATTAGAATTAAATATAAATAGAATCTTATGTAATTCTTTACTATCATTAATTAATTAACTTCAATAGCATTTCAAAAACCATATCAATTAAGCTTCTCAAGCTTGAGAGGGGTTGAGAAGAGAGAATCATTGAGAAATTATAGAAAAGATCAAAATTTACTATACTTATCTTATAATTTGCTTGATTCTTTGATCACGGTAGAGGCCCCCAACCAATCAATTGGTTTAGTATGTTGATGGAGCCACCAATGGGGATTTAAGAAAGAGAGAAGTGTCAAAAACTAGTGAATTATTAAAGAATTCATAGTTCTTGGCTTAGGTGGAGTAGAGTAACAATGCATAAGACACTATATTTTTTTCAACAAGGGAAGGTTTCTATTTATAGGAAAAATTGAGCTCCTAACCAAACAAACTGATTTTAGAATTTTCCAAGTCAGTTTGGTTGAATTTGGACTAGATTTGGACCTAGTTTGGTTACTTTTTGATTCGATTTGGTTTTATTTTGATTTGGTTTGGTTCAAGAGAGATGAGAGATAAAAATATCACATTATTTTTGAGTTTAAAACTCATTCAAGCATGTGAAATATGCACCTCCTTTAAAGAACTCCCCTTCCTTACATAGGTGTCAAAATTTTATTGCTCATAGTTTTTTTACTAATAAACCTTGTACATTTTCAACTCTTCATCTTATGTGAAATATGCACCTTCTTTAAAGAACTCCCCTTCCTTACATATGTGTCAAAATTTTATTGCTCATAGTTTTTTTCTAATAAACCTTGTACATTTTCAACTCTTCATCTTATGTGAAATATGCACCTTCTTAAAGAACTCTCCTTCCTTACATATGTGTCAAAATTTTATTGCTCATAGTTTTTTTCAACTCTTCATCTTATGTGAAATATGCACCTTCTTTAAAGAACTCTCCTTCCTTACATATGTGTCAAAATTTTATTGTTCATAGTTTTTTTACTAATAAACCTTGCACATTTTTCAACTCTTCATCTTATGTGAGCATTTACTCATTTTTGGGTATCTTCTTTTACAATTTGGATTTATCTCCTCCCTACACATGGATTGATGCTATTGGCCCATAGGAACCTTAATTGGACCATAATCTAAAAATTTCTGAAAATCTAGACCCTTAGACTAAGGTTCTTTATACCTATTTCCAATTAATTCCAATTGCACATTGGAAAATCCTTTTTGAATTTCTGTTTCAGGGGAACTTATTTTAATAAGATGAGTTATTTTTCTATCCAAAAATTATTCATAATCTGAATATTCTCTCTCTAGAATAATTTTCTCTCTCTAGGATAAAACAGTTAGAAACAAGGTCTTTATATTTCTGAAGAGAGATTGATTACAGGGGAAGATACTAGACATCAAAAAAAGGGTTGGGGGAGGAATCTTACACCAGACCAGATTTGAGCTATGCTGTTGGGTTTGTGAGTCAGTTTATGCAAGTTCCACGGAAACCGCATTTGGATGCAGTGAGACGCATACTGAGGTATGTGAAGTCTACTTTGCATTGTGGACTATTCTATGAGACTGGGACAGAGATATGTGTACATGGGTACACAGATGCTGATTGGGCTGGTAGTATCTCAGATAGAAGATCTACCAGTGGATTCATGTTTTCTTTGGGGAGTGCTGCTGTGACTTGGAGCAGCAAGAAGCAGCCTACGGTTGCTCTATCGAGTACAGAGGCCGAGTATGTACAGAGGAGCTGCTATGGCAGCATGTGAGGTAGCTTGGTTAAGAAAGCTACTTACAGATTTGGGTCTATCAGTGGATAGACAAGTTGTCATTTTCTATGACAACATTAGCAGTATACAGTTGGCCAGGAACCTAGTCTTTCATGCTCGTATGAAGCACATAGAGGTCCACTACCACTTCGTCAGAGAGAAGGTCTTGGCAGGAGACCTTGACCTTGTTTATGTCAGCACAAAGGATCAGGTAGCTGACATCTTCACCAAAGCATTGGGTACAGAGAAGCTCCGCAGATTCAGGGCTTCGCTTGGTGTACATGAGATGGAGTTGAGTTCGAGGGGGAGTGTTGAGATATCGAGCTCGTCTAGTGAGGCGGTGGCCACTGATGACCCGCCTGGGGGATAGGCCCCACACTTACACCACTGGCATGGTTGGTGAGATCATGGGAGATATGCGACCAGTGGGATGACAGGCTGTGTGACAGCCATTCTAGAGACTGGCATAGTTATAACGCCAGCTCATTTAGTCGGGTTCACATTATAGAGAACCCGTGTATGTATTTGGTTGAGTACCTTTCATATTGTGTGTACTCTTATTCTTGTATATGGTGTGTTGAGTAGAGAAGAAGAAGATTTTCAGCCTCTCACCTTGTGTGTTCTCTATTAGGGTTTTGTGAGTGTGTGTGTGTGCTTGCAAGAGCTCAAGCTCTCTTCCCCCCTGCATCTTTTCAATCTTCACACCACTTCAAACAAACTCAATAACTACACCAAAAACCAGCACTCTGGCTTGGATTTACTGCCAAGGGAATTCAACCACGGCCTCACTGCCTCTGGAATTACAACCTTGCGTCTGACAACCAAGCCTCTTCAACCACAACCAGCAGGTATCTACACTACACTCTCTCTCCTGATGGCAACAGCCACCGCAACAGCCCACCAAAACAAAAAGAACTTGCTCACTGGCAGCAGCACTCCCTCTTCCTTGCTTCAGCTACCACAAGCTACCAAGAAAAAATAGAGCACTTACCCCTCACTGCATCTAGAGGCGGCTCTAGTCCCTGCAAAGCGGTCTACCACAACTGACCCTTTCTTCTCTTTGTGGTGATCGTGCCACCACCGGTCCTCAACGCGTCACCCCAAAACAAGAGGGCAAACCACCAGCAACCCTCAACTCGTCTCACCAACTAGAGGCGACAGTCCTTTGCTTCAGCTACCAGCCGCCCCGCAGCCACCCGCTTCACTACCTGTCGCTAGCCTCTCTGTCGCCTCTTCTCTACGTCACTACCATCAACCCTCTCTGAGATGGCTACCTTCACATGCTACTAGCCCCTCAGTTGCCGCCACCCGCCTCTGCTCCTCTTCGTTGTTGCAGACGACCATCACCCCTGCAGAGCTGCCCATACTTCCACACCTTCAAATACAACCCACGAGTGCCCACTCCACCTTTGGGACACGCACCCATATAGAGCGACCGAATGGCTGATACCACCTCCAGAGCAGACCACACTCCGGACAAACCTGTACAAGCCTACTACCAAGCCATCCACCCTGTACATCTACCAAGGCATTCCAAGGCAAAGCCTTTTCACATGCCATGCATCCCATATGTGCAGAAGCCCAAAACACCTTTCAGATTTTTTCCTGACAACGTGTAGGAGGGTTATAACACCTATATCCCTTTTTCTCAAGGGAATACCCAATAAACACACATTTTTCAGCTTTTGGCACATGCAAATATGCAATGCATCCAAAGACTTTCAGATGAGACAAATCGGGTTTTCTGCCAGTAAATCTCTCCTCTGGAGTTACATCATGTATGGCTGCTCATGATGTAAACTGCTATAGAAACAGCCTCATCCCAATAGATATGCGGCGTATTCTTCTCTCCCGTCAATGCTCGCGCAATCTCAGCAATGTGCCTATTGTTTCTCTCAGCAACTCCATTTTGCTGCGGAGTGTATCTGCATGTAAACTGTCTCCGAATGCCATTCTTCCTCAAAAATTCAGAGAACTCATTGGAGAAGTACTCTCCCCCTCCATCTGACCTTAGGCACTTTACATATTTCCCTGTTTGCTTTTCAACCATAACTCTTAAATTCTGAAAATGAGTGAACACCTCACCCTTCTCCTTCATGAAGTATACCCACACTTTCCTTGTATGGTCATCAATAAATGTCACATATAATACCTGTAGAATACCTGTAGCCTCCCATAGACATGGTTTTCGTAGGACCCCATACATCTGAATGCACAACATCTAGTGCATTTCTGCTCACATTTCTATCACGTGGAAATACATGGTCTTTGTAGGACCCCATACATCTGAATGCACAACATTTAGTGCATTTCTGCTCACATTTCTGTCACGTGGAAATACATGCTTTGTTTGCTTTCCAAATTGGGGCATGCTTCACATATTTTTTGCATACCTTCAACTTTAAACTTGGCAGCCCTGTCACAATTCCTTTAGTCTGCATAGACTTCATTCTCTGCACATTCACATGTCCAATTCTTTTATGCCAAATGTCTGTGTTTACAACAACTCCTGAACCATTTGCATACCTTCAACTTTAAACTTGGTAGCCCTGTCACAATTCCTTTAGTCTGCATAGACTTCATTCTCTGCACATTCACATGTCCAATTCTTTTATGCCAAATGTTTGTGTTTACAACAATTCCTGAACCATTTGCAAACATCGCAGCACTCACTTCAAGCATGTTTACATTCAATGTAAACATTCTGCCTACTCTGTTGCCTTTTGCAACCAACCTGCACTTGTCTTTAAAGTCTTCAATGTAACAACCATCAAGGTTAAACCAAACCTACAAACCCTGCTCAATCATCTAACCAATTGAAACCAAATTTTGTTATATTCGGAACATGAAGTACATCTGCAAGGTACTTCACTTTGCCATCCTGCATAGACAATGGCACATCTCCAACATGGGCGATTGGATGATCAGTGTCATCCCCTGTTTCCACAAAACCTGGTCTTTCAAGGTTTTTCATCTCCTTGAACCACTCCTCACTCATGTGGTTCAAAGCACCTGAATTAACGTACCATACATCATCTTTATGTGCTGCTTTAACATTTTCAGACATGGCATCAACAACATGCTGTATAACAAACAATCTTTCATTATCCTCATTGTTTTTGCTTGAGGATGCATAGTTGTTTTGCTGCAATTTTCCATTTTGCATGTCAGCCTGCTTCTTATAACAATCTGCCTTCGCATGTCCAGGCTTACCACAATAAAAGCATCCACGTGTATCATTATACTACCTTTGTCAATTTACATGACCTCTTTGAATCCCTCTGCATCTGTATTGGCCTCTTCCACATGCGTGTTATTGTTGTTGTGAATTCTGGGACTGTTGTTGTTGCTGCTGCCAGCCATAATTTTGATTACCTATTCGGCCACCTCCTTAGCTGCATCCACGGCCTCCTCTACCTCATCCTCTTCCTGAACTTGTGTAGAAGGCCCATTGCTCTGAACAGTTTTTGCTTTGTGAAGGCTGTTGGTCTTCACCCAAGCTCTTCTCTTCTATAATCAACATCGACACCAAATCTGTGAAATTGGGAATGTTTTCTTGAGTTTGAATAGACGTCTTGAACGTCTTGTATTGTGGCCCAAGACCACGTAGACAGACTTCCACCTTATCATCATCATCTACTGAAACGCCAATAGATGCAAGGGATTCCACAATACCCTTGATCTTCAATGCATAGTCATTCACAGACATACTCTTTTTCTCCATAGTATGAAATTCATTCTTCAACTATATCTTTCGTGCCTTGGTATTTGTTTCATAGAGTTTTACCAAGGTGTTCCACGCCTCCTTGGGGGACTTGGCATCCTGTATGTGCCCAATCATGGTGTCCTGTATATTGATAGAGAGCCAATACATAACTTTTTTGGCTCCTTGGCTCCAATCCTTGAACTCTTTCACGTCTGTAGAGTAGTCGGATTGATCTCCGATATCTCCAGTGCCTCTTCACCAGTGCCTCTTCATGCTGCTCACCTTCATGTAGTCCCAATAACCCTTTCCCATTAGGAAATTTATCAACCTGAACCTCCAAGCATGGAAGTTGTTCTTATCATGCTTCTCAGCAACAATCTAGTTTATGCCATCATTTGACATCTTGCGAGACACACAAATTTACCAGAAACAGACTCTGGTTTGTCTTGCACAAACTGTTGTATTTTTTGCAGCGGTACTATACTACACTCAAATGTCACAACCAATGACCTCAATGTGCACATACACCCAATGGCAACTGTTTGACCTCCTTACAACACACATAATGTCTGCACAACCAATCTATCTTCCTGTAGTTCTTAAATAGAGTTCTACGTAGAATCGATGACTTACCCCCCGCAGTGCTCGAAATTGATGACTTACCCCCCGCAGTGCTCGAAATCGCCTGCTTTCCGAAAAACGGACGTCTTAACGCGCCCGAAATGTGTTTTCAGCCCAAAAATTTTGTTCGATTCGATAGGACAGAATAGTTTCCCTATAGCTTTACTCCCATGAAGAAAGCTCCTCAATTAGAGATCGTTTGTCGGTGCCTCCCGTACAGCTCTCGACAAGGGTGTAGTTGCCAACACAAATAGGGAAGAGTAGATGAAACTCTTACCCTCATACCGCTTCCTGTGCTTCTCTTTCTTGCAGCTCAGTTCTTAGCATGAACCATGATCTGATACCATGAAAAGATGCAGGGGAGAAGAGAGCAGCTCTTGCAAGCACACACACACTCACAAAACCCTAAAAGAGAACACACAAGTTGAGAGGCTGAAAATCTTCTTCTTCTTCACACGACACTCAACACACCATATACAAAGATAAGAGTACACATAATATGAAAAGGTACTTAACCAAATACATACTAAGGTTCTCCATAGTGTGAAGCCAACTAAATGAGCTGGCGCTATAACTATGCGAGTCTCTAGAATGGCTGTCACACAGCCTGTCATCCCACTGGCTGCATATCACCCATGATCTCACCAACCATGCCAATGGTGTAAGTGTGGGACCTATCCCCTAGGTGGGTCATCAGTGTCCACCGCCTCACTAGATGAGCTCGATATCTCAACATTGAGAATAGTACCACTGCAATTCTTCCTAGAATGTAACGGAGAATGGCACCACTGCCATTCTTCCTTCAATGTAAGGGAGAATGAAAGTGGTGCCATTCTAGTTGATGGGACAGGAGGCATTGAGAATGGAACCTTTGCCATTATTCCTTGCATTTAAGGAAGAATGGCAGTGGTGCCATTATCCCATTAAAGGTGAGTGATGGGAGGCCTTGAGAATGGCAGTGGTGCCATTATCCCATTAAAGGTGAGTGATGGGAGGCCTTGAGAATGGCACCACTGCCATTCTTTGGGTGTAAGGGAGAATGGCAAGGGTGCCATTCTCACCACCATGAAGTGATACGAGGCCTTTAGAATGGCACCACTGCCATTCTTCCTTGAATGTAAGGGAGAATGTAAGTAGTGCCATTATCCCCTTCACGGTGATGGGAGGACTTGAGAATGGAATCCACTCTCATTCTTCCCTGAAAGTAAGGGGGAATGGGAGTGGTGCCATTCTACCCCTTGAGATGATGGGATGATGTGAGGCCTTGAGAATGGTACCATTGTCATTCCTCGAATGTAAGGAGAATGGTAGTGGTGCCATTATACCATTTAAGATGACATCAAGGTGATGGAAGGCCTTGAGAATTGCACCACTGACATTCCTTGAATGTAAGGGAGAATGGCACTGGTGCCATTCTCCCCATGAAGTGATACAAGTCCTTGTGAATGGCACCACTGCCATGCTTTCTAGAATGTAAGGTAGAATGGCATTACTATCATTCTTCCTTAAATGTAAGGGAGAATGGCATGTCATGCAATTTTTCCCTTCAAGGTGATGGGAGGACTTGAGAATGGAATCCACTGCCATTCTGAAGTTCCCTGAAAGTAAGGGGGGGAATGGCAGTGGTGCCATTCTACCCCTCTAGATGATTGGATGTGAGGCTTGGAGAATGGCACCAAGGCCATTCCTTGAATGTAAGGAGAATGGTAGTGGTTCCATTATACCATTTAAGATGACATCAAGGTGATGGAAGGCCTTTATAATGGCACCACTGCCATTCCTTAAATGTAAGGGAGAATGTCACTGGTGCTATTCTCCCCATGAAGTGATAAGAGGCCTTGTGAATGGCACCACTGCCATTCTTCCTAGAATGTAAGGGAGAATGGCACCAATACCATTCTTTCTTGAATTTAAGGAAGAAATGGCATTTCATGCCATTCGCCCCTTCAAGGCGATGGGAGGACTTGATAATGACATGGCCATTCTTCCGTGAAAGTAAGGGGGGAATGGCAGTGGTGCCATTCTACCCCCAACATGATGGGATTTGAGTCCTTGCGAATGATAGTGGGGCCATCTTCCCCTTTCAAGTGATGGAAGGCCTAGAGAATGGCACCAATACCATTCTCCCCTCCTCCTTCAATCAAGTTGATGCGAGGCTTTGGGAATGACATCATTCCATTCTTCCTTTAATGTAAGGATGAATGGTAGTGGTGCCATTCTCCAATTCAAGGTGAGTGATCGGTGTCTCTCCACATGAAGTGATGGTAGGCCTTGCGAATGGCACCACTGCCATTCTTCCTAGAAGGTAAGGGAGAATGGAACCACTACCCTTCTTCCTTGAATGAAGGGAGAATGGCAGTGGTGCCATTCTCCGCTTCAAGGTGATAGGATGAGAGGCATTGAGAATAGAACCACTGCCATTCTTCCTTGTATTTATCCCCTTCAAGGTGAGTGATGGGAGGCCTTGAGAATGGAACCACTGCCTTTCCTTGGGTGTAAGGTAGAATGGCAGTGGTGCCATGAATTCATAGGAGGCCTTGAGAATGGCACCACTTCCATTCTTCCTAGAATGTAAGGGAGAATTTCACCTTTGCTATTCTTCCTTGAACGGAAGGGAGAATGGTAGTTATGCCATTATCCGAAAGTAAGGGAGAATGGTAGTGCCATTCTACCCCTCAATATGATGGCATGTGAGGCCTTAAGAATGGTCCCACTACCATTCCTTGAATGTAAGGAGAATGGAAGGGGTGCCATTCTACCATTTAATATGACATCAAGGTGATGGAATGTGTTGCGAATGGCACCATTGCCATTCGTTAAATGTAATGGTGCCATTCTCCCTCCATGAAGTGATAGGAGGCCTTGAGAATAGAATGACTACCATTCTCCCTAGAATGTAAGGGAGAACGGCACCACTATCATTCTTCCTTCAATATAAGGGAGAATGGTATGTTGTGCCATTCCCCCCTTCAAGGTGATGGGAGGACTTGAGAATGGCAACCATGCTCATTATTCCCTGAAAGTAAGGGGGAATGGCAGTGGTGCCATTCTACCCCTCAACATGATGGGATGTGAGGTCTTGTGAATGGCATCACTTCCATTCCTTGAATGTAAGACAGAATGGCACTAGTGTCATTCTCCCCATGAAGTGATAGGAGGCCTTGAGAATGGCACCGCTGGCATTCTTCCCAGAATGTAAGGGAGAATGGCACCACTGCCATTATTCCTTGAATTAAAGTTAGAATGGCAGTCGTGCCATTCTCCCCTTCAACTTAATGGAAGGACATGAGAATAGAAGCTACTGTCATTCTTCCCTGAAATTAAGGGGGAATGATAGTGGTGACATTTTACCCCTAAAGATGATGGGTTGTGAGGCCTTGAGAATGGCAGCATTGCCATTCCTTGAATGTAAGTACAATGGTAGTGGGGTGCCATTCTACCATTTAAGATGACATCAAGGTGATGGAAGGCCTTGAGAATGGCACCACTTGCATTCCTTGAATGTAAGGGAGAATGACACTTGTACCATTCTCCCCATGAAGTGATAGGAGGCCTTGTGAATGGCACCACTGCCATTCTTCCTAGAATGTAAGGGAGAATGGCACCACCCACTAGTCCTCCTTGAATGCAAGGGAGAAATGGTAGTGGTGCCATTCTCCCTATGAAGTGATGGAGTTGAAATTTGTTATGGAGGATCAAATATGGTGATTAAACACCTGATTGAATGGAAATGATTCTAAGCACAAGTATTAAACATTAATTAAAAAATGATTAACTTAATGATACTCATAATGACATCATAATTGGAGGCAAAGAAGCTTGGTCAATTTCATTAGATGTGAGCCTCTTATATAGGCTAGAGTACACGATATTAAGTTGCAATTAGGTGTTAAACCTTGATCTAAATCATATGCACCTTCCCTCCTTTATTCATGGATCTAAAAGTGACCTGCCTTCTGTAAAGCGGTTCTCTCTACCGTGCAATATAGTGCTCATAGAGTACTACCGATCAACAAATGTGTTAAGAAACACAATGTCAATCCGAGGACTCGACCCGATTAGTGCATGAAGGCTTATCCCATGAGGGAGAGTTAACATACACAAACCACCACTTGACGATTCAACCCTTCAACACCTCAATCAATCTCTCAATCCCTTAAATCCACTACACTAATCAAGACAACAAGCAATGCATAGCAATCTCTTAATCCCATTCAAACATTGATTAAATCTTAGCTTTCCCTAATGCCTACAAAAACCCACAAGCTTAAGCAAGCAGAGAATGTAACATTCACAAACCCACAAGCACATAGAGAGAGTCTATCCATGAATAACTCATTGCCAAAGAAGTGGGCAAGAGCTTGCATCAATGGAGACTACACACACACACTACAAGCATGCAGCATACACAAGAGAAAGAAAGAAGCATTCAACTAATCATAGATTAATCTACTTCAATGATGCTAAAACAGATTAAGAGAATGAAGTGGAGCAATACTCATTGGAGCTTCATGCTCATTAGAGTACAATAGAGAGAGAGTTAGAGAGCTGCCATAGCTTGAGAGCTCAAGAGCTTTACTCAATAGCTTATGAGAATGGCAAAAAACGTCCACTTTCTTTAGCTAATCTCTCTTTTGTAGAGATGTCACTAACCCTAACCCTAGGCCTCTTTCACACATGGGCGGACAACCCCATAAGTGAGCCTTGCTTAATACACTTAGAACTCTCATTTAGAACCCACATTGGCCTAAAACAATTTACATTGCACTTCGGCACAAAAATATGGAAAAATTATGTGTGTCTTTATGTTCCCATGGCTACAATCCCGCTCTCTCGCATTAATTGCTTCCGGCCTCCTTCCATAACCCGTGTTCCCATGGAGTTCCCATGGAACTTTCTCCCCTTCCTAAATCGCGCATGTCCTCGGGCACGGTAGAAACAAAAGCTGCAAAAAACAATGGAAGACAAGTAAAACCTTTTATTGAAAAAAAACCAGCAATGACAATCTCACACGTGAGCATGCAAGTGAAAGGCCGATTAGAGTTTTAAAGAGTGCTAAAAGAAGTGAGTAAAGACTAGTCAAAGTGAGACTAAGTGGTAGATAGTGCTATGCAAAGGCAAGTGTGTTTGTACACCACAGGTTATGACCACAGTCTCAATGTCCTACAAGTATTTAAGTTATTCCTAAGTGGCAACCCTACTCCTAAATATGAGCAATGGTGATTGGACCTTTTTTTTTATTTCTTTCTTTTTTTCTCTTCTTGTTTTTTTTTTGGTGTGTGTGTGTGTGTAAAAGATGAATAAAGAGGAAGGTTCCATCCCAATGAGACCCAAGCAATGGCCAAGAGACCTCCGCCAAGAGAATCTAAAGGCCGCTAAGTATCTCAAGGGTGACAAACCCTTTTCTTTCTTTTTGACATAAGGAGTACTCCATGAGGATGAGGGCATCAGTCTCAAGGGCCCATAATGTACCCCAGAGTCCTACCAACATCTATCAAGGCGATAGAGTCCTTGAAGGTCTTCTTCTTAATCCTTTAGAAGTCAGTGTTCACCCCATGGAAACCAAGGCATCGGCCCCAAGGTGCTAAGACAACCCAAGGTCCTACCAAGCATTCCACATGGCGCACGTCATGTCTCGATTCACTTGTATATATTTTTTAGGGCATGATTTTCGTAAATTTTTTATTAATTGTAGCACCTAGCCCATACCTAAGAGGTAGCTACCACTAGGGATAACTACTAGACTTTGAGAGCATAAGAACTTGGCATACTCCGTTGGCATATATCTTACACCATCTTCAAATAGAAATACCTTCTACTAAGTCCTCTAAGAATCTAGAAATCACTCACCACATGGTAACAACTAATTTAAAACTTAAACCAGCCAACTATGTGTGAAAATGCAAACAATATATGCAAAAGTGAAAAGCACATAAAGAACAAAAGATTATGATTTGAATACACCTGTTGTAGTGCTCGTTGATGTGCAGTGAAGTGCTAGAATCTATGCTCAAAGGAGACTCATGTAAAGTTGGATTTGTCTTAGGTACACAAGTTGATGGTGGAATTGTGTAACAAGGAGAAATTGGGACAACTGGTGATTCAATACATGTTTGGAGAAGGTCAACACAAGTAGATTTGTAGGTGCTATTACAACCACCTATCCTATCTTGAAGAGGTTGTGTTGATTTCCTTTGCTCCCACTGATATGAAAAACCAAGAGTGGCTTTTGGAATCTTATTGATACACTCTTTTGGCTCTAGCAAACCATAGCATTTGGGAAGCCAAAGTGCTGTTGCACCCTCATAATAGCCTTATGCTTTAAGAACATGCTGTGGACCCAATGAGTAACAATCTGAGGTTTAGGCTTGGAAAAGATATGCTTCTGAGGAGGTTTAGCAACTAGGCTAGATGGTACAAGTTTGTACGCATCTTTGGGTAGCCAAATTGACAATTCCTTCTTACCTGGCCTCCTTTGAGTAGTGACTAGAGTAGTTGGAACACGCTAGCCATGGCCCTCATTTGAGGACTCATTGATTATCCACATCATTTGTCTTGGAGCTTGAAGAGCAGATGTTGAAAGTGGGTTGTGTAAGGTAGAACTACCACCCTTTTCACATGATACAACTCGTGGAGCAGCAGATCCCAAGATGCAATTAGAATCAATTTGCAATTTGTATTGTCTATTCTTCCAATCTAATGAACAATTGGTAGCACTTAACCACGATCGACCAAGAACAGCCTCTACCACACTGCCTTGGACTACTAGCGGGAACTGACATTTGGTGATCCTGAATGGACAACATAATGACACATTTTCCCTCTATAGGGTTATCTTCACCTGAGAAGCTTCGTAAGTCAATAGGAATGTGCACAAGTGTTGGTTTTCCAAGGCTACCCATGTGTCAAATGAGAGAACATATTGAAAGGTTTGACATATTGTTCATCAGTAGCCAACTGTAAGGCCAACACAGAAGCCTTGCGACGCTCCTTGGCTTTTGCAACTCTGGCTTTAGCCTCTTCTTGAGCCTGGCGTTTAAGTAGGTCATGTGCTTCTTTCCGTGTGTGGGCAGTATGCATTTGTTGAAGCATGACTTCAGTTAATGGTTTATTGTATTTCTTGAGACGACTTCCATTAATGAAGTTAGGCATTTGCTCACCTTCTAGTGTCTCTAAACGCACTGCACCACTAGGAGTAAGCTCATTAATCACAAACTGTCCTAAGCCACGTTTCTTGAGCTTTCGCTTATGCTTCTTAAGTGTGTACAAGAGCACAAGGTCCCCTTTTTTGAATCGGCTAGTTGTTACATTTCGATCATACCATTGCTTTTGTCTCCTCTTCTCGGCAGACATCCCCATTACCGCCAATAAGCGGGTCTCATCTAGATTTTCCAATTCATTAATGCGTTGAGAAAGCTCATGAACAGTCCAGTCCAATAGTTTAGCAACTCGTAGAGTAGGTACAAGAAATTCAATGGGAAGAATTGCATCTAGCCCAAAAGCAAGCTAAAATGGGGTTGTGCCCACAGATGTTTTATAGGATGTTCTATATGCCCAAAGAACTGAGTGCAACTTTTGCTCCCAATCAGTCCTATGTTCCTCAACAATCTTTGTGAGTGCTGTGCAAAGAATCTTGTTAGTACTCTCAGCTTGACCATTGGTCTGGGGATGATAGGGTTCAGAATACTTGTGAATTACCATAAATTCTTGAAGTAAAAACTCTATGACCTCATTCACAAAGTGCACACCTTGATCACTAACGATTTCAATAGGTAAGCCATAGCATGTAAACACGTACTCATACAAGAACTTGGCTGTGGTTTTGGCATCATTTTTGAATGTAGCCTTTGCTTCTACCCATTGGTCAAATAGTCAATTGCGACTATAATATATTCGGCATGCGTGTGATGAGTTGGATGTTTAATGGGACCGACAAAATCAATACCCCATTTGGCAAACGCACGTGTGCTTAACATAGACCGCAATGGCATATTGTCCTTTGTGATGGGAGGTTTGGTCCTTTGACAATCGTCACAATGCTTCACATATTCTTCGGCATCCATTTGTAAGGTTGGCCACCAAAGCCCAGACCACCTAATCAACTTAGCTGTGGTATTGCCCGAAAAGTGTCCACCCCCAACATCTGCATGTGCATGAGTCAAGATTTTCAAGTAGTCAGCTTCACATACACACATGTGCAAGTTGCCATCCTTGCCTCTCTTGTAGAGTTGGCCCTCTATCAGCATATAGTTGGCCGCTTCAACTTCAATAGCACGCTTTCTATGTTTAGGAATTGTTCGATCAGTATGACCATGCTTAAGATAGGTCACAATATACTTACTCCAACTTGGTGTAGTTGAAATTTGGAATAATGTGACATTATGAATTGGTTGTTGAATATGACAAGAAGCACAGTTACGAACAAATTTTTCAGCATCCGCATGCATGGTAGGCCACCATTGCCCATCCTGTATACGTCGCACACAAGTAGTAGCTGATGCATGGATTCCACCAATACCCTCATGTGCCCATTCCAAGATCTCCTCATATTGGTCAGGGTTAGGTATAAGCCGCAATACTCCATCATTACCCTGACGATATAATCTCCCTGATATTAACTTGAATGGTCGCCACCCATAGGTCCACATTAGGACCCGTTAGTTGTATCTGCCCACTTGTCAAAATTTCTAAGATGGGTTCAGACCATTTTAGGAGCTGTCTCTACAAGGAAAAGCGTTGAATCTAACATATCATCATCCACACCCATAGGAGCTTCTCCAGAGGTGATTCGAGATAAATGATTTGCCCTTAGATGAGTTGTTCCTTTTCGGACTACCACTTCAAAATCAAACTCAAGAAGGATGACAAACCACCTCACAATCCTTCCAGTTGCACAAGGCTTATTCACCAAATATAGCAGTGCTTGATGGTCCACAAAAAATATAAATTTGTTTGCCAAAAAGTAATGGCGAAACTTTTTCACTGCATATATCATTGACAAACCTTCTCTTTCTGTTGTGGTATAATTCTTCTCACAGCATTGTTCAACTGTCAACTACCATATGAGATTCGGAAATCCTTATTATGTTCTCCCGATTGAGCCAAAATACATCCAATTGCAAAGTTTGAAGCATCAATATGGACATGAAAGATTTGGTTCCAATCTGGTGCCCGCCGTAAGATGGGTGCAGACACTAATGCTTGCTTCAACTTTTCAAAGAATTCCTCACACTCTTCAGTCCAATTAAACTTTACAAGAAGAGCATATAATGGTCTGGCTAGGACAGCGCATACATGTAGATGAATCGACGATAATAGCCACAATGTCCCATGAATATTTGTACCCCTTTAGGGTTGATAGGCCGAGGTAATGAAACAATGACATCAATTTTATCCATATCTATTGAAATCCCATTGCGAGAAACAATATAGCCCAAAATTTTCCCTTGTCTTACCATGAATTTGCACTTGTCAGGATTCAAGCATATACAATAAACTTGACACTTTTGAAACACAAGTTTGAGGTGTTCTATATGATCATCACGCTCTTGTGAGTGAACACATAAATCATCCATGAAGATCTCAAGAAATAGCCTAAGGTACTCCTTGAATACTTGACTCATTAACCACTAAAAGATTGTAGGTGCATTTGTTAGACCAAATGGCATAACACGATAGGCAAAGATGCCATCTTCAGTAGCAAAGGCTGTCTTGTGTTGATCCTTTGGATCAATTGACACTTGATTGTAACTGGAGAATCCATCCAAGAAACTATATGCCTTTTTCCCTGCAACTCGTCCCAAAACATGATCCGTGATTGGAAGTGAGTAATGATCACGTACAGTAGCTGCATTTACCTTCTTGAGGTTTACACATACTCGAAGTTTTCCATTTTTCTTGGGCACCACTACAATAGGGGAGACCCATTTAGTGTGTTCAATCTCATAGATAAATTCTGCCTCTAAGAGCTTGTCTATTTCTTCTTTTATCTTTCGTGCAAAATTCTCATTGTAAGTATAAGGACGTTGCTTGGAAGGCTTTGCATCCTCTCGCAATGGAATTGTATGCTGACAAATGCCTGGATCAACTCCTTTGAGGTCTTTATAACTCCAAGCAAAAACATCGCGATACTCCTTTATTGTTTGAATTAATAACTTCTCCTCATCTAAGGACAAGTCTGTGGCAATCCACACATAGCGAGGCTCTTTTCCTAGCTTAGCGATATCAAATTTTTTTGCATCTTGTGGACCATCATATGAAACCCCTGGCATGCTTGGCTTTTGTCGCATGGGCTGTTAAAGAACAATCTTCCGATCTTGAAGAGTGTACTATGTGAAGTTGGGGGGAACATTGAGACCTTGTTCTCCTCCACTCAGACTTCCTCTACATGCAGTGCTGTTGTGGATGCATCCCCATAGTACAAATCATCTAGAAGGTCACATGGTTGTACCATTCGTATAGGAATAATGTCATATCCATCTGACTCACAAAATTGAATTGGCTTAGGTAAAGCACATGTCGATAATGTTGCAAGGACATGACTCCATTCTAGGGGATCAATTAAGTGCTCAGGGAAGGGTTGTGGAATGTATGCCTCATCTGATACACTTCGATTACCCTTAAGTCTCTCAATGTTGAAATCCTTACATGAGGCTCCACACATCCACAGATCTTCTCGCCCATCTGACAATGTAAGTCTTGATCCCTCAAATGAAGCAGAATCAAACTCATCTATTGGAGACCTTGTTACATCACGATATGAGTGATTCTTTAGGTTGACCCTTGTGATGACAGAATCATGTCGGAGGTACAAATAATTGTATCCCCAATCTTGAATCATTTGAAATTGTCGCATGAATGGTCTACCCAATATCACTTCATAGTTTGGATGTTTTCCACAAAATCCACTACTGCAAATGTGTGCTCATATTCAATCCCACATGTTGTGACCAATATGTTCTCTAGCAGCCCAATGGGATGTTCTAAGCTTCCATCTGCTAGCTACAAGTGCATTTTGGTACTCCTAATAGCTGGTTTGCCCCACTTTTCCCAAATGGTCCTTGTCACAATGCCCACTCTTGCACCACTGTCAAGTATTGCAGTTGAAGCTACTTTTCGCACTTATACTGGGAGGGTAGCATTTCCCTAGTCGTCCTCACAAAATTTTCCTACTTTGTTGATAGGAACTGGCATAACATGCTTTGTCTCAGGTTGTATAGTACATTGATGGTGACCCTTTTGTAGCAATACCTGCTCTGACAAACATGTGGCAATATCATTCCACACCTCAGGTCGAAGCTTTATCAAATCAAGCAAAGGTAAGGTACAAGCCACTGGTGCTGACCAAAAAGCTTGCACGATACCCCTATCCATCTCCTTTGTCAACCTCAAGGTTTGAGAACAATTCTCATATTCTCCCAAATAAGATGGTAAGGTTTTCATTGTATGCTTACTTCTAGGAGAAACAATTGTTTGAACTTCCTCCTGGATGCTTGGGCGTCTAAAGTTATTTTTTGTGCCCCTGGTAAAATCCACCTCAGAGAATGGAGGTGAAATAATAGAGGACATATTCTCATTAACTTTCTCATGAACTGCTGCCCACATCTCATTTGCCATGTCCTCGTTAGCATCAATAACTTCATCATTGCATGGGAAGGCAAGACTAGGTGGTGGCAGAATGCCTTCTTTCAATGGGGTGTCAATTGGTGCAGACTTCTTGCTATGAGCTTGTGAGATCAGCTCACTTTTCATTTCCCAACTTGATGACACTTCTGGTATGGTTTCTAACGTTGGCTTAAAAGAGGTGGGGCCCCAAGGGATAGGAGGAGGTGGGCCCTCAAGTATTGATTGAGCTTCCCTAATGAGTTGTTGATGTACAGCTAGATTGATCTTCTCCTCACTCACACGAGCGTTTGGGTATTCTTGAAGCTTCTTGGGTAGCTCAGATAAAGCTGCAATGCGACTTCTATGAGCATCAATGATGGCATCTAGAGTCTCGTTCGCCTTATCCACAAAAATAGAACCCCCTGAACTATCCTCGATTGTACTAGCCTCATATTGTTTAGCACTAGGCCCAGGTTGAGGTTGATGCTCCTCATGCACTTCTTGGGATGTAAAAGCTTGATCCTTCATGTTTTGTTTAGAGACTTCTTGAGAACTAGTGGATGCACTCTTAGTTTGCTTGTTGCGGTTCTTTTTCCTCCTAGTGGTCCTTTTTCTATTGGAATGTAGGGTCTTGTCCACTAGATTTGCCTTTGCATCCCTAATTCGAGGTGTCTCATCAGTCTGCATTTCGGCATTTTATGTCTGTGATCTAGTCATGACTCTACGTGGTACGACGACATCCTCATTCTCTGATGAAGGTGGCAATGGAACTGCCTCTACAAAGTTGAGTGAGACCTTTGGTTGAGAGGTAGTTTCGTCATGTGGTTTCAGCAAACAATCCTTTGGGAAGTGTTCTACACAACACCCTAGACAATATCTTTCAATTGGTGGGAACTGTGGTACTGTTGTATTGGATCGAGCTGCTTGCCTTGGTGGGCGATGTGGACAATCACGAGCCCAATGGGGTTCTCTGCACTCATAACAGGGGCCCATTAGTTTGGCTTCTACTTTCTTTTGCTGCCATTGACCTGAGGGGCCTGGAGTCCTAGGTTGGTAGCCGCCTAGCAACATCAAAGAATTTTGTTCCCCTGGTTGAGGTTCCAGTGCTTGGCTTGGATATGCAAGATTTTCAAGGAGATTTTCCTTGGATGAATATGATGCATATTCCTCCTCCACATAGCTTGGGTTTACCAAGTCTCTACACATATTTGAATTGTCGTAGTCAACAAACCTCACAGGAGCAGTCCCAGGAGCAGGAGGTTGAGCTCCAAGTATAGGTCGTGCTTGCTCTTGTGCCATCGGTGGCTTACGTTCAAAATTAGTATACTGTTGATGCATTTGTGGAGCCACCCCTTTGTTGCTCACGCTCTTGTCTCATTCTTGCAATGCGAGTGCATTCCTGTGTGGTGTGGGTAAAATTCCAAGCACAGGCCCGGCACCACTTCTTTGTGGGTTGGTTTGTGACTAGAGGAGAAAAGGTATTACATTCTTTGGTTTTATGGTTGCCACCACACGCTCCACAAAGATGAAGACCTATAGGTAGTACACTCCTCATTTTCTCTGCTGCTGCTATTGTTGTGGCTGCATGGGTGGGCGATAGGTTTGTCCCAATCTCCTTAGTACTAGGTTAGCTATGTGGTCTAGATTTACTAGCGCGCTAGACCCTAAACTTTGGTCATCACCCCACTGATCTCTAGGTTTCACCTCAGGGCTAGTACCATCTTGGAATTTGAAGTTATCTGTTGTGAAATCCATAGCATCATGGCAACACTCATTGAAATTTGTATGCTTCTTTGCATAGAGATGTGTGTGCAGTGTTGAATTTTTGAGTCCTTTTAAGAAGAGAGAAATTAATCAACTATGGGTGGGCTTCTCATCTTCTGGGAAACGATTAATGTACTGCTTCATCCTATTTACACAGTCTCTAACACTCTTAGTCTTGCCTTGCTTGAAAGAGTAGATGTTTGCTACCGTGTCATGTTGAATCCCCATCAAGGAAAAAGCAGCTCAATGAATCTCTCTTCCAAAACTCGAAGAAGATTTGTTTGAAGCCTCTAGTGCCTGAAACTAAGCAAGGGCCTTTCCCTCAAGAGAGAGCCCAAATCCTTCAATTTGCGTATGCTTATCAGTCACTTGCTTAGCTCGAACTGCTTGCCTAAATGCTGCTACATGGTCATATGGATCTCCCGACCCTTCGTACTTCTTTACCAGTTTCTGAAGAGTTTATGGCCTTACTTGTCTTGAATACTCATCATAGGGCCTACGGCCTCTCACTCTCAGTGGGAACTGTTCCTCTCTTTGGTAAGATGGTCCACATGTATCCCAAATTGGTGTGGGTCCCCTATTACCTGCCTCACCAATCCCCTCCAAAGATCTTGTTACCCACATTTCAGGAGGTGCATTTATGGGAGGCCGAGTTGGCTCCCCTACCCTCCGATTGTCATAGTGAGAGAAATGTTGTGGTGTGATCTTTCTGTGGTCGCACTTTTGGTGTAGGATAATATCTTGGTGCTAGAATTGGGCTACTTGCAGTGGTCCACTTTGATGTTGGGGGTCCATCTCTAGTGAACTCTCGTAGATGAGCCAATCATCTCTAGACTCCCTTGCTCTGGAAAGCTTTGATAAGTCTAAGAACTCACTTTTAGAGAGCTCCCCTAATTTGTCTACATTCTCTGGATGATAGGTGACTTCGTAGCGAACACCATCTCCACCCATGTACATGTTACCTTGGTCATTGACTAGAGGTGCTCTATCAAGCTCTGAGAAAAAGTCTGCGATCTTAATGAGATACCGTTGTTGTGGATCCCTAAAGATCTCAGCTCCTTGAGCATTCGTGTAGACATATAGAAGTCTCACATTGAGTGGTAACCCCATGGTGTCAGCATCAAATGGATTAAAAGATCTTGTGGGTGTCCTATTTGGGGCTAAGGGATGACTATTTGGAGGGCCCTAGATTGTCCATAGACAATGAGCTAGTTGTCATGGAAAGGGTATCAGATTGGGATTCGAAAAAGGTTTCAGCAATATCTGCCAAATTTCCTACCGATTGGGTCCCACTTTCCTGCGTAGGTCCTCTAGAAGGTGCCCTAGGCCCTATGGTAGTGTCTATATGATGTCCCGACCGCAAGTGCATAAGGTCAAATTTTTTTATTTATATTTTTCTCATTTTTTTTCAAAAAAATCCAAAAATTTTCAAGTTGGCTCAAACTTTGCCAAAACCCATTTTGAACCCCCTCGAACACATTAAGCCAAAAAAATAGCGTATTTTTTGGATCGAAAATCGCCTAAAATTTACCAGTTTCCCATACTGACTCACTATGGGAAAATGGTTCCGGGACTGAAATTTCGACGATGGGTGTTTTCTAACTCCTCTCGAAAAGTTAGATAACCTCTCAATTTTTGCAGCAGAAAATGAAAAATTTTTCACTCTTTTTTTTGGCACCCCCTTATCCGATGCGGTGGTGGTCTTTACGGTGCAGTGTGTGGGTCTCTCCTCGCGGTGTGCTGTTCACGCACAACCGCTTTCTTTTATTACTTTTTTTTTGAAATGCGTGTGCAGTGAACTCAATGCGTGTGCCTGTCAGATTTACAGCAAATTCAATACATGTGCAGGGAACTCAATGCATGTGCAGCTCTCGCTCCTCGATAGCGGCGCCATTGTAGAGCGGTTCTCTCTACCGTGCAATATAGTGCTTATAGAGTACTACCGATCAACAAATGTGTTAAGAAACACAATGTCAATCCGAGGACTCGACCCGATTAGTGCATGAAGGCTTATCCCATGAGGGAGAGTTAACATACACAAACCACCACTTGACAATTCAACCATTCAGCACCTCAATCAATCTCTCAATCCCTTAAATCCACTACACTAATCAAGAAAACAATGCATAGCAATCTCTTAATCCCATTCAAACATTGATTAAATCTTAGCTTTCCCTAATGCCTGCAAATCCATAAGCGTGCATCTACTAACCCACAAGCTTAAGCAAGCAGAGAATATAACATTCACAAACCCACAAGCTCATAGAGAGAGTCTATCCATGAATAACTCATTGCCAAAGAAGTGGGCAAGAGCTTGCATCAATGGAGACTACACACACAGACTACAAGCATGCAACATACACAAGAGAAAGAAAGAAGCATTCAACTAATCATAGATTAATCTACTTCAATGATGCTAAAACTGTGAGATCCCAGTCTCCACCACCGCGCAACGGATTCGGGTACTAGCAGCGGAAGTAGCACATCGTGCGCGGGTAGGGGTCTCACACTCGGGGCCTCGCCCCCACGGATATCCGAACAAGAGACTAATCCGTCGGTTTGTTCAAAACCGAAACCGAAAAAACTTCCTTTACCCGGAAAGCACGGACGATTCCACCAGGATAACTCTTTACTCTAACGTAGTCAAGATCATTACTGATCAAACAGATCTGACTGTACCTTTAACGGTACTTGGTCAATTCAAGGAAGAAACTTGCACTTGGATCATTGGAATCAACGCTTTTTTCCCCATCACGAGGCACAGCCGTTGATTCCTATCCATAGAACAATTTCTATCTGGGATTTACTTCATCTATCGTAATAATAGAAATTAAATCTCGATTTACGGATCCATCAGTCCAGTCTAACCCCATCCGATCCCATGGGTTAGCCAACCGCCCAACCACTGTAGTGATGGGATCCAATTTGGAATTTGGTTAGGTTTTGTCCCGGGTACCAAGGAAAAGAGTTCCAAGGCCCCCTAGCCGGAAGTTCATGCAAACATAAAACTAGCCACACCACTTACACACCCAATATGAAATTGCCTTTTTCTTAGCATTAGCTAACTTTAAAACAATCCTTTAATGAAACCATAGTACCACTGCTCATAATCTTCCAATTTATCCGGTTGATTCATAATTTCCCATCATTCCTTCATCAGAGTATCTATGGCATCATTGGCAACTAGAACGCTCACCACCTGTCCACACAGAGACCTTTTCAATAGTTCCTAGCCCATAATACTCGGCAATATAATCACTTATAAAAATCAAGATGGACTCTCGTTGAAGATCAGCAAGATCAAACAGATCCATATAAAGAGCCATGGACTCATCCATTGAAGACCAGCAAGGTCAATCAACCAGATCCATGCCCGGTTTCACAAAACAACTCTTACTCCTTGTTCCAATATCTTCCACGACGCACGTGTGGGTATCTTCGGCGACCCAGAGCCCGAGCACCGTATGGTCAGCACCCTCTAGGATCCTTTGCAGGTGACCTAGCGCTTCACTCATAGGCCGCTTCCTTGGTCCCTCATCCACCGTACTACCGGAAGCTCACCATTTAAATCGAACCGAGGCTGGTCAAGACCTCGGTCGACCTTGCTACGCGAGACGTCCTCCATTGACTCTCCGTCAGCAGTTGCAACTTTAACAGTTAGGTCTTCATGACCTTAATCCACAAGACAGTCAAAATGCTTCCCTAGCATTCTTGACATAAAACAGTCATTTACAAACAGTCACAAAATACAGTTTCTAAATCGAACTCTCATCTTTCCACATTATCCCTCCTTAGTCCACATTACTTATTCCCCACATTCCATTCATCAATGTGTACTCATTCTCATCCATTTCCTCATATCGACGACACATTAATTCATTTCCTCATATCGACGACACATTAATTCACATACACATTCACATTCACATCCATACATCCACATTTACATGCATACATCCATTTTCACATCCTCATTTATACATCCACATCCCATATCCACATTCATACATACACATCCATATCCACATCCATACATCCACATCCACATCCACATTCACATTCACATCCACATTCACATCCTCATTTATACATCCACATCCACATTCACATCCATACATCCACATCTACATGCATACCTCCATTTTCACATCCTCATTTATACATCCACATCCCTTATCTACATTCATACATACACATCCATATCCATATCCATACATCCACATCCACATCCACATTCATATTCACCTCCATATATCCACATCTACATGCATACATCCATTATCACGTCCTCATTCATACATCCACATCCACATACATACATACATCCACATCCACATACATACATACATCCACATCCACATCCACATACATACATACATCCACATCCACATTCCCATTCACATCTATACATCCACATCTACATCCACATACATACATACATCCACATCCACATTCCCATTCACATCTATACATCCACATCTACATCCACATTCATATACATCCACATCCACATCCACATTCACATCCATACATCCACATCTGCATGCATACCTCCATTTTCACATCCTCATTTATACATCCACATCCCTTATCTACATTCATACATACACATCCATATCCACATCCATACATCCACATCCACATCCACATTCATATTCACATCCATATATCCACATCTACATGCATACATCCATTATCACGTCCTCATTCATACATCTACATCCACATACATACATACATCCACATCCACATACATACATACATACATACATCCACATCCACATCCACATTCCCATTCACATCTATACATCCACATCTACATCCACATACATACATACATCCACATCCACATTCCCATTCACATCTATACATCCACATCTACATCCACATTCACATCCACATTCCCATTCACATCTATACATCCACATCTACATCCACATTCACATCTATGCATATACATCTTCATGCATACATCCATTTTCACATTCATACATCCATACTCCCATCTCCACATCCACACATCCACATACATACATCCATTTCCACATTGCCATTCATATAACCTCATATGCCTTCACATCTAATCTTTTACATCACATCCATTCTCGTCCTATCACAACCCATATACATCTTGTCCTATCACATACACTTCTTAGCTCATCCCATACACATCTTATCACATCTTAATTCATCTTATCACCTCTTATACACCTCTTATCACATCTTATCACATCCCATACACCTCTTATACACCTCTTATCACATCTTATCACATCTCATATCTATTTATAGAATACAAGAGAATTCTTATATTTGATATAAAATTTCTTTACACATTTACTTATGCATAAATTCCATTTAAGGAGATTAATACTTCCGAAGAAAAATCAATCTTTTATGCATCTTCCTATGCATAAATTCATTTTAAATGAAAATGACACTTTTGAATTAAAATTCAATCTTTTATGCATCTTCCTATGCATAAATTTAATTTAGATGAGGATGACACTTTTAAATTAAAAAATAAATCTTTTATGCATCTTCCTATGCAAAAATTCAATTTAGATGAGAATGACACTTTTGAATTAAAAATCAATTTTTTTATGCATCTTCTTATGCATAAAGTCAATTTGGTAGGAATTACACTTTTAGAATAAAAGAATTTCTCTTATGCATCTAAGTTATGCATAAAATCCATTTATGATGAAAATCACACTTTTAGTATAAAAAGAATATCTTTTATGCATACCTCCATGCATGAAATCCAATTATGATAAAAGTAACACTTTTATAATAAAATAATCAACTTTTATGCATACCTCTATGCATGAAATTCAATTGTGACAAAAGTAACACTTTTACATTAAAATAATCATCTTTTATGCATACCTCTATGCATGAAATCCAATATGATAAAAGTAACACTTTTGATATAAAAAATTTATCCTTTATGCATACTTCTATGCATGAAAATTAAAAATGATAAAAGTAACACTTTTGATATAAAGAAATTATCTTTTATGCATACTTCTATGCATGAAAATTAAAAATGATAAAAGTAACACTTTTGATATAAAAAAATTATCCTTTATGCATACTTCTATGCATGAAAATTAAAAATGATAAAAGTAACACTTTTGATATAAAAAAATTATCCTTTATGCATACTTCTATGCATGAAAATTAAAAATGATAAAAGTAACACTTTTGATATAAAAAATTTTCCTTTATGCATACTTCTATGCATAAAAATTAAAAATGATAAAAGTAACACTTTTAATATAAAAAAATTATCTTTTATGCATACTTCTATGCATGAAAATTAAAAATGATAAAAGTAACACTTTTAATATAAAAAAATTATCCTTTATGCATACTTCTATGCATGAAAATGAAAATTTGATAAAAGTAACACTTTTATGTTAAAATAATAATCTTTTATGCATAGCTCTATGCATGAAAATCAATTATGCATAATATAAAAATCAATTTCTCTATGATTACAATGAATATCTTTTAATTAATCTAGGATGATAATTCTTAGAATATGGTAGGAAGTCCTCTTTTTATGCTTTGAATGAAATTATTTTATGCATAATTTTTATAAAAATTTTGCCATAGCTCCGCTGCTATGACTGATAAATCTCAATTTTTCTAAGGGATAAAGCTTATCATTCAGGAAATAATTAAAATGATCTCTAATTGGATCATTAATCCATAATGGATTGAATCATCAATATACATAAACTAAAAGCATAGAAAAAAGCCATTACTTTGGCCTCAAGCATAGCTTAATCTTGGGTTAAGAAAAAGCTTTATGAAAAGCTTGATTTGGATTGAGAATGGGTCATGAGTATGACCATTCCTTGAGTGAGAGAGAGAAACTACATAAAAACTATTAGAATTTAAACATAAATGAAAATTAACTTCAATAGCATTTATTAAATTATGTAACTCTTCACTAACATTCATCAATTCACTTCAATAGCATTCAAAAAAACCATACCAATTAAGCTTCTCAAGCTTGAGAGGGGTTGAGAAGAGAGAAACATTGAGAAATTATAGAAAAGATCAATATTCACTAATTACCTTACAAATTGCTTGATTCTTTGTTCACGGTAGAGGCCCCTAACCAATCAATTGGTTAAGTATGTTGATGGAGCCACTAATGGAGATTGAAGAAAGAGGGAAGCTCCAAAAACTAGTGAATTATTAATGAATTCACAGTTCTTGGCTTAGGTGGAGTAGAGTAACGATGCATAAACATTATATCTTTTTCAACAAGGGGGAGGCTTCTATTTATAGGAAAAATTGAGCTCCTAACCAAACAAACTGATTCTAGAATTTTCTAAATCAGTTTGGTCAATATTTGACCATTTTTAGGTCAGTTAAGCTAATTTTTTGGAATTAGACTTGAATGAGGAGAGAGGAGAGATGAAATATCTCAATTTTTATGAGTTTAAAACTCATTCAAGCATGTGAAATATGCACCTTCTTTAAAGAACTCCCCTTCCTTACATATGTGTCATAATGGAATCATTTTAATATTGCTCATAGTTTTTTACTAATAAACCTTGTACATTTTCAACTCTTCATCTTATGTGAAATATGCACCTCCTTTAAAGAACTCCCCTTCCTTACATATGTGTCATAATGGAATCATTTTAATATTGCTCATAGTTTTTTACTAATAAACCTTGTACATTTTCAACTCTTCATCTTATGTGAAATATGCACCTCCTTTAAAGAACTCCCCTTCCTTACATATGTGTCATAATGGAATCATTTTAATATTGCTCATAGTTTTTTTACTAATAAACCTTATACAGTCCAACTCTTCATCTTATGTGAGCATTTACTCATTTTGGGTATCTTCTTTTACAAATTGGATTTATCTCCTCCCTACACATGGATTGATGCTATTGGCCCATAGGAACCTTAATTGGACCATAATCCAAAAATTTCTGAAAATCTAGACCCTTAGGCTAAGGTCCTTTATACCCATTTCCAATTAATTCCAATCTAGACTCTTAGGCTAAGGTCCTTTATACCCATTTTCAATTGCACATTGGAAAGTTCTTTTTGAATTTCTGTTTCCGGGGAACTTATTTTAATAAGATGAGATAATTTTCTATCCAAAAATATTAAAAATTTGAATATTCTCTCTCTAGGTTAAAACAGTTAGAAACAAGTCTTTTATATTTCTGAAGAGGGATTGATTACAGGGGAAGATGCTGGACATTTTGAGAGGCTGGGGAGGAATCTTACATTCTCTCCCACTTGAAAAACGCGAGATGCCCTCATCTCGCAAACTGGGGTAATTTCGCAAGATGCGCAAGTATGAGACTGAGAGAAAATTTTTAATTAAAAAAAATCTCAAAGAGAGTAAGGGTCAAGACAAGAACAAGATTTAAACTTTATTCATTCTTGGAACATATACAGTAAGGATAGAAGAACTCTTTACACTTCCATAAGCCCGTCCATCATATGATCACAAAAGCAGCACTCACAAGCTGCGCACGTATAAGGTAACTCATCTATGGGAATGATTCTGTTGGTTATTGCCGCACCTATCTCAGTGGTATGAGGTGATCTAACAAAAAGGACCTCTGAGAGGTAAGCCAAAAACAGGGTAAAGGCATATCTTCTCATGAGGAAGAAAACATGCCAGTAAGAAGACCCGCTCAGAAAACCCAAGATGTCTTGATCTCATGACGCAGTAGTATCGGGGACCCAAACCCAAAGCTTCAATAACCATGGCCAAGCGAACATTGTAACGAAAGCGCTGCTGACCCCAGGGTGTTACCCTAGTTATGTTTTGATAGGTCCGCCATTTGGTCTGAGCTACAGAAGTTCCCAAGTGAGGGAAAAGTGAGCGCTCATACTGTTCTATAAAATCCTTCTTCACAGACTCGCTTGCATCTTGAAGGTGAGAAATCATCATGGATAAAACTAATTCTTGTTGCCAAGCCATGAAGGAGATTAAGAAAGAAGGAGATTGATGGGAGTAAGATTACTGTGAGTGACAAGTAAAAGTTACGACTTATATAAAGGAAGGAGCTAGCGTAACTTAGAAGCCAACAGTATCTTGCCACTGAAGTTTTACCGTCTTTCCATGATTTGGGTTTGGCACATATTTCTATGAAATACATTAAGAACTTTGAGATGAGGAGATAAAAGAAGCTTGTAAGCTAAGTCACTTACTTTCTTTGAATTCAGATAAGGCTCACAATATCTGGGGGATAACTTCTTAAACTCCCTAATAGATAAAGAACTTCTTTTGGGCCGTACTCGAATGAAGACCAAAACCTTGGTATCCAAAACACCGATTTTTACTTCTAAACTCATTGTTCTGAATCCTTAAAACAGGTGGAACTCCTGAGAAGTATTCTAGGGAAAGGGTCTTTCTTTTTTAAACAGAATCTTTCTTTTATTTTAGAGAGGGAATAATTATAAGATCAAAAAGGGAGATTCTTACTCCTGTATACCTCGAAGGTTGGGGAGGAATCTTACATTCTACCCCACTTAAAAAGGTGCGAGATGTCCTCATCTCGCAAGGTAGAGGATAACTCTTTTTCTTAACACTAGTTCTGTAATTGGACACTTAAGTGTCCTGAGACACTAAAGTGTCCTGAAAAGTTCTTGAATTTTTGTGGGCAATCTATTAAGAGTTTTGAAATGCTTAACATCCACAGATGTTCCTCAAGACCCAAAAAATCCTTGATATTTTTTAAATTGCACTTTTCTTAGCTTTTGCAAGGTAATATTTTAATTTTCTTAGACACACGCTGATAAAATGCATGATTTTTGCTGTTTTCAAAATAGTAGTAATTTGGACATAACTTTTAGAAGGGACATAGTTTGATCATGAAACTTGGCTTGATGGAAAGCCCATGATGTAAACTAAATCCTGGAATCATCAAACCACAATTATTGGATAAATTTTTGACTCGCTAATATTGAAATGATGTTTTTTATACAGGTGGAGCATGAATTTTTCTCCTTCCATATGCAAGCTAATAATGTAAAACTTGAGGTGCACCCATGTTATATAGGGTAAATACTACTTTGTTTTGAATTTTCCAAAACTTTAGAGCCACTTTTTGGGCCTCTTCTCATACATGGCCTTTTGCGCAACCTGTTTTTAATACATAAAATGTCTAATTATGAGTCTAATTTTGATTTTCATCAAAAGGGAAAGCTGTGTAAGTGCATTATTTGTTGTAACTATAGGTGTAGACTACTTGTGCAAGCATAGTTATGATTAGTTTTTGATAAAAGATGATCAAATTTTATATTTTTCTTTTTTATAGTTTTTTTAGAACTAGGCGATAAGAACCTACTTAAGTGGAGGCTAAGTTAGTGTCATACACATCAAATTATGGCTTACTTATCTCATCTCAAGCATGAAAACCAATAATTAACATTCTCATTGATAGGGCTATATTATTTTTTAGTGGCGTGATTGAGTTTTGATAATACTCGTTACTTTTGTTGATTTTATGCAACTTTTTTGAAAAAATTTCTAGGAAAAGAAAATGATTTTTTTGGTGAACTTCTACCTCCTTGGATTGATGTATGCTATCAAAATATCTTGGGAAAAATGCTATTGATATCATTGGATTTTTTTTTTTGAGAATGATGCTTGCATATTTGGAAAAATCCTGAAAAAATGTTCATTTTCAAGACATATGCTACTTTGTTGCTTATGTACTTCCAAATAAAAAGGCATTTTATATGTTTAGCATTTTTTACGGGTTATGTTCTACATGCCCAATGAACCATTTTGGTTTTTAAAGCCTACATTAGGAGTTTGATTTTTTTCGCAACCCCCAAAAAAGGACACTTAAGTGTCCTATTTTGGTACCAAACTAGTGTTAAGATCGAATTTTATTCTGGGGTTCCTTATATTCTGGTCAACCCAACAGAATACTGGGATAAATATCTCTTAGAACTCATCAACAATTCATTTAGATCATATCATTCATATCTTTAACATGATAATGGTCCATTAGACCGAAAAATTTCCTTCTGAACATTCCTCCACAGGAATTTCAGTCATGTAAGTTCTCAATTTGTCATCCCTTAACTTGATCTAACGGTCAAGTATTAATAGTAGCAATCTGACAGCACAATCCACTAATCTCATAGTGATTTGTTGAAATCATTATCATCATTCTAGTTATGAATATCATCACAGGGACTCGTCTCATTCATCCTCATTAAGGTTTTGCTCAGCTTATTACATTTCAACCAAATTTTAGTGTAAGATTCTCCCCCAGCCTTCGAGGTATATAGGAGTAAGAATCTCCCTTTCTGATCTTATAATTATTCTCTCTCTAAAATAAAAGAAAGATTCTGTTTTAAAAAGGAAGAACCTTTTCCGTGAATACTTCTCAAGAGTCCCACCTGTTTTAAGATTCAGAACAATGAGTTTAGAAGTGAGAATCGATGTTTTGGATATCAAGGTTTTGGTCTTCATTCGAGTACAGCCCAAAAGAAGTTCTTTATCTCTTGGGAAGTATAAGAAGTTATCTCCCAGATATTGTGGACCAAAGAAAGTAGGTGATTTAGCTTACGAACTTCTTTTATCTCCTCATCTCAAAGTTCTAAATGCCTTCTATAGAAAAATATGCCAAACCCAAATCATGGAAAGACGGTAAAACTTCAGTGGCAAGTTACCGTTGGCTTCTAAGTTACGCTAGCTCCTTCCTTTATATAAGTCGTAACTTTTACTTGTCGTTCACAGTAATCTTACTCCCATCGATCTCCTTTCTTTCTTAATCTCCTTCATGGCTTGGCAACAAGAATTAGTTTCATCCATAATGATTCCTCACCTTCAAGACGCAAGTGAGTCTGTGAAGAAGGATTTTATAGAACAGTATGAGCGCTCACTTTTTCCTCACCTAGGAACTTCTGTAGCGCAGACCAAATGGCGGACCTATCAAGACATAACTAGGGTAACACCCTGGGGTCAGCAGCACTTTCGTAACAATGTCCGCTTGGCCATGGTTATCGAAGCCTTGGGTTTGGGTCCTCGATACTACTGCGTCATGAGATCAAGACATCTTGGGTTTTCTGAGCGGGTCTTCTTACTGGCGTGTTTTCTTCCTCATGAGAAGATATGCCTTTACCCCGTTTTTGGCTTGCCTCTCAGAGGTCCTTTTGTTAGAACACCTCATACCACTGAGATAGGCGCAGCAATAACCCACAGAATCATTCCCATAGATGAGTTACCTTATACTTGTGCAGCTTGTGAGGACTGCTTTTGTGACCATATGATGGACGGGCTTATGGAAGTGTAAAGAGTTCCTCTATCTTTACTGTATAAGTTCCGAGAATGAATAAAGTTTAAATCTTGTTCGTATTTTGAATCTTGCTTTCTTTAAGACTTATCTTGGTGGTTAATCTTGATTAAAATTTTTCTCTAAGTCTCATATTCGTGAATCTTGCGAAATTATCACAAGTTGCGAGATGAGGACATCTCGCGTTTTTTAAGTGGGGTAGAATGTAAGATTCCTCCCCCAACCCCTTTTTGATGTCTAGTATCTTCCCCTATAATCAACCCTCTTCAGAAATATAAAGACCCTGTTGCTAACTATTTTAGCCTAGAGAGAGGAAAATTATTCTAGAGAGAGAATATTCAGATTTTGAATATTTTTGGATAGAAAATATCTCTTATAATTCAGACGAGTTTCCTTGAAACAGAAATTCAAAAAGAATTTTCCAATGTGCAATTGGAATTAATTGGAAATAGGTATAAAGAACCTTAGTCTAAGGGTCTAGATTTTCAGAAATCTTTAGACTATGGTCCAATTAAGGTTCCTATGGGCCAATAGCATCAATCCATGTGTAGGGAAGAGATAAATCCAAATTTGTAAAAAGAAGATACCCAAAAATGAGTAAATGCTCACATAAGGTGAAGAGTTGAAAATGTACAAGGTTTATTAGTAAAAAAACTATGAGCAATATTAAAAATATGAGATATTTTGGGTATCCAAAAATGAGTAAATGCTCACATAAGATGAAGAGTTGAAAATGTAGAAGGTTTATTAGTAAAAAACTATGAGCAATATTAAAATGATTCCATTATGACACATATGTAAGAAAGGGGAATTCTTTAAAGGAGGTGCATATTTCACATAAGATGAAGAGTTGAAAATGTACAAGGTTTATTAGTAAAAAAACTATGAGCAATATTAAAATGATTCCATTATGACACATATGTAAGGAAGGGGAGTTCTTTAAAGGAGGTGCATATTTCACATGCTTGAATGAGTTTTAAACTCATAAAAATTGAGATATTTCATCTCTCCTCTCTCCTCATTCAAGTCTAGTTCCAAAAAGTTAGCTTAACTGACCTAAAAATGGTCAAATATTGACCAAACTGATTTAGAAAATTCTAGAATCAGTTTGTTTGGTTAGGAGCTCAATTTTTCCTATAAATAGAAGCCTCCCCCTTGTTGAAAAATAGATAGTGTTTATGCATCGTTACTCTACTCCACCTAAGCCAAGAACTGTGAATTCATTTAATAATTCACTAGTTTTTGGAGCTTCCCTCTTTCTTCAATCCCCATTAGTGGCTCCATCAACATACTTAACCAATTGATTGGTTGGGGGCCTCTACCGTGAACAAAGAATCAAGCAAGTTGTAAGGTAATTAGTGAATATTGATCTTTCTATAATTTCTCAATGTTTCTCTCTTCTCAACCCCTCTCAAGCTTGAGAAGTTTAATTGGTATGGTTTTTTAAATGCTATTGAATTTTGAATAGTAGTGAAGAGTTACATAATTTAATAAATGCTATTGAAGTTAATTTTCATTTATGTTTAAATTCTAATGATTTTTATGTAAATTCTCTCTCTCACTCAAGAAATGGTCATACTCATGACCCGTTCTCAATCCAAATCAAGCTTTTCATAAAGCTTTTCCTTAACCCAAGATTAAGCTATGCTTGAGGTCAAATTAATGGCTTTTTTTCTATGCTTTTAGTTTATGTATATTGATGATTCAATCCATTATGGATTAATAATCCAATTAGAGATCATTTTAATTATTTCCTTAATGATAAGCATTATCCCTTAGAAAAATTGAGATTTATCAGTCATAGCAGCGGAGCTATGGCAAAATTTTTATAAAAATTATGCATAAAATAATTTCATTCAAAGCATAAAAAGAGGACTTCCTACCATATTCTAGGAATTATCATCCTAGATTAATTGAAAGAATTTCATTACAATCATGGAGAAATTGAATTTTAATATCATGCATAAAGGATAAGTTTTTATATCAAAAGTGTTATTTTTACCATTTTTATTTCATGCATAGAAGTATGCATAATGGATAAAATTTTATATCAAAAGTGTTATTTTTACCATTTTTATTTCATGCATAGAAGTATGCATAGTGGATAAATTTTTATATCAAAAGTGTTATTTTTATCATTTTTAATTTTCATGCATAGAGTATGCATAAATGAAAATTTTTTATATCAAAAGTGTTACTTTTATCATTTTTAATTTTCATGCATAGAAGTATGCATAAAGGAAAAATTTTTATATCAAAAGTGTTACTTTTATCATTTTTAATTTTCATGCATAGAAGTATGCATAAAAGAAAATTTTTATATCAAAAGTGTTATTTTTATCATTTTTAATTTTCATGCATAGAAGTATGCATAAAGGAAAATTTTTTATATCAAAAGTGTTACTTTTATCATTTTTAATTTTCATGCATAGAAGTATGCATAAAGGAAAAAATTTTATATCAAAAGTGTTACTTTTATCATTTTTAATTTTCATGCATAGAAGTATGCATAAAAGAAAATTTTTATATCAAAAGTGTTACTTTTATCATTTTTAATTTTCATGCATAGAAGTATGCATAAAGGAAAAATTTTTATATCAAAAGTGTTACTTTTATCATATTGGATGTCATGCATATAGGTATGCATAAAAGATATTCTTTTTATACTAAAAGTGTGATTTTTCTCATAAATGGATTTTATGCTTAACTTAGATGCATAAGAGAAATTCTTTTATTCTAAAAGTGTAATTCCCTACCAAATTGAAATTATGCATAAGAAGATGCATAAAAGATTGATTTTAATTTCGAAAGTGTTAGTCTCCTTAAATGGAATTTATGTATAAATAAATGTGTAGAGAAATCTTATATCAAATATAAGAATTCTCTTTTAAAAAAAAGATATGAAATGTGATAAGATGTGATAAGAGGTGTATGAGATGTGATAAGAATTGATAAGATGCGTATGGAAAGTGATAGGATGTGATAAGAGGTGTATGAGATGTGATAAGAATTGATAAGATGCGTATGGAAAGTGATAGGATGTGATAAGAGGTGTATGAGATGTGATAAGAATTGATAAGATGCGTATGAAAAGTGATAGGATGTGATAAGAGGTGTATGAGATGTAAAAAGATGTGATAAGATGTGTATGAGATGTGATAAGATTTGATAAGATGCGTATGGAAAGTGATAGGATGTGATAAGAGGTGTATGAGATTTAAAAAGATGTGATAAGATGTGTATAAGATGTGATAGAATGTGTTAAGATGAGTTAGGATGTGTTAAGATGTATATGGGATGTGTTAGGACGAGAATGGATGTAATATGGTTGTATGAATGTGATGTGGATGTATACATGTAGATGTATATGTATGAATGTGAATGTTGATGTGGATGTGGATGTATGGATGTAGATACGGATGTGTATGTATGTATGTGGATGTGTATGTATGAATGAGGATGTAAAAATGGACGTATGTATATAGATGTGGATGTATGGATGTATGTATGTAGATGTGGATGTATGGATGTGATTGTGAATGAAGAGATGGATGTGAATGTATGGATGTAGATACAGATGTGGATGTATGTATGTAGATGTGGATGTATGGATGTGATTGTGAATGAAGAGGTGGATGTGAATGTATGGATGTAGATACGGATGTGGATGTATGTATGTGAATGTGGATGTATGAATGAGGATGTGAAAATGGATGTATGCATGTGAATGTGGATGTATGAATATGAATGTGGATGTGTGGATGTGGAAATGGAGATATGGATGTATGAATGTAGATGTGGATGTATGCATGTAGATACATATGTATGAATGTGAAATTGGATGTATGATGTGGACGTACGAACATGGATATGTATGTAGAATAATGAATATGAAGATGTATGTGAGATAATGTAGTCTATATGAGTGAATGGATGAGAACGAGTACACACTGGAGAGTACACACTGAATGGAATGTGGAATAAGTAATGTGGTCCGAGAGTGGATAATATGGAAAGACAAGAGTTCGTTATAGAAACTGTATTTGTGACTGTTTGTAAATGATTGTTTTATGTCAAGAATGCTGGAGAAGCATTTTGACCGTCTTGAGGATTAAGGTCATGAAGACTGAACTGATAAAGTTGCAACTGCTCACGGAGAGTCAATGGAGGACGTCTCGCGTAGCAAGGTCGATCGAGGTCTTGACCAGCCTCGGCTCGATTTAAATGGTGAGCTTCCGGTACGGTGGATGAGGGACCAAGGAAGCGGCCTATGAGTGAAGCGCTAGGTCACCTGCGAAGGATCCTAGAGGGTGCTGACCATACGGTGCTCGGGCTCTGGGTCGCCAAAGATACCCATACGTGCGTCGTGGAAGATATTGGAATAAGGAGTAAGAGTTGTTTTCTGAAACCGGGCATGGATCTGGTTGATTGACCTTGCTGGTCCTCAACAGATGAGTCCATGGCTCTTTTATATGGATCTATGGGTTGATCTTGCTGATCTTCCACGGAGACTCCATTCTATTATATGAATATATTGCCGGTTACTATGAGCTAGGAACCATGGAAAAGGCCCCTGAGAGAACAGGTGGTGAGCGTTTTGGTTGCCAATGATGCCATAAGTATACCGATGAAAGAATGACTGGAAATAAGGATTCAACCAGAGACTTTGAGGATTGTCATCAGTGACATAATGGTTTTATTAAAGGATTGTTTTAAAGCTAGTTGATGCTAAGAAAAAGGCAATTTCATATTGGGTGTGTAAGTGGTATGACTAGTTTTATGTTTGCATGAACTTCCGGCTAGGGGGCCTTGGAACTCTTTTCCTTGGTACCTAGGACAAAACCTAACCAAATTCCAAATTGGATCCCATCACTACAGTGGTTGGGCGGTTGGCTAACCCATGGGATCGGATGGGGTTAGGCTGGACTGATGGATCCGTAAATCGAGATTTAATTTCTATTATTACGATAGATGAAGTAAATCCCGGATAGAAATTGTTCTATGGATAGGAATCAACGGCTGTGCCTCTTGATGGGGAAAAAAGCGTTGATCCCAATGATCCAAGTGCAAGTTCTTCCTTGATTTGACCAAGTATCGTTAAAGGTGCAGTCAGATCAGTTTGATCAGTAATGATCTTGACTACGTTAGAGTAAAGAGTTATCCTGGTGGAATCGCCCGTGCTTTCCGGGTAAAGGAAGTTTTTCCGGTTTCGGTTTTAGACAAACCGACGGATTAGTCTCTTGTCCGGATATCCGTGGGCGAGGCCCCGAGTGTGGGACCCCTGTCCCGCGCGAGAAGTGCTACTTTCGCTGCTAGTACCCCGAATCCGTTGCTCGGTGGGAACAGGGATCTCACAGTTGGTATCAGAGCAGGTTTTGAAAGCTAATAAAGATAATTAAATTCTTATCTGAAATTGGTAATAAGAATTCAGAAACAGCATTTTCATAATGTATTTTCATTCCGTAAGCTTCTTTAATGAAAAAATTTTAATCAAAGAAATTGTTTTTATAGATGGAAGTTTCCCATTTATCTGGTATTCCCGACCCCACCCAGTCTCAAGATATGATTGCATTTGCCTTCGAGCATCTCATCTCTTCCGCTTCAACACGAACAAGCCGAGCAAGACTCGCACGCATTTCGAGGAATTATATTTTCCTAACCCAGTGGAGAGACAACAGCATAAGTGGGTTGCAGGGCTATATATCCACGCCTCTTATAACCGGCGTGCAATGCTGAGGCAGAACCTCTCATTGGCCATGATTTTGATAAAGCTGAAAATGACGCGTGGTGTCATTCTATATCTTTCAACGCCTCAAAATTTCAGACGTGCTTGCCGAGTTTATAGACTCCTTAGTCGATTTATCCCTAAGGAGAAAATAATAGCTCCCTTCGCAGTTAGAGAACTTATGTAACAGGGCATGACTATGGCCCAGTACGGTCCTCTTATATGTCTTTCGAGGAGATTTTGAACTCAGAGCCGAGTTGCTCTATGTATATATTGCAACTTTTATATAAATAAAGAAACGTTTTCCGGTTAAAAAAATTTCTGTTGAATAAATGATTGTTTATGGCGAACGATCTACTGCTGATAAAGAAAAAAAAATCTGTTTATCGGACATATGCCATAGATCTCCATTAAGATCTTGTCTTGTATAAGAAATTATTTTACGAACTCTTAAGTCTTAGGATCTCGTGAATAATATCAAAATAAAAATTTAATAATATATAAATTTTGGCAAAATCATGAGACGAGGAAACCGTGGTCGTCAGCCAGACCCTGTCTCTGAAGATGACGAGCTTGACCTTAATGTTCGCAAGGCTCTTCATAGGTCTCAGCCAGGACCCTTCAAAGGAGAAGGGGAGAACTTGGGTGAGGCTGTGGAGAAATGGGTGGAAGCCTTGGAAGAGTATTTTGATGTCACAAGATACAATCATCAGAGCAATTGGCTAATAAAGATCAACTGAGAAGCCAAATATGTCAAAAATTTATCAAGAAACACAAAAAGGTTGTAATTGTGTGATATAATTCATACAAATTGATATTCAAACTAAAAAATTTGTAATTTAGTAATTGGGTTTTCAGATGCCGCAATTGTATGGAACCCTGACTTGCTTGAGGCCTAGACATGATGGTATCTATCTTATAGTTCCAAGTATCATGACTACCCGTATATACCGAGAGTATAACTGCAGCTCTTTACTGACAGTATATACGAGTAAATCTAAGACTTGAAATTATAAGCGTTAATGCTATCCAGATGATGATTTCGAATGTGGTTGATATGATTTTTAATTCTGTTTGAGAATTGATGAATTGAATTGGATTCTGATTGAAAAATGACGATTTCTGAAATTTAGTTGAAATGTAATAAGCTGAGCGAAACCACAATGAGGATGAATGGGACGAGTCCCAGTGATGATATTCATAACTGGAATGATGATAATGATTTCACCAAATCACAATGAGATTAGTGGATTGTGCTGTCAGATTGCTACTGTTAACACTTGAGACGGTAGATTAAGTTAAGGGATGACAAATTGAGAACTTGCTTAACTAAAATTCCTGTGGAGGAATGTTCAGAAGGAAAATTTTCAGTCTAATGGACCATTATCGTGTTAAAGATATGAATGATATGATCTGAATGAATTGTTATTTAATGATGAGTTCTATATAAGGGATAATTATCCCCGTATTCTGTTGGGTTGACCAGAATATAAGGAACCCTAGAATAAATTGGATCTTAAGAAAAAGAGTTGTCCTCTACCTTGCGAGATGAGGACATCTCGCACTTTTCAAGTGGGGTAGAATGTAAGATTCTCCCCCAGCCTTCGAGGTATACAGGAGTAAGAATCTCCCTTTCTGATCTTATAATTATTCTCTCTCTAAAATAAAAGAAAGATTCTGTTTAAAAAAGGAAGAATCTTTTCCCTGAATACTTCTCAAGAGTCCCACCTGTTTTAAGATTCAGAACAATGAGTTCAGAAGTGAGAATCGATGTTTTGGATATCAAGGTTTTGGTCTTCATTCGAGTACGGCCCAAAAGAAGTTCTTTATCTCTTGGGAAGTATAAGAAGTTATCTCCCAGATATTGTGGACCAAAGAAAGTAGGTGATTTAGCTTACGAACTTCTTTTATCTCCTCATCTCAAAGTTCTAAATGCCTTCTATAGAAAAATATGCCAAACCCAAATCATGGAAAGACGGTAAAACTTCAGTGGCAAGTTACCGTTGGCTTCTAAGTTACGCTAGCTCCTTCCTTTATATAAGTCGTAACTTTTACTTGTCGTTCCTAGTAATCTTACTCCCATCGATCTCCTTTCTTTCTTAATCTCCTTCATGGCTTGGCAACAAGAATTAGTTTTATCCATAATGATTCCTCACCTTCAAGACGCAAGTGAGTCTGTGAAGAAGGATTTTATAGAACAGTATGAGCGCTCACTTTTTTCTCACCTAGGAACTTCTGTAGCGCAGACCAAATAGCGGACCTATCAAGACATAACTAGGGTAACACCCTGGGGTCAGCAGCACTTTCGTAACAATGTCCGCTTGGCCATGGTTATCGAAGCCTTGGGTTTGGGTCCTCGATACTACTGCGTCATGAGATCAAGACATCTTGGGTTTTCTCAGCGGGTCTTCTAACTGGCGTGTTTTCTTCCTCATGAGAAGATATGCCTTTACCCCATTTTTGGCTTGCCTCTCAGAGGTCCTTTTGTTAGAACACCTCATACCACTGAGATAGGTGCAGCAATAACCCACAGAATCATTCCCATAGATGAGTTACCTTATACTTGTGCAGCTTGTGAGGACTGCTTTTGTGACCATATGATGGACGGGCTTATGGAAGTGTAAAGAGTTCCTCTATCTTTACTGTATAAGTTCCGAGAATGAATAAAGTTTAAATCTTGTTCGTATTTTGAATCTTGCTTTCTTTAAGACTTATCTTGGTGGTTAATCTTGATTAAAATTTTTCTCTAAGTCTCATATTCGTGAATCTTGCGAAATTATCACAAGTTGCGAGATGAGGACATCTCGCGTTTTTTAAGTGGGGTAGAATGTAAGATTCCTCCCCCAACCCCTTTTTGATGTCTAGTATCTTCCCCTGTAATCAACCCTCTTCAGAAATATAAAGACCCTGTTGCTAACTATTTTAGCCTAGAGAGAGGAAAATTATTCTAGAGAGAGAATATTCAGATTTTGAATATTTTTGGATAAAAAATATCTCTTATAATTCAGATGAGTTCCCCTGAAACAGAAATTCAAAAAGAATTTTCCAATGTGCAATTGGAATTAATTGGAAATAGGTATAAAGAACCTTAGTCTAAGGGTCTAGATTTTCAGAAATCTTTAGACTATGGTCCAATTAAGGTTCCTATGGGCCAATAGCATCAATCCATGTGTAGGGAAGAGATAAATCCAAATTTGTAAAAAGAAGATACCCAAAAATGAGTAAATGCTCACATAAGGTGAAGAGTTGAAAATATACAAGGTTTATTAGTAAAAAAACTATGAGCAATATTAAAAATATGAGATATTTTGGGTATCCAAAAATGAGTAAATGCTCACATAAGATGAAGAGTTGAAAATGTACAAGGTTTATTAGTAAAAAACTATGAGCAATATTAAAATGATTCCATTATGACACATATGTAAGGAAGGAGAATTCTTTAAAGGAGGTGCATATTTCACATAAGATGAAGAGTTGAAAATGTACAAGGTTTATTAGTAAAAAACTATGAGCAATATTAAAATGATTCCATTATGACACATATGTAAGAAAGGGGAATTCTTTAAAGGAGGTGCATATTTCACATAAGATGAAGAGTTGAAAATGTACAAGGTTTATTAGTAAAAAAACTATGAGCAATATTAAAATGATTCCATTATGACACATATGTAAGGAAGGGGAGTTCTTTAAAGGAGGTGCATATTTCACATGCTTGAATGAGTTTTAAACTCATAAAAATTGAGATATTTCATCTCTCCTCTCTCCTCATTCAAGTCTAGTTCCAAAAAGTTAGCTTAACTGACCTAAAAATGGTCAAATATTGACCAAACTGATTTAGAAAATTCTAGAATCAGTTTGTTTGGTTAGGAGCTCAATTTTTCCTATAAATAGAAGCCTCCCCCTTGTTGAAAAATAGATAGTGTTTATGCATCGTTACTCTACTCCACCTAAGCCAAGAACTGTGAATTCATTTAATAATTCACTAGTTTTTGCAGCTTCCCTCTTTCTTCAATCCCCATTAGTGGCTCCATCAACATACTTAACCAATTGATTGGTTGGGGGCCTCTACCGTGAACAAAGAATCAAGCAAGTTGTAAGGTAATTAGTGAATATTGATCTTTCTATAATTTCTCAATGTTTCTCTCTTCTCAACCCCTCTCAAGCTTGAGAAGTTTAATTGGTATGGTTTTTTAAATGCTATTGAAGTTTGAATAGTAGTGAAGAGTTACATAATTTAATAAATGCTATTGAAGTTAATTTTCATTTATGTTTAAATTCTAATGATTTTTATGTAAATTCTCTCTCTCACTCAAGAAATGGTCATACTCATGACCCGTTCTCAATCCAAATCAAGCTTTTCATAAAGCTTTTCCTTAACCCAAGATTAAGCTATGCTTGAGGTCAAATTAATGGCTTTTTTTCTATGCTTTTAGTTTATGTATATTGATGATTCAATCCATTATGGATTAATAATCCAATTAGAGATCATTTTAATTATTTCCTTAATGATAAGCATTATCCCTTAGAAAAATTGAGATTTATCAGTCATAGCAGCGGAGCTATGGCAAAATTTTTATAAAAATTATGCATAAAATAATTTCATTCAAAGCATAAAAAGAGGACTTCCTACCATATTCTAGGAATTATCATCCTAGATTAATTGAAAGAATTTCATTACAATCATGGAGAAATTGAATTTTAATATCATGCATAAAGGATAAGTTTTTATATCAAAAGTGTTATTTTTACCATTTTTATTTCATGCATAGAAGTATGCATAATGGATAAAATTTTATATCAAAAGTGTTATTTTTACCATTTTTATTTCATGCATAGAAGTATGCATAGTGGATAAATTTTTATATCAAAAGTGTTATTTTTATCATTTTTAATTTTCATGCATAGAGTATGCATAAAGAAAAAATTTTTATATCAAAAGTGTTACTTTTATCATTTTTAATTTTCATGCATAGAAGTATGCATAAAGGAAAAAAATTTATATCAAAAGTGTTACTTTTATCATTTTTAATTTTCATGCATAGAAGTATGCATAAAAGAAAATTTTTATATCAAAAGTGTTATTTTTATCATTTTTAATTTTCATGCATAGAAGTATGCATAAAGGAAAATTTTTTATATCAAAAGTGTTACTTTTATCATTTTTAATTTTCATGCATAGAAGTATGCATAAAGGAAAAATTTTTATATCAAAAGTGTTACTTTTATCATTTTTAATTTTCATGCATAGAAGTATGCATAAAAGAAAATTTTTATATCAAAAGTGTTACTTTTATCATTTTTAATTTTCATGCATAGAAGTATGCATAAAGGAAAAATTTTTATATCAAAAGTGTTACTTTTATCATATTGGATTTCATGCATATAGGTATGCATAAAAGATATTCTTTTTATACTAAAAGTGTGATTTTCCTCATAAATGGATTTTATGCTTAACTTAGATGCATAAGAGAAATTCTTTTATTCTAAAAGTGTAATTCCCTACCAAATTGAAATTATGCATAAGAAGATGCATAAAAGATTGATTTTAATTTCGAAAGTGTTAGTCTCCTTAAATGGAATTTATGTATAAATAAATGTGTAGAGAAATCTTATATCAAATATAAGAATTCTCTTTTAAAAAAAAGATATGAAATGTGATAAGATGTGATAAGAGGTGTATGAGATGTGATAAGAATTGATAAGATGCGTATGGAAAGTGATAGGATGTGATAAGAGGTGTATGAGATGTGATAAGAATTGATAAGATGCGTATGGAAAGTGATAGGATGTGATAAGAGGTGTATGAGATGTAAAAAGATGTGATAAGATGTGTATGAGATGTGATAAGATTTGATAAGATGCGTATGGAAAGTGATAGGATGTGATAAGAGGTGTATGAGATGTAAAAAGATGTGATAAGATGTGTATGAGATGTGATAGAATGTGTTAAGATGAGTTAGGATGTGTTAAGATGTATATGGGATGTGTTAGGACGAGAATGGATGTAATATGGTTGTATGAATGTGATGTGGATGTATACATGTAGATGTATATGTATGAATGTGAATGTTGATGTGGATGTGGATGTATGGATGTAGATACGGATGTGTATGTATGTATGTGGATGTGTATGTATGAATGAGGATGTAAAAATGGACGTATGTATATAGATGTGGATGTATGGATGTATGTATGTAGATGTGGATGTATGGATGTGATTGTGAATGAAGAGGTGGATGTGAATGTATGGATGTAGATACAGATGTGGATGTATGTATGTAGATGTGGATGTATGGATGTGATTGTGAATGAAGAGGTGGATGTGAATGTATGGATGTAGATACGGATGTGGATGTATGTATGTGAATGTGGATGTATGAATGAGGATGTGAAAATGGATGTATGCATGTGAATGTGGATGTATGAATATGAATGTGGATGTGTGGATGTGGAAATGGAGATATGGATGTATGAATGTAGATGTGGATGTATGCATGTAGATACATATGTATGAATATGAAATTGGATGTATGATGTGGACGTACGAACATGGATATGTATGTAGAATAATGAATATGAAGATGTATGTGAGATAATGTAGTCTATATGAGTGAATGGATGAGAACGAGTACACACTGAATGGAATGTGGAATAAGTAATGTGGTCTGAGAGTGGATAATATGGAAAGACAAGAGTTCGTTATAGAAACTGTATTTGTGACTGTTTGTAAATGACTGTTTTATGTCAAGAATGCTGGAGAAGCATTTTGACCGTCTTGAGGATTAAGGTCATGAAGACTGAACTGATAAAGTTGCAACTGCTGACGGAGAGTCAATGGAGGACATCTCGCATAGCAAGGTCGATCGAGGTCTTGACCAGCCTCGGCTCGATTTAAATGGTGAGCTTCCGGTACGGTGGATGAGGGACCAAGGAAGCGGCCTATGATTGAAGCGCTAGGTCACCTGCGAAGGATCCTAGAGGGTGCTGACCATACGGTGCTCGGGCTCTGGGTCGCCAAAGATACCCATACGTGTGTCATGGAAGATATTGGAATAAGGAGTAAGAGTTGTTTTCTGAAACCGGGCATGGATCTGGTTGATTGACCTTGCTGGTCCTCAACAGATGAGTCCATGGCTCTTTTATATGGATCTGTGGGTTGATCTTGCTGATCTTCCAACGGAGACTCCATTTTATTATATGAATATATTGCCGGTTACTATGAGCTAGGAACCATGGAAAAGGCCCCTGAGAGAACAGGTGGTGAGCGTTTTGGTTGCCAATGATGCCATAAGTATACCGATGAAAGAATGACTGGAAATAAGGATTCAACCAGAGACTTTGAGGATTGTCATCAGTGACATAATGGTTTTATTAAAGGATTGTTTTAAAGCTAGTTGATGCTAAGAAAAAGGCAATTTCATATTGGGTGTGTAAGTGGTATGACTAGTTTTATGTTTGCATGAACTTCCGGCTAGGGGGCCTTGGAACTCTTTTCCTTGGTACCCGGGACAAAACCTAACCAAATTCCAAATTGGATCCCATCACTACAGTGGTTGGGCGGTTGGCTAACCCATGGGATCGGATGGGGTTAGGCTGGACTGATGGATCCGTAAATCGAGATTTAATTTCTATTATTATGATAGATGAAGTAAATCCCGGATAGAAATTGTTCTATGGATAGGAATCAACGGCTGTGCCTCTTGATGGGGAAAAAAGCGTTGATCCCAATGATCCAAGTGCAAGTTCTTCCTTGATTTGACCAAGTACCGTTAAAGGTGCAGTCAGATCAGTTTGATCAGTAATGATCTTGACTACGTTAGAGTAAAGAGTTATCCTGGTGGAATCGCCCGTGCTTTCCGGGTAAAGGAAGTTTTTCCGGTTTCGATTTTAGACAAACCGACAGATTAGTCTCTTGTCCGGATATCCGTGGGCGAGGCCCCGAGTGTGGGACCCCTGTCCCGCGCGAGAAGTGCTACTTCCGCTGCTAGTACCCCGAATCCGTTGCTCGGTGGGAACAGGGATCTCACATTTAGGGATCATCATTTTTCAATCAGAATCCAAATCAATTTATCAATTCTGAAACAGAATTAAAAATCATATCAACCACATTCGAAATCATCCTCTGGATAGCAATAACGCTTATAGTTTCAAGTCTTAGATTTACTCGTATATACTATCAGTAAAGAGCTGCAGTATACTCTCGGTATATACGGGTAGTCACGGTCCTTGGAATTATAAGGTAAATACCATCGTATCTAGGCCTCAAGCAAGTCAGGGATTCTATATAATTACGGTATTTCCATCTGAAGACCCAATTACCAAATTACGAATTTCAGTTTGAATATCAAATTGTATGAATTATATCACACAATTACAACCTTTTTGTGCTTCTTGATAAATTTTTGACATATTTGGCTTCTCAGTTGATCTTTATTAACCAATTCGCTCTGATACCAACTGTGAGATCCCAGTCTCCACCACCGCGCAACGGATTCGGGTACTAGCAGCGGAAGTAGCACATCGTGCGCGGGTAGGGGTCTCACACTCGGGGCCTCGCCCACGGATATCCGGACAAGAGACTAATCCGTCGGTTTGTCCAAAACCGAAACCGAAAAAACTTCCTTTACCCAGAAAGCACGGGCGATTCCACCAGGATAACTCTTTACTCTAACGTAGTCAAGATCATTACTGATCAAACTGATCTGACTGCACCTTTAACGGTACTTGGTCAATTCAAGGAAGAAACTTGCACTTGGATCATTGGGATCAACGCTTTTTTCCCCATCACGAGACACAGCCGTTGATTCCTATCCATAGAACAATTTCTATCTGGGATTTACTTCATCTATCGTAATAATAGAAATTAAATCTCGATTTACGGATCCATCAGTCCAGTCTAACCCCATCCGATCCCATGGGTTAGCCAACCGCCCAACCACTGTAGGGATGGGATCCAATTTGGAATTTGGTTAGGTTTTGTCCCGGGTACCAAGGAAAAGAGTTCCAAGGCCCCCTAGCCGGAAGTTCATGCAAACATAAAACTAGCCACACCACTTACACACCCACCAATATGAAATTGCCTTTTTTTTAGCATTAGCTAACTTTAAAACAATCCTTTAATGAAACCATAGTACCACTGCTCATAATCTTCCAATTTATCCGGTTGATTCATAATTTCCCATCATTCCTTCATCAGAGTATCTATGGCATCATTGGCAACTAGAACGCTCACCACCTGTCCACACAGAGGCCTTTTCAATAGTTCCTAGCCCATAATACTCGGCAATATAATCACTTATAAAAATCAAGATGGACTCTCGTTGAAGATCAGCAAGATCAAACAGATCCATATAAAGAGCCATGGACTCATCCATTGAAGACCAGCAAGGTCAATCAACCAGATCCATGCCCGGTTTCACAAAACAACTCTTACTCCTTGTTCCAATATCTTCCACAACGCACGTGTGGGTATCTTCGGCGACCCAGAGCCCGAGCACCGTATGGTCAGCACCCTCTACGATCCTTCGCAGGTGACCTAGCGCTTCACTCATAGGCCGCTTCCTTGGTCTCTCATCCACCGTACCGGAAGCTCACCATTTAAATCGAACCGAGGCTGGTCAAGACCTCGATCGACCTTGCTACGCGAGACGTCCTCCATTGACTCTCCGTCAGCAGTTGCAACTTTAACAGTTAGGTCTTCATGACCTTAATCCACAAGACGGTCAAAATGCTTCCCTAGCATTCTTGACATAAAACAGTCATTTACAAACAGTCACAAAATACAGTTTCTAAATCGAACTCTCGTCTTTCCACATTATCCCTCCTTAGTCCACATTACTTATTCCCCACATTCCATTCAATGTGTACTCATTCTCATCCATTTCCTCATATCGACGACACATTAATTCACATACACATTCACATTCACATCCATACATCCACATTTACATGCATACATCCATTTTCACATCCTCATTTATACATCCACATCCCATATCCACATTCATACATACACATCCATATCCACATCCATACATCCACATCCACATCCACATTCACATTCACATCCACATTCACATCCTCATTTATACATCCACATCCACATCCACATTCACATCCATACATCCACATCTACATGCATACCTCCATTTTCACATCCTCATTTATACATCCACATCCCTTATCTACATTCATACATACACATCCATATCCATATCCATACATCCACATCCACATCCACATTCATATTCACCTCCATATATCCACATCTACATGCATACATCCATTATCACGTCCTCATTCATACATCCACATCCACATACATACATACATCCACATCCACATACATACATACATCCACATCCACATTCCCATTCACATCTATACATCCACATCCACATACATACATACATCCACATCCACATCCACATACATACATACATCCACATCCACATTCCCATTCACATCTATACATCCACATCTACATCCACATACATACATACATCCACATCCACATTCCCATTCACATCTATACATCCACATCTACATCCACATTCATATACATCCACATCCACATCCACATTCACATCCATACATCCACATCTACATGCATACCTCCATTTTCACATCCTCATTTATACATCCACATCCCTTATCTACATTCATACATACACATCCATATCCACATCCATACATCCACATCCACATCCACATCCACATTCATATTCACATCCATATATCCACATCTACATGCATACATCCATTATCACGTCCTCATTCATACATCTACATCCACATACATACATACATCCACATCCACATACATACATACATCCACATCCACATTCCCATTTACATCTATACATCCACATCTACATCCACATCTACATCCACATACATACATACATCCACATCCACATTCCCATTCACATCTATACATCCACATCTACATCCACATCCACATTCCCATTCACATCTATACATCTACATCTACATCCACATACATACATACATCCACATCCACATTCCCATTCACATCTATACATCCACATCTACATCCACATTCACATCCACATTCCCATTCACATCTATACATCCACATCTACATCCACATTCACATCTATGCATATACATCTTCATGCATACATCCATTTTCACATTCATACATCCATACTCCCATCTCCACATCCACACATCCACATACATACATCCATTTCCACATTCCCATTCATATAACCCCATATGCCTTCACATCTAATCTTTTACATCACATCCATTCTCGTCCTATCACAACCCATATACATCTTATCCTATCACATACACTTCTTACCTCATCCCATACACATCTTATCACATCTTAATTCATCTTATCACCTCTTATACACCTCTTATCACATCTTATCACATCCCATACACCTCTTATACACCTCTTATCACATCTTATCACATCTCATATCTATTTATATAATACAAGAGAATTCTTATATTTGATATAAAATTTCTTTACACATTTACTTATGCATAAATTCCATTTAAGGAGATTACTTCCGAAGAAAAATCAATCTTTTATGCATCTTCCTATGCATAAATTCATTTTAAATGAAAATGACACTTTTGAATTAAAATTCAATCTTTTATGCATATTCCTATGCATAAATTTAATTTAGATGAGAATGACACTTTTGAATTAAAAAATCAATCTTTTATGCATCTTCCTATGCAAAAATTCAATTTAGATGAGAATGACACTTTTGAATTAAAAATCAATTTTTTTATGCATCTTCTTATGCATAAAGTCAATTTGGTAGGAATTACACTTTTAGAATAAAAGAATTTCTCTTATGCATCTAAGTTATGCATAAAATCCATTTATGATGAAAATCACACTTTTAGTATAAAAAGAATATCTTTTATGCATACCTCCATGCATGAAATCCAATTATGATAAAAGTAACACTTTTATAATAAAATAATCAACTTTTATGCATACCTCTATGCATGAAATTCAATTGTGACAAAAGTAACACTTTTACATTAAAATAATCATCTTTTATGCATACCTCTATGCATGAAATCTAATATGATAAAAGTAACACTTTTGATATAAAAAAATTATCCTTTATGCATACTTCTATGCATGAAAATTAAAAATGATGACTCTTGCCATGTCAAGAGGATAGGGAAGTCAAGGACCCAGAGTGCAGAGACTAGCCCCTTCGTATCAGTCAACAAATCAGGGTTTTGTCTTGCCAAAATCAGGGCAATCCCAGGAGGACTCCAGCTCAACCATCTGTCTCTATTTAGAGTAGTGTCAGAACTCCCTCCCAAAACTGGGGTAACCAAAGAGAAAGAGTTTCGCCTCAGTCTCTGTAGACAGCGGCCAGAGCAGTTACGATAGCAGAAGTAGTGGAAGAGGAAAGAGGTCAAATTTATGCCGCGATTCAAAACCAAGGGACAAATTGTCAATTCTCTGTCATCCATACTCTAGCTGAGTATAAGCGTAAGCCATTCAAGCTTTTGATTGATTCAGGCAGTACTCATTCATTTATTTTCCCAAGATGCTTGCGTAAGCTAGTCTTAGAACTAAAATCAAGGAAACCTATGCAAGTTGAATTGGCCAGTGGGAAGATTCTTTTCACTCATCTTAAGACAGATCGTATTCAGTTCAATCTAGATGGGAATGTAGCCAACTGCCAGTTCAGAGTCTTACCTTTGGGAGTTTTTGACGAAATCCTTGGAATAATGGATTGGCCCCAAAAAAATCAACCTGACATTCACTGCTGTCACAATGGAACCATTTCCTTCTGTGACCTTCACGGGAACAAAGTTCAAGGAACTAGAATTTCTGGACCCCCAGATGTGCAATTAGTAAAAGCTTCTAGGTTACTGAAAGGACTTAGAAAGAAGTAGCTCATTTATGCTGTCAAAATGACTCTAGTAAACACAAAGTTAAAGGCTAAAGAACCAGAATAGTTAAGTGAGTATGATGATTTATTCCCAGGAGAGCTAATTGCCTCCGATTTGGGAAGTAGATCATGAGACAGAGTTGATCCCTGGAGCTCAGCCAGTAGCCCAGCGCACGTACAAAATGCCAGTCCCTGAAGCCATCAAACTCAAGAAAATAGCTTAGGTAGCTATTAGAACAAGGGTTTGTAAGACCCAGTGTTTCCCAGAGCCTGAGCACCGTATGGTCAGCACCCTCTAGGATCCTTCGCAGGTGACCTAGTGCTTCACTCATAGGCCGCTTCCTCGGTCCCTCATCCACCGTACCGGAAGCTCACCATTTAAATCGAACCGAGGCTGGTCAAGACCTCGGTCGACCTTGCTACGCGAGACGTCCTCCATTGACTCTCCGTCAGCAGTTGCAACTTTAACAGTTAGGTCTTCATGACCTTAATCCACAAGACGGTCAAAATGCTTCCCCAGCATTCTTGACATAAAACAGTCATTTACAAACAGTCACAAAATACAGTCATTTACAAACAGTCATTTACAAACAGTCACAAAATACAGTTTCTAAATCGAACTCTCGTCTTTCCACATTATCCTTAGTCCACATTACTTATTCCACATTCCATTCAATGTGTACTCATTCTCATCCATTTCCTCATATCGACGACACATTAATTCACATACACATTCACATTCACATCTATACATCCACATTTACATGCATACATCCATTTTCACATCCTCATTTCACATCCCATATCCACATTCATACATACACATCCATATCCACATCCATACATCCACATCCACATTCACATCCATACATCCACATCTACATGCATACCTCCATTTTCACATCCTCATTTATACATCCACATCCCATATCTACATTCATACATACACATCCAAAATCACATTCATATTCACATCCATATATCCACATCTACATGCATACATCCATTATCACGTCCTCATTCATACATCCACATCCACATACATACATACATCCACATCCACATCCACATCCACATTTCCATTCACATCTATACATCCACATTTACATCCACATACATACATACATCCACATCCACATTCCCATTCACATCTATACATCCACATCTACATCCACATTTATATACATCCACATCCACATTCCCATTCACATGTATACATCCACATCTACATCCACATACATACATACATCCACATTCATATACATCCACATCCACATTTCCATTCACATCTATACATCCACATCTACATCCACATACATACATACATCCACACCCACATTCCCATTCACATCTATACATCCACATCTACATCCACATTCACATACATCCACATCCACATTCCCATTCACATCTATACATCCACATCTACATCCACATTCACATCTATGCATATACATCTTCATGCATACATCCATTTTCACATTCACATTCATATAACCCCATATGCCTTCACATCTAATCTTTAACATCACATCCATTCTCGCCCTATCTCAACCCATATACATCTTATCCTATCACATACACTTCTTACCTCATCCCATACACATCTTATCACATCTTAATTCATCTTATTACCTCTTATACACCTCTTATCACATCCTATCACATCTCATATCTATTTATAGAATACAAGAGAATTCTTATATTTGATATAAGATTTCTTTACACATTTACTTATGCATAAATTCCATTTAAGGAGATTAATACTTCCGAAGAAAAATCAATCTTTTATGCATCTTCCTATGCATAAATTCATTTTAAATGAAAATGACACTTTTGAATTAAAATTCAATCTTTTATGCATCTTCCTATGCATAAATTCAATTTAGATGAGAATGACACTTTTGAATTAACAATCTTTTATGCATCTTCCTATGCATAAATTCAATTTAGATGAGAATGACACTTTTGAATTAAAAATCAATTTTTTATGCATCTTCTTATGCATAAATTCAATTTGGTAGGAATTACACTTTTAGAATAAAAGAATTTCTCTTATGCATCTAAGTTATGCATAAAATCCATTTATGATGAAAATCACACTTTTAGTATAAAAAGAATATCTTTTATGCATACCTCTATGCATGAAATCCAATATGATAAAAGTAACACTCTTACAATAAAATAATCAACTTTTATGCATACCTCTATGCATGAAATTCAATTATGATAAAAGTCACACTTTTATAATAAAATAATCAACTTTTATGCATACCTTTATGCATGAAATTCAATTATGATAAAAGTCACACTTTTATAATAAAATAATCAACTTTTATGCATACCTTTATGCATGAAATTCAAATATGATAAAAGTAACACTTTTGATATAAAAATTTATCCATTATGCATACTTCTATGCATGAAATAAAAATGATAAAAGTAACACTTTTGATATAAAAATTTATCCTTTATGCATACTTCTATGCATGAAAATAAAAATGATAAAAGTAACACTTTTGATATAAAAATTTATCCTTTATGCATACTTCTATGCATGAAAATAAAAATGATAAAAATAACACTTTTGATATAAAAATTTATCCATTATGCATACTTCTATGCATGAAAATAAAAATGGTAAAAATAACACTTTTCATATAAAAATTTATCCATTATGCATACTTCTATGCATGAAAATAAAAATGGTAAAAATAACACTTTTGATATAAAAATTTATCCATTATGCATACTTCTATGCATGAAAGAAAAATGGTAAAAATAACACTTTTGATATAAAAACTTATCCTTTATGCATGATATTAAAATTTAATTTCTCCATGATTATAATGAAATTCTTTCAATTAATCTAGGATGATAATTCCTAGAATATGGTAGGAAGTCCTCTTTTTATACTTTGAATGAAATTATTTTATGCATAATTTTTATAAAAATTTTGCCATAGCTCCGCTGCTATGACTGATAAATCTCAATTTTTCTAAGGGATAAAGCTTATCATTAAGGAAATAATTAAAATGATCTCTAATTGGATTATTAATCCATAATGGATTGAATCATCAATATACATAAACTAAAAGCATAGAAAAAAGCCATTAATTTGGCCTCAAGCATAGCTTAATCTTGGGTTAAGAAAAAGCTTTATGAAAAGCTTGATTTGGATTGAGAATGGGTCATGCGTATGACCATTTCTTGAGTGAGAGAGAGAAATTACATAAAAACCATTAGAATTTAAACATAAATGAAAATTAACTTCAATAGCATTTATTAAATTATGTAACTCTTCACTACTATTCACCAATTAACTTCAATAGCATTTAAAAAACCATACCAATTAAGCTTCTCAAGCTTGAGAGGGGTTGAGAAGAGAGAAACATTGAGAAATTATAGAAAAGATCAATATTCACTAATTACCTTACAAATTGCTTGATTCTTTGTTCACGGTAGAGGCCCCCAACCAATCAATTGGTTAAGTATGTTGATGGAGCCACCAATGGGGATTGAAGAAAGAGGGAAGCTCCAAAAACTAGTGAATTATTAATGAATTCACAGTTCTTGGCTTAGGTGGAGTAGAGTAACGATGCATAAACACTATATCTTTTTCAACAAGGGGAAGGCTTCTATTTATAGGAAAAATTGAGCTCCTAACCAAACAAACTAATTCTAGAATTTTCTAAATCAGTTTGGTCAATATTTGACCATTTTTAGGTCAGTTAAGCTAACTTTTTGGAACTAGACTTGAATGAGGAGAGAGGAGAGATGAAATATCTCAATTTTTATGAGTTTAAAACTCATTCAAGCATGTGAAATATGCACCTCCTTTAAAGAACTCCCCTTCCTTACATATGTGTCATAATGGAATCATTTTAATATTGCTCATAGTTTTTTACTAATAAACCTTGTACATTTTCAACTCTTCATCTTATGTGAAATATGCACCTCCTTTAAAGAACTCCCCTTCCTTACATATGTGTCATAATGGAATCATTTTAATATTGCTCATAGTTTTTTACTAATAAACCTTGTACATTTTCAACTCTTCATCTTATGTGAAATGTGAACCTCCTTTAAAGAACTCCCCTTCCTTACATATGTGTCATAATGGAATCATTTTAATATTGCTCATAGTTTTTTACTAATAAACCTTGTACATTTTCAACTCTTCATCTTATGTGAGCATTTACTCATTTTTGGGTATCTTCTTTTACAAATTGGATTTATCTCCTCCCTACACATGGATTGATGCTATTGGCCCATAGGAACCTTAATTGGACCATAATCCAAAAATTTCTGAAAATCTAGACCCTTAGGCTAAGGTCCTTTATACCCATTTCCAATTAATTCCAATTGCACATTGGAAAGTTCTTTTTGAATTTCTGTTTCAGGGGAACTTATTTTAATAAGATGAGATAATTTTCTATCCAAAAATATTAAAAATTTGAATATTCTCTCTCTAGAATATTTTCTCTCTCTAGGTTAAAACAGTTAGAAACAAGTCTTTTATATTTCTGAAGAGGGATTGATTACAGGGGAAGATGCTGAACATTTTGAGAGACTGGGGAGGAATCTTACAATTTTTATACCTAAGTATGATCTCATAGCTTCCCCTTGACTAATCTTCTCAAGAAGAATACCCCGTTTCAATGGTTTGCCAGGTGTCAGAGCGCTTTTGTGATAAGCTGAAGACCGCCTTGGTAACCAATCCCGTTCTAAAGTTGCCAAATTTCTCTCTAACCTTTGAGGTAGTAATTGATGCCAGTGGTTTTTGCCTTGGGAGGTGTGCTCATGCAGGAAAGTCACGCAGTGGCCTATGAATCCTGAAAACTCAGAACGTATGAGAGAAATTATGATGTCCTTATTATGACCTAGAGCTACTTTTAGTAGTCTATGCCCTATGCGTTTTAAGCCTTCAAAAGAGTGAAGTTTTGGACATTCAAACAGCACTTCTTGACAATAGAATATTGCTTAAGAAGGGAAAGCAAACCCATCAAAGAATGGATATGGAGGAGATGGCTTGGAAGCTAAAAACAGATCGAGTGCTCAAAGATGCAATAACCGCCTTCTATTTTGATCTAACAAGGGAAAAGATGACTTGGGAATAGGTGTGTGAGACATATAAGCTAGGGGAGTTACTATGAGTATAATCAATTGAGGAGCTACACCCAGTCCTTTCTTAGGGATGCTCTCAATCATTCAAAAAAAAATCCTTCACTTCCAAAAAGTGTAGTAACTTTACTGAATCACCTATATAGAGTATCTATGGGTATTGTATCTCAACAAGAGTCTATTCCTTGGACAATTAGGGGGGTGGGTTTTGATATGACAAAGATTATAGCCTTCTGTAGTGAAGAGCATGTACCATTTCAACTGGCAATCATGGACCTACATGGTACAAAGGAGCAACTCTCGTCAAAATTTTTCTCCAAGTTGGCACTTGCTTTGAACACACTAAACTCACAATATGAATATATTCTTGTATGTTTTGTTGATTTCATCACCATTGGAATGCTTATCGAAGGGATTTCTAGCCAGTCAACAAAGGTGCACTATGAATTTGGCATGATCCACACACAAAAAGGTGATGCCTGGACATTTGGAACAGTTGAGATTGCAACTGTTATTCTTTTTATCAGTAAGGTTGACAAGTTTGAGGCCATTGATATGGTTCTCACAAAAAATGTATTCATCTCAGGCTCTAGTGGCCAAAATAGAGAATTCATCGACAAAGGCTTTATTGACGGTCTCATCACAGAGTTTTGTCCTGAACACAGCTATGTTGTAGAGATATATTGTGGTGTAGTTGTGCTAGAGGAGAGCTTGCTAAAGAAGAGACGATGTATTGCTTTATGCAAAGATGATTTGGAAGCGATGGCATTAGAATCAAAGTGCTCTGCTCTTTTAGACGGTCACCCATCCTTGCAAGAGTGGTGTGGTGCAAGTGGCAGCACAAAAAAGCAAACACTAGATGATGTAGAAAAAGAGAACCTTCAAAATCTTCACACATTGATGACCTGGCAAGTACAGAGGAGGAAGACGAAGGTGATGATATTGACAACAAAAATGACACAGATGATGATAAAGAAGTTGGGGATGCTATAGACTTTGAAGATGCAGGGCAAAGTAATGAAGAGGACCAAGGGAATGATGCTCTATTCAATGAGGATGCTGAAGACAATTTTGAAGATATTGGAAGACATGAAAATGACGATGAAGGTGGGAATGGTGATGATATATTGGATACTACAAAAGCCATGGAAACTTCAAATGTTGGGGTCTATATGGCCGTTGAGAAGATTGGGATACAGATGTCAACAAGGCTTTCCATGCTCATAGTCCATCAAGCTCTCAACCAAAGAAAGGTAGAAAAGTGCACTGATAGTGCTTATGAATGTACAAAACAAATGGTGATCATTGAAAGGAGCTTATCAACAGCTAATATTAACATAGGTCTTGTTCAAAGTGTGGATTTGTTGAAATAATTATTAGTCTTTTGATTAATACATTGGCTTTTTTGTATTCACTTTTAACATTTTTCCATTAAAGTGAATATTTCTATTCTAATTATCGTTTATTTCATGCCAACGTCTGGTACAAATGATGATGCACACTTACTATTAAGAAATTACTCCATATCTTAATGTAGCAGCAGTGAGGCTCAAAATAAAGTTTGAGCCTAATACAAATGATGACGCACACTTACTATTAAGAAATTACACTTACTCCATATCCTAGTGTAGCGGTGAGGCTCAAACTTAAGTTTGAGCCATACCTCCACTTATGTCCAACCTTGGGGATGTCTTCTAACACAAGGCACAATCTCAAGTTGAGCGATCTTTACTTTGCCCTTGTAAGTGAGGCTCAGACCCTTATGTGAAAGTCTTGGCATGTAATATGGTTCCTAACTCATTATGGTACATCACTCAATGTTGAGTAATCTAAGTTTGGATACAAAGTATATGTGTAGATATAAAAATGACTAGTATTATCTTGGTGTATTATTTAAATCCTAAAAGTAATAGCATTTTTTTTTAATCTTACAAATATATACAAAGAAGGGAAAGACGAAGAATACATTGCGCAACTAGAACATCATCATGAAAGCCCTACTAGAGAGATCAACTCCCATGATTCAAATGCTAGAAATAATGAAGACAACATGGTGGAGGTAGATCACATCGATGATTCAGCTTTGCAAACATCTTCAAGGCCTTCAAGTGATAGGACTAAAGAGACTAAGGACATTCCCAATTTGCAAGTTAATATTGAGGTTAGTGAGAATAAAGATAAAGTTAATATTGAGGTTAGTGAGAATAAAGATAAAGTTAATGAAGAGCTTCAAGAGACTTTTGCAACCAAGGAGAGATAAGAAGAGATTGTCAAACAAATTGATGAGGCTACATATGCTACGAATAAAGGGAAAATAGTTGAAATCAAGGACTCTGTGGTGGCAGAGGGTGTTGAAGAAATTGATGAGGCTACATATGCTACGAATAAAGAGAGAATAGTTGAAATCAAGGACTCTGCGCGGTAGAGGGTGCCAAGAAAACTAAGGTAGATCTTTTTCAATAGGATGTTATTTAAGATTATTTATTCAGCAATTTTGTGCGTTAAAAAGTATGTTTCTCAGCGAGAGTTGTTTTTGTAGGTACAGCTGCTTCTAACAATCACAAGTTAAGTGCACAAGAAATAGAGCAACATGTTGAGGAGCTACGTTTCGATACACAAAAGAGTAGGCCTCTAGGAAGTTTATATTCTTTTGAGAGAGATGGAGATAGATTAGTATTTCAATCTTCACCAATCAATAGGGAAATGCAATCAAGTCTAGGAGCCATCATCATAGGAGATGAGTATGGGGGCATGAAACGAAAGTAAACTTGTGGATGTTTTGTTGTAATTAGCTCTCATTGATAATATAGGATCACTTGTTTTAACATTGTTAAGTATAAAAACACATTGAAGTGTTATCATTATTTTGTATCGTATGCAGAAAATATTCCTCATGCAATCACCATAAAGAAATATGCACTTATACTTGATCTTAATGGAGTTTTACTCAACAAGGAAGAGAAGAGGCATCCACAAACAAATTGTATTCGAATTGATATTGGTCGCACCACAGTTGTTATTCGCCCCGGGTGTTTTGAATTTTTGGATGAGATTTGCCAGTACTTTCATGTTGGTATTTGGTCCACCATGCTACACAAGAATGTTTGTGCCTATGTAAACTGCCTATGTAAACACTCTTGAACAATATGCACATAAGAAATATCATTTCTTTATGGTGTGGGGACAAGAAGAATGTTATATCCATAATCTTCGAAAAGTGTATAGGCCAGATAAGCCTACTATTGAGGCTATGTTTAAACCTTTACTCAAGGTTTGGAATCAGTGACAAGAATACATTGCTTATTGATGATAGCCCTTTCAAGGGATGTGTTAATCCAAAAAACAACTCTCTTCCCTGAAAGTTTTCAAGGAGGGCATGACTACGTACTGCGCAATGACCTCCTACCCTATCTTTTAAATCTAAATAATACAAATGACATTAGGTCTATTATTTTGCTTAATTGGCTAGGTCAATCTCCTATCACACATGGTCATAATTTATTTATCGATTTTCAAGATGTACTAGAAGAATGGCTCCAATTCACCTCCCAATTTTTCTGAGAAGAGCTCAACGAATATCAGATGAAGTGGAAAACTCATCTTCACACTTACCATTGTATGGTGATAAGCTAAAGTATGTCCAATCAAGAGGGGAAAAAAGAGAAGTAGAATCCATAAGCAAGGATCTAGCAATGTTGGCATCCAAAGCTGGAGTACCATTACTATCCAAAGACCAGCTAAGCTTGTTAAAAGTGTGTTACAAAAGAAGGATTTTGAGTGATCAACACACTATTGCTTATGCTACTCGCTTGGGATATGATCGTGGTCATCTCATAAGTGGAGTTACAGAAAAAGAATACATATCAAGGCTACAAAAGGCTTACTTGAGCTTATGGGTAGGATAATGTCTGGTTTTATTAAACATTGAGTGACAGTATAATCAGACTCCAACCTAACCCATACTAGTTGTTGCTGCAGGTCAAAGGAAACCATTTTTGAGGTCTAAACATGTAGTTTGAAATATGGGATCTGCACAAATATCAAGACTTGTTGGGTGCAGAATGTTTGGAGCCATTTTGTACTAAAAGCCTATAAGATAGAATTAGGCTTTGGCCAAAACAATGTGCTTAGATGGGTTTAATTTTTGGACTGTACGAGCCAAATCTTTACACTATTGTATCAAGCAATCAAATGCCTCCAAACTTACTGTCATTTGATTATCTCTTTTTTCAATATTTGCAATTCGATTGCAAATGAAGATGAAGATGTGTTTGTTTTTTATTGAAGATATTGCCTTGTCAAGGTGTAAGGCTATGAATATTATAATTTAATTTGGATAGACTCAATTATATCAACAGTGAAAATCTTTTATACATCATATTCAGTAAATTTGATGAAATTTAGCATTGACAATATACTCACTCTTTTATTTTTTTGGTTGAACTTCTGAGGTATTGGAGCATTTGTCTAAGAAGGTTTAAGACCATCCATATCATGGATGAATTTATCTTGTTGTTGGCACATAATATATTTATTTAAAATTTTGAATATCCATTAACCATACATTTTGTTTTCAACAGGATATGTTGAAGCATATAGCTTTGATTTCAAGTGTACAGAAAACTTACTATTGAGGTGGCACCAATCATTGGTGACTCATGTACCTAGAAGCAAAAGAGTTCCACCACCCCCAGATACAATAAGGAAACAAAGAAGAGTATTAATACTTGAACTCAATGGTGTTCTACTTAAGACCATTGAGATGCAACATGGTGATGTATGTCCAGACTAGGCCAAACATATGCATCTTGTGGAAGAGAATACAAGTGTTTGGCATTTGATTTGCAAAGATGCATTCACTTTCCTTGATTTTTGTATGCAATGGTTTGAGGTATGGATCTGGACTACTAATAGACTACAAAGGACTCGACGCATTCTTGAGTTGTGATTTCCTTGGCACCATCAAAAGTTTAAGGTTGTAACAGGGAAAGCATCTCAAAAGACGGATCTTCTAATTGGATATCGATTTGTATACCACAAAAACTTGGATGTAGCATGGAGATTTTTTCATGACCTGGATGGAAATAACATGCTAATTATTGATGATACCCTCTACATGTAATGTGGAATATGCCCGAAACCTACTTGATTTTTCCAAAGATGTGGAATCAAAATATAGAGGAGCTTCAAAGTTTTTTGGAGACAATAATCAGCGCATGGTTACTTGGTTGGATTTATGCAAAGAACAAACGGGAGTATACTTGCAACACTTTAGTAAATGAAGCAGCTTATGATGGAGAAACTTTGTATGTATTGAAGAAATACATAAGAAAATGCTATGTTTGAGATACAATTTGTACTCAATTATTATCTTGACAAAGTGTCTACGAAGCGTTTTTGTCTTCAGATGAGTTGTAAACTTGAATGTAACAATCTCATTGAAATTTGATTGTTTTTGGTGTTTCTAAACACCACACTCTTTGGAGATCCCTCAATTCTAAGGTTCCTTTTCCAAGTGTTCTTTGGCATTATTATCCCATGTCTTTACTTCAATGTCCCTCAAATTTGGGCATATATATCATGATTTATAATCTTGATATAGTGTCTAAGATGGGTTTTTATCTATGGATCAATCGTAAACTTAGCACATTGTTACTGTCATTGAGATTTACTTTTTGTTTTGTTGTTTCTAACACCACACCCTTTAGAGATCTCTCATTTCTAAGGTTCCTTTTCAAGTGATATTTAGAATTCTTTTGGAAAATTAAATAAAGCCCATGTTTTTACTTCAATGTCTCAAAGTGGAGATAGTATTCAACATTATCTTCTTCATATGAAAGGTGTTGTATAATCTCAATTAAGTTTAGTGTCATGTATCCCTTGTCCTTCCAATATTGTTGCATTGACGTATGTATCTATACAACTACAAACAAATACTCCAAATAGTTGTGTCAAGATACAATCTAATGGAACAAAGAGTGCACCAACAAATAGATGTTAGCTCAAACTACACAAAAATACCAATCCTATAAGAAATGGGACTTGAATAATTCTCAAAATTCCTAAATTTGTCTTCTTGTTCAGTTGGCATCTGACAAAGCTTACATGGAAATCCATGTTATGCTCCATTAATTATGCTAATATATAGCCAATTGCAATGTCAAAGCGTTAGTGTGCATGCAGAAGATAATATCTAGTTAGGAGATCTTAGGATCTTTTCACTTGCTAAGGCTTTCTTAAGAGTGTTATAGGCTTTTTTTGACACTCATATGTCCACTCAAAGATGATAAGTATTCTATACAAGGGTCTAGCAATGTCGGCGCATAATATTATAAATCTTATGTAGTAACTAACATGTCACAGGAATCAATGGAAAAAATTAGCTTCAACTTTCTATCATCTGTCACATTGATATGCCAACCAAGAATAATCCCATGTCTTATAAAAAATCTAGGTCCAACTCTTGTCTAAATTTAGCCAAACTAAACTTGGAAAATTCTAGAACCCAGCTGGACTTGGTTAGAGGCCTCCCTCACCTATAAATAGATCCTTAGTCTTTTGTTAAAAAATATGTGAACTATATATTACCATGCTAGTATTACATTAAAATAATAATATTTTTTTATTATCCCTTAAAAATCCTCTACTTTTTGAGAGAATCAAACCTCTCTCTCTCTCTCTTCAACCATCCTTGGAGCTTTCCTTTCAACACACTAACTGTTGGGGATGGAGGCGATAGCATGAGAGAGATGAGAGAGAAGCACACGAGACACAAGATTGAATCCCCAAAGTGTGTGGAATACACACAATAGATGAGTATATATAGAGGAGATCCTAGGGCTATATATAGAGACATTCTATATATAGCCAAAACCCCCGCTCAAAGAAGGGTCTCTAACTGTGGATGAAAAAACCCTTGGGGGCTCAAGGGAAAAACCCACAGCTCTATGTACACCTACCGCTATATTAAATTATTTTATAGTTACAAAGTATTATTCAAAGGAGCTACATCACTCCCATATATACAATAGCCATGAAGGCTGCGAAGGAGCTACATCACTCCCATATACACAATATCCATGAAGGAGCTACATCACTCCCATATATACAATAGCCATGCTGCGAAGGAGCTACATCACTCCCATATACACAATATCCATGAAGGAGCTACATCACTCCCATATATACAATAGCCATGAAGGAGCTACATCACTCCCATACATACTTCATCACTCTTATGTGTACAATAGCCATGAAGGCTTTAAGGAGTCATCGTCATCCATCTTCATGTTGTCGATCCATTCATGTAGGTTGGGTGCGAGTCTATCTTCATGATGATGCCAAATAATATTTTTGTAGTCACTTCTCTATATCGAAGCTCAACAATATCCAAATACAATCCTGATCCATAAACCCTGTAATATGGAAGAAGTCTCCATAACAAATGGAAAACCATAATTTTGTTATAGAAATATGAGATGTACACGAAAAGATGTACACAAAGAAATAGACATAAAGGTATCTATTATATGGTTGCTTAGGAATATAGTCCATCCGCAAGGACATGCATGGCGATGTCAACTTGTGGAAGATCATCCAATCAATGGCAAATGAACTAGATTTGGTAAGAGAATCTGGTTACTTGGAGAAGTTGACTTGGAAGATTGACCTGTCAATAAACACTAAAATAGAAAATGACACTCATTCTAGTTAGTAAGGATATCATGGAAAGTTAGAATCATATATTTGCCATGGGAAAAATCTATGACATAAGATCAAACCTCCAATATTATGAGTCAAGATAATGAGACACCTATAACTTGGATCAAACCTCCAGGATGACATGATATGAAAGTAAACCTCATAAGATGACATGACGAGAAATCAAACCTCTGATGTCCATAGGTAGGATGACCAGACATGATGAAAAAGCAAACCTCTTACATGAAACAATAATTAGGATGTAGACACCTCTGACGGGACGAAAAAGAAAACCTCTGACATGACGTACTTGAAAGTAAACCTCATAAGATGATAGGCCGAGAAATCAAACGTGTGACATTCACAATCAGGATAGTAAACCTCATAAGATGACGGAACGAGAAATCAAACCTTTGACATCCGCCGCAGGTAGCATGTAGCCAGGATGACATGATGTGAACATAAACCTCATAAGTTGATAGGATGAGAAATCAAACCTCTGACGGGAAGAGAAATAAAACCTTTGACATGTAGTCAGGATGACATGACATGAACGTAAACCAACCTCGTAAGATGACGTGAACGTAAACCAACCTCGTGACGTGAACGTAAACCAACCTCGTAAGATGACGGGACAAGAAATCAAACCTCTGACATGTAGTCAAGATAACATGACGTGAACATAAACCTCATAAGCTGACGGGACGAGAAATCAAACCTCTCGGGAAATATGGTCAACGGAATTTTTTGTTAGTTGCCATAGATTGAATTCCAAGACTTGACCACCATTATAGCCATTTAGACCAGCATGGTTGCATTGTCGACCACAAAAGACATTGATAGACTTAAATAAACCTAGTCAATTTGATGAGCCAAAGCCAAGGCACGGTGCATCAATGACAGTAGAACTTCACCTAATGTGGGATCATAAAAACGCTCTACCAGAGGAATTATACTGCTTTTGCCAGAACCATGCCTTCCAACCAAGGCAACTGTCTTTCTAGTAGGTATGCTGCCTGATTCAAGCCACTTATAGAAGAAAAGTGCATACTTAGCACCCCAGTTCTGGTGGTTGGGCAGTGGCTAACCCATGGGCCGGGTGGGGTTAGGCTGGAATCAGTAGAGTTTTAATAATAAAATTGATCAATAGGAATATGCTTAGAACTCGAATAGTTAAATAATAACCTGAAGACTTCTCAAGTGAATAGATCAACGGCTATGCCTGATTCAATTAGAAAAAAACCGTTGATTCCCTCAAGTTAAGTCTGTAATAGTTTCCCTTTTATCTAGTTTATTCAGATGATGGTTAGTTTAGTATCTTGACCTCGTTAAAAAAATTCGTTAAGAAATTCAAGATGGTGGAATCGTCCTCGTTTTTAAAGCATGGAAAATTTTCCTGGTTTTAGTTTTCGGAATGACCACCACTTAGTGTTGTGTCCAAACATTTGAGGGCGAGGCCCCGAGTGGGAAACCCTGCCCCACGCAAGAGGGAGCTGCTTCCGCTGCCAATAATTGGGAATTCGGTGCGCGGAGGGGGCAGTGGGCTCCTACTATTGGTATCAAAGCGCTATTGTAAATTTACGTAATAGCATCAAAAATTGCTTAAATATTTAAAGTAAATATGGGAAATAATGTTTTGGCTTGTTAAATTTATGTTGAATGAACTTCAAAAATTGAAAACTCATAAATTGAATTGGAAGTTTATAGATGGATACCCCGAATCTATCTGGCATTCCTAAACTCTCCGAGAGTCAGGATATGATAGCCTTTGCATTCGAGCACCTCATCAACTCTACTACGTCCCGAGTAAGCAGAGTGAGACTCACACGTCATTTTGAGAGTCTTTACTTTGCTCATCCTCTTGAGCAATGTTGGTATATGTGGTTCTATGGAGGACAATGTATTAATGTCAGTATCAGTCAGCGTCAGAGGCTCAGGCAAAATATTTCCTTAGCCCCCATGATTTTGATAAGGCTAGGGCTTGTTTAGCATGTACAAGTCTTTGATCATTCACCGAGGAACTTCGAAATTTCATGTCGAGTTTTTATGGTTCTTAGCTGCTTTATCCCTAGAAGTAGAATTACAGTACCTCTTTATGTAATGAATCGTGTGTACCATGGCATGTCTCCTTTGTAGTTTCACTTCTTTATGCGTATACGATTGAGGCAGTGATTTTGGAAGCCGTGATGCTCTATGTATATATATCGAAAACTTTTGATAATAAACGATGTTTTACAAAAAAATTCCAAATTGTTTTCGTGATTGTGAATATGGTTAATAAAATTATCAGAGTAAATCTTGTTTCATGATGTATGATGAAATAATTATCTGTTTAAAGAATAAATCGCAAAAATTAAATAATCATAAATCTGTGTCAAAGTTAAGTTGACAAAAATCTCCTTTTGTCAGAGTCATGAGGCTTGCGACCCGTGCAAGGCAATCGGATCCTCTAACCAATGACAAAGAGTTAGATTCGGACGTTCGAAAAGCCCTGCACAGATCCCAACCTGGTCCCTTCAAGGGTGAAGGGGAGCAGTTAGGTGAAGTAGTGGAAAAGTGGATTGAGGCAATGGAGGAATACTTTGATGTAACTGGCTACAATGAGAGAAGCAAGATGGCTCTTGCCAGGTTAAAGATTGTGGAAACGGCCACGGTCGCTTGGAGGAATCACTGCGAGACTAACCGTCTCGACCGGAATACCTAGACCTGGACCGATCTTAAAGCTTACCTTAGAAAGAGGTTTTGTCCTTTAGGCTTCCTTGAAACTAAAATGAATGAGTTCTTGGAACTAAAGTAGGATAGCCGGACAATTAAAGAGTACCATCAAGCTTTTGCCCTTCTCCTCAAATATTCTCCTCAATTGGATGAAGAGCAGCTGGCCAGATTCATTCGATGAATGAAAGAGCCATTGGTGGACACCTTAGTAAAGAATGCCAACCTGTCTCAATGGCCGAAGCAATAAGAATGGCAAAAGAATTTACCAAAGCCTTTGTTGTTAAGGTCCCGCCAAAGCCTGCACCCTCTAACTTTAAAAGATTCCAAACCTCGAGAAGTACTTCAAACTTTCCTCCCCCAAAGAGGCAGCAAGGCCCCATTTTAGAATCAGGATACTAGGAGATTCAAAAGTGAAGGAAGACCCTTCGCACAGAACACTTTCTGAGGAGCCCCACCTCTTTCAAGAATTCAGAGGAATGAGGTCAGAAGTGAGAACTGGTGTTTTGGATGCCAGGGTTTTGGTCACCAGCTGAAAGACTGCCTGACTCTTGCCATGTCAAGTGGACAGGGAAGTCAAGGACCGAGAGTGCAGAGACCAGTCCCTTCCTATCAGTCAATCTCGTCAAAATCAGGGCAATCCCAAGAGAACTCCAGCTCGACCATCCGCCCCTGTCCAGAGTAGCCTCAGAACTCCTTCCCTGAATTGGGGCAACCAAAGAGAAAGAGTTCCACCTCAGACTGCACAGCAGCCAGAGCAGTCACAATAGCAGAAGTAGTGGAAGAAGAAAGAGGACATATTTATGCAACAATTTAAAACCAAGGACCAAACCGTCAATTCTCCGTCATTCATACTCCAGCTGAGTATCAAGGTAAGACTTTTAAGCTTTTGATTGATTCAGGTAGTACTCATTCTTTCATTTCCCCTAGATGCTTGCGTAAGCTAGTCTTAGATTAGAAATCAAGGAAACCTATGCAAGTTGAATTGGCAAGTGGGAAGATTCTTTTCACTCACCTTGAGACAGATCGTATTCAGTTCAATCTAGATGGGAATTTAATTGACTGCTGTCAGTTCAGAGTTATACCTTTGGGAGTTTTCGACGGGATCCTTGGAATGGATTAGCACCATAAAAATCAAGCTGACATTCACTGTCATAATGGAACCATTTCCTTCCGTGACCTTTACGAAAATAAAGTTCAAGGAACCGGAATTTTAGGATCCCCAAGTCTGAAGTTAGTAAAGGCTTCTAAGTTACTAAAAGGAAAGAAGTAGCTCATTTATGTTGTTAAAATGAATCCAGTAGACTCAAAGTTAAAAGCTAAATAGCTTGAATGGTTAAGTGATTATGATGATTTATGCCCAGCTGAATTAATAGAGATGCCTCCAATTCGGGAAGTAGATCATGTGATAGAATTGACCCCCGGAGCTCAGCTAGTAGCCCTACGCATGTACAAAATTCCAGTTCCTGAAGCCATTGAACTCAAGGAATAGCTTAGATAGCTGTTTGAACAAGGGTTTGTAAGACCCAGTGTTTCACCTTGGGGTGCACCAGTTCTCTTTCAAAAAAAGAAAGATGGAACGCTAAGACTCTGTGTGGACTACAGAGGTCTCAATCAGCACAGTTAAGAATAAGTATCCAATCCTCATAATTGATGAGCTTTTGGGCAGGCAAAGTGGAGCCCAGATCTTCACAAAGATAGATCTCAAATCAAGGTATTATTAGATCAAGATTAATGAGCAAGATATCCCGAAGACAGCCATCAATACTTGGTATGGGCATTATGAATTCACTATCATGCCGTTTGGATTGACAAATGCCCCTTCTACATTCAATTAATTAATGAAAGACATTCTCAGAGAATACTTGGATGATTTTGTTCTTGTTTTCTTTGATGATATTCTGATTTACTCAAAGAATGCAGCTGACCATGAAGCTCATGCCATAAGAGTTCTTGAGATCCTAAGGAAGCACCAACTCTTGGCAAAAAAGAGAAAATGCACTTTCTCTACCGTTGAATACTTGGGCTTTCTAGTATCCAAAGATGGAATTTCTCTAGATTCTGCTCTAAAGTCCAGGCAATCATAGATTGGCCTGAACCAAAGATAGGGAAAGAAGTTAGAGGATTCTTGGTATTGACTGGTTGGTATAGAATTTTTATACCAAAGTATGCTCTCATAGCTTCCCCCCTGACTAATCTTCTCAAGAAGAATATCATGTTTTAATGGTTTGCCAGGTGCCAGAGTGCTTTTGATAAGCTGAAGACCGCCTTGGCAACCAATCCCATTCTAAAGCTGCTAGATTTCTCTCTACCCTTTGAGGTAGTAACTGATGCCAGTGGTTTTGCCTTGGGAGGTGCACTCATGTAGGAAGGTCATGCAGTGGCCTATGAATCCCAAAAACTCAGAATGCATGAGAGTAATTATGCTGTCCCCATGACCTGGAACTACTTTTAGTAGTATATGCCCTAAAGTTGTGGAGAAATTACCTACTGGGTCAAAGATTCACTTTGATGACAAATCATCAAAGCTTAAAGTGGATCTTCACTCAGAAGGATCTCAACATGCGCCAAAGATGGTGGATGCAGACCCTGCAAGAATTTGATTTTGAAATCAAGTACCGCCCAGGCAAAGAAAATGTGGTAGCAGATGCCCTGAGCAGAAAAGCCTCCTTGCTTGCAATTATTGTAGTGTCAAATCCTTTGATTATTGAAGCAAGTGAGAAGATCATGCAGGATAGATTCTTTGGCCCTATTGCTACCCTACTTATGTAGGAAAGAAAAACTCCACAGGAGTTGAACCGAGTTCAAGGGTACAGCTTGGATGATGGAATTATGTATTATAATCGCAGACTATGCATTCCCAATGATGAGGGAACTAAGGGTCAAATTTTGAATGAAGCCCATGACAACCTTATTGCAGGACATCCAGGTTTCATCAAAACCTACATGTTTGTGAAGAAAAGTTTCTTTTGGCCTGGTCTAAAAAAGGATGTGCTTAATCATATACGCCAATGTCTGGCCTGTCAGAAAGTCAAGGCTAAGAGAGTAAAAATGCCTAGGAAGTTACATCCATTAGACATTCCCCAGATGAAGTGGGAATGCATCAGTATGGATTTTATTATTGGATTACCCTCAGTGCAATCAGGTTACAACTCCATCTTTGTGGTAGTTGATAAGCTAACCAAAGTTGCCCATTTGATTCCAGTAAAAGAAACCTACACTGTAGTGGATGTGGCCAGAGTGTTCCTCAAAGAAATCTTCAGATTGCATGGCCTACCCAAAAGAATAGTAAGCCCAAATTCACGTCAAGATTTTGGATTGCATTTTTTGAAGCAATAGGAAGTTTCTTGGATCTCAGCACAGCTTACCACCACGAGACTGATGGTCAAACTGAAAGGGTGAACCAAGTAATCGAAGATATACTTCGATCATGCTGTGGTGGCAGGGAACCCAAGAAGTGGCTAAGCTATCTGCACCTAGTCGAGTTCGCCTACAATGATTCTTATCACAAAATTATTGGGATGAGCCCTTTTAAAGCTTTGTATGGACAAGATTGCTTTTCATTAACTTGGTCTGACCCATTAATTAGGGTCGAGATGTCCAGACAGATGCTTGATGACATCGAGTAGCAAATGCAATCAATTTGCAAAGATATAAAAGCTACCCAGGATAGACAAAAGCAGTATGTACATAGGAAGAGGTCAGACAGAAAATTCAAAGAAGCAAATATGGTCTTCATTCGAGTACATCCCAAATTTAGAAGTTCTCTATCTCTTGGGAAGTACAAAAAGTTATCCCCCTAGATATTGTGGACCATATCTGATTATAAAGAAAGTAGGTGACTAAGCCTACGAGCTTCTTCTGCCTCCTCATCTCAAAGTACGTAATGTATTTCATGTCAGCCTTCTAAAAAAGTATATACCAAGCCCAAATCATGTGCTTGATGATGAAATCTTAACTTCTTCAACCCAAGGGCAGATGGAACTCCAACCTGAAGAAATCCTTGATGTTTAAGAAAAGGTTCTGAGGAACAGAATTCTGAGAGAATTATTGGTCAAATGGAAGTTCTATCCTTTTGAAGATGCCACCTAGGAGAAAGAAGCCGAACTGTTATGAGATTACCCCCAATTTGTGAGATGAGGACATCTCAAGTTTTTCAAGTGCGAGAGAATGTAAGATTCCTCCCCAGCCTCTCAAGATGTCCAGTATCTTCCCCTGCAATCAAATCCCTCTTCAGATATATAAAAGATCTTGTTTCTACCTATTTTGTCTTAGAGAGAGAAAATGTTCTAGAGAAAGGTTATTCAGATTTTAGATATGTTTGGATGGAAAAATATCTCTTCTTATTAAAATAAATTTTCCTAAAACAGAAGTTCAAAAAGATTTTTAGAAGGTGCATTAGAAATTAATTATAATTTGTTCAAAAGGCCTTATCCTAGGGATCTAGATTTTTTCAAAATTTTAAATTAAGGTTTTGAGGGGCCAATCATATTCATCCAAATGTGTGGAGAAGACAAATAGAAGAAGTAAAGAAAATCTCCCTAAAAATGAGTAAATACCGACATAAGATGAAAAGTGGACTAATGACCAAAGGAAGTACTAAAAAATGAATTTTTGACACCTCAAAGTGGGGATTCCCTCTCATGAAGGAGGCGCCTATTTCACATGTGTGATGGAGTTTTAAACTCCAAAAATTGAGATATTTCATCGCTCCTCTCTCCTAATTCAAGTCTGTGAGTGTGATTTTCATTAGATTTAAATTCTATGCATAGAAAGATGCATATTGATTTTTTTTATTATAAAAGAGTGATTTTCATTAGATTTAAATTCTATGCATAGAAAGATGCATATTGATTTTTTTAAATTATAAAAGAGTGATTTTCATTAGATTTAAATTCTATACATAGAAAGATGTATATTGGATAATTTTTATTATTATTAAAGTGTTACTTTCATCAATATTGATTTTTGTGCATAAAAACCTGTGATCTAGAAGTCTTGGGATAGGGAATTAAGATATACTCATTGTATTCAACAAAAAATCAAAACTAAAAACTTGCATAGAAACCCTATTTTCTTAAAGGACTGTCTTATGCCACAATGCTGGAGGGAGCATTTGGTATATGTGTTTTCTAAGGGAAGTTCGGTTGCAACAGCTGGCGGGGAGTGTTTAAAGGACGACTCACGCAGCAAAAATCTACCCAGGTCTTGACCAGCCTGGGTATGGTTTAAAATGGTGTGCTTCCGGTAGTACAATGGGCGAGGGCTGACAAAGTGGTCCCTGAGTGAAGTGCCAGGACACCTAAGGAGGATCTTGGAGGGTTCTGTCCAGGCGATGCACGGGCTCGCGGTGCTTAGGACACCCATGCGTATGTCGTGGAAGATATATATATGTATGATGACAAGAAAATTATTGTAATCTATTACTGGATCTCATTGCTGACGTGCTAGTCTCAACGGAGAGTCCAGAGTGATATTGTTTTGTGAGAAACAAGGATTGAATGGAAATTTTGAGTTATGACATCTGTAACCAATAATTGTTTGTCAATGGATTGTTTTATAAATTAAAGTTTAAAGAGGAGTGTGTGTGTATCTGTATTCTAAAGCAAAAGTTAAGAAAGGCATTCAATTATGGGTGGGCGAGTACTTGTCTGGTTCTACCAATTCTAGTGGTTGGGCGGTGGCTAACCCATGGGCCAGATGGGGTTAGGCTGGAATCAGTAGAGTTTTAACAATAAAATTGATCAATAAGAATACGCTTAGAACTCGAACAGTTAAATAATAACCTGAAGACTTCTCAAATGAATAGATCAACGGGTGTGCCTGATTCAATTAGGAAAAAAGAGTTGATTCCTTCAAGTTAAGTTTTAATAGTTTCCCTTCTATCTGGTTTGTTCAGATGAAAGTTAGTTTCCCTTCTATCTGGTTTGTTCAGATGAAAGTTAGTTCAGTATTTTGACCTCATTAAAAAAATTCGTTAAGAAATTCAAAATGGTGGAATCATCCCTGTTTTTCAGGCATGGAAAATTTTCCCAGTTTCGGTTTTGGGAATGACCACCAGCTTAGTTTCATGCCCGGACATTCGAGGGGCGAGGCCCCTGAGTGGGAAACCCTACCCCACGCAAGAGGGAACTGTTTCCGCTACCACTAATCGGGAATCCGATGCACGGAGGGGACAATGGGATCCTATAACTTCCATGCCCATAGACACTGACACCTTGCGACCAATGTGTGATGCCAAGATTTGCAAGTTTCCAAACAGCCTTCATTAAGGATCGCCAGAGGGTCACTCTGCCATTGTATGCATTGGGTACTCTTGAAAAAGCTGCGACCCAAACAGAGGATGAAAGTAAATGGGAATATGAAACAAACAAGATCTGAAGCTGAAACACTAACCGAAACACCCATGGTTCCTTTGGAAGACTCTATCATGGTATGGTTCAATTTCCCTATAGGAAATGATGTTCAGTGCAAACGTGCATTGATTAGCCCTCAAGCAAGTCATAACATCATGACAATAGACACGGGTGTCATTGGGACAACCTGAACTAACCCCGACAAGCAATAGTCTTGCAAAAGGAACCAATGAACTAAACATTGAAGTTCCAGGTTATTTTAGATACACTACTCGAACAATTGATGGCGATATGGAATTTACATTTTATGTCACCCTAGATTCCCTTGAGTATGATTTCATCCTTGGTGGACCTTGGATAAGGGAATCATTGTATTCACTAGATGAATCCATGCCAACAGTCAACTTGAACACTCATGCCTCCAATGTACAATTGCTATTTACGGGAGGAAGAAACCTTGTAGAAGCTGGAACTTCCAACATATCTTACTAAAAATATCCCTAAGATTTTGGTTGGATTGGAAATTGTAAAAGAAATGACCACAACTCAAGCACAGCTTTATCCAACACAAGAACACAATCTCATGACCCTAGAGCTATGGGATTTGTTAGGTCAACCAACACTCATGGTCCATAGTGAAAGGATTACCTTTACACAAGACTTGAACATGCCATGTTTGGGGTACTTTGAACATACAATGTATATTAAAACTAACCCCCTCACTTGCAAGTTTTATGTGGTTGAGTATGTGTTAGAAGCAGATTTGATCTTGGGGCATAAATGGACTGTTGCTGCCAAAGCACCACTGTGCTTTGCTAGTGATAGAGTCATCGCGATGGTCAATGACAAAAAGTTGATAGTACCATACTGCAAGGAAGAAGATCCAACTTTAATGGATATCTATGATGCTGAACGCAAAAGGATACAAGCCTCTTCCACAAAAGCCCCTCTACACAATGACCTACCATCTTCATCAACAACCAACTCCGATAAAGCCTCTACTCCATCAACCCCATCCTCACCTACAAAGTTCAATGCCAAAGCCTCGCAATCAGTAGCTATTCCTAAAGAATTTCCTAGAGCCAAACCATCTATCTCTAATAGGGAACTCAAAGGAAAGGCCCCGGCTCCTATGAATCTTCATCGTCGACAAACCTCACCACAGGAGACAACCACATGCTCAAAGGCCTCGTCATCAGAAACCACTCCACAAGAGACTCTAACAACCTCATCATCAACAATGCCAATGAGTCTCAAATCTGCAGCCTCAGCGTCAACAAAAGTGAAGGAGGGCCCCAAACCTTTTACATCACCCAAAAAGAAAACTCCCCCAAGATTACCACAATCATGATACCTTAATAGTATCGAAAATTGGATGGGAAAGCAGCTATTTGTAGCTCAAGGCTACTATGAAGGTTCCAATAAAATTTGGGTGCCTCGACAGTTAAAAACCTCTTCCTCAACATAGAACTCGAAAGCCAAGGAAGAAGAAAAGTACTCCTCCACAACACCGTCCACAAAAGTCTATGCGAGTTCCTCAAAGAACTCCACCAATGCAATAAGTGTGGGTACCAAAAACATTGTTGCAAGCACAAGGGTACTACCAAAGAAATACCAAAGCTTAGGTCCCCAACAAGTGCATCACAAAGTCCCCTAAGCTCACACAAAGAAGGAAGCCTCAACACCAAGCACATCGGCAACCAAATTATAGTATTCATCAAAGATGGGTGCTTGTGCATGTACTTCAACAACAAGGATACCATGATGGTAATTCCATCATATGGTTGCCAAAATTGAACAATGTGAAGAAAACCTCACCACCGACTTCAACACCAACAACTTCACCTTAAGTTCAATAAGAATAGAGGCCCAAGAAACAGCAAGCAAATCCCTCAACCACTCTCATGCATCCAACACCAACACAAGAGCTTGTCTGTTCGAGCAAACAATCAGCAGTCTTCCCTACTGCCTTGACATCATTCCAGTAACAAATTCAAGATCAACTACGGAGACTTAAGAGCACATCACGAACAAATTAACAATGCTCTTGTCACCCCTCTGGAAATGATAAATGATCCATCCTAAGCAAGTGCAAACACAGTTGAAAGTCACCGCCCATTCAGTCCTTGCACTTTCACGTCATGACTTTCATGTTTTCTATGTCATGTCATGACTTTCAGGTCTGCTATTTCACGTCATGCCTTTCACGTCTACAACTTCACATCATGACTTTCACGTCAGTAGATTCACGTATGTAGTTTCAGGTCTGTAACTTCACGTGTCATGAATTTCACGTCTGCACTTTCACGTTATGAGTTTCACGTCTGCACTTTCACATCTAGTCTTTCACGTCTCAGTGTGTCATGTCTTAGCAATTCACGTGGAGAAAAAAATGAGGTCAAAATTTACAAATTCAAGGAGTCCATCTCAAGGCTTAAGAGCCTGCACTTTCAGGATTTAAGACTCATCACGGATTAAACCATATCACACAATAGCCACTATATATTTGTTAAGCTTATTGCTTACTACTCTTTTGGCTAAATTAATGTAGCAGTTGCTCCATGAGTACGAATCCATACTCATGCACTAAAGAACATTTGCACCAATGCCTCACCATCAATAACTTCCAGGTACATCTTTGGATGGGGGGCCATGGTGGGTGAAATCCTGGTCAATGGTACAACCCATCGCCTGGAATTTTCCTTCAAATTAAACACCTCTCCAAACGATGCTATCAATGATCTTCAATCCTTAGTGAAGATATCTATATTAGCCTCACAAGTCGACGTAATTCTTTCAATCCTCACCAACGAGTGGCTACTTCAACATAGAGTGGTTCAATAAGAGTCTATATGACTCAATTCTTATACTTCACGAAAATCAGCTTCATAAGAGCACTTGAATATGCATAAAAACATAAAAAGCACATGGGTAGAAGAAGACAGGATTAGGTCCTACTCAACAACATTTGACAAGAATCTTTCCACACAAAGGGACATCATCACAAGCCAAATATATCAAATGATGAATGTCACTTCAATGAATCAAATGAGGAATGGAGAATCACCATCTCATTCTGATGATAAAGTCTATGTTCCTCCGGATCCTTCTCTCTCTTCTCTCCCATTATTAACATCTCTTAGTGTCCCCACTAACAAAAATCACATATAACCTTGCCGATGATTGCCAAAAACAAAGTAGGCAAAAAAAAAAAAGAAAAAGAAGAAGAAGAAAAAAAGGGCTCACACAAATATAAAAATGCAATCATTCACAAAACCCCCCCGCCCCGTTAGGAATTCCCAGTACACAACTAACCTCTTCATTCATTAACTAGATTTTCTTATTTCCTCCATAGGAACAAAAACCATTGAACGCCATTCAACATCAAAGCCATCGACAAAGCTTGTTCATTCTCCCCACACAAAGGTCTTCAACATGATTACGAGGACACGATTGTCATCTCAGGAAGGGGAGAATATTAATCCAATTCTAGGATTAACAAGACCTACCACCATTATCTTACATCAAGGACTCACGACAGGTACACCAAAGGGTCATACATTCAAGATATAAAGCAATAGTGTCCAAAGCTACAACCTGGGCAGGCACCCGTAATGGTGTGACAGCAGAGTATTTATGGCAATTCCCACTTCAAGAGCGTGTGGTAGCAAGTTAGGATGAAGTCCTAAGTGATGTACTTCATGGATATATTATGAGAGTAATCATTCTAATAGTATTAGGCCTCTTATGAGCATAAAGTGCCCAGCCAACCACAACTTAAGTGAGTGTGAACACTTATGGCCATGTATATAAGTGAATTTCTCTCATAATACAACAGACTATCCATTTGTGCAATTGAGTCTTGCTCTTGCTAATCGCTCTGAGGTGAGGTGAGAGGAGGCATGAGGACCTGTAGTGCAACGTGACGGTGAGGTGAGAGGAGGCACAAGGACCTGTAGTGCAACGCGACGGTGTGACAACGTTCATGGGAGGACGCGGTGGAATTACTTCTCAATGAGTTGTAGATCTTAGAGACCTCGAGGGTTACGGGCTTGGCCATTGGAAAGATCCTCATGATAGTTGTAGTTCACCAGGTAATCTATTTTTGGATGTGTTTCAAGGAGGGTTAGGGTGAGCCTTAACAATGATTGAGCTTACACCTTATGTAATGCCAGTCGTTAGGAAGAAGCTAGATGTACCTAGAGCTAGGAAGACAATTTTGGTCCCCCAATTGTAAATGGGTGGCTGGCCATTGTAAAAAGTGAGCTCATGTATATAAATGATTTTATGGAATATAAAAAGACACAATCCCATTTGTCACAATTGAGTCTTGCCTTCTCTCTCTCTCTCTCTCACTCTCTTGTGTTTATGGTTGCATGCTTGTGTTTGTGAATGCTTGTTTTCTTGATTGTGGTGTATGAATGGAGTGGATGGTGTTAGTCTAAGCTTCTCTTCTCTACTCCCTTCTCTTGTCTTTCTCTCAAGATCCCTCTTGTATGCACATTGGCATTAAGTGGAGGTAGATCTTTCCATAGCTCCCTTCTTCCTCGATCATTACCTAGCTTGTGGATCTCCATTTGAGTGACACAAGTGGAGGTGGAGTGAGCCCCTACTAGCGGCCTGACATAGGGGAGTTAACCCTCGTTAGGGTTGGTTAAATGCAAGTCTCTGAATCAACCCTTGCATGACATCATTCTCTTCTTCTCTCCCTCTCTTGTGCATGGTAGTATTTTTTGGTAACAACCCCTCATTCATTGCTAGTGTTTTGTTTACAGGTTGGGGTAAGGATAAAGGTCAAGATTGAGAAATTAATTTCATAGAAACAAAGGTTGATGGTACTAAAAGGTGAACAAAGAGTTTTTGATTATTGACTAGAAATGGGTTTTTTGCTAGATTTTGTGCAGTGAAATGCATCAACGGATGTTGTTTTGGTAATGTAGGAAATTATGTGCTTGGTTGTACTACACGTGCACATGTGGGATGAGGGCTAAGCACATGATATGGGGCATAGGACTTGGTTTAATGGGAAGCCCATGTGTGAAAGATCCTAGGAGTAAGTGACTATATAAGTCCCTTATGGGATAGTTTATACATCTTTGATATCTTTTGATACATGACCATTTTGTTATCTCCTTGCCTAGAGCAAGCTTTCATGGCCTTCTTGGCTATTGGCTTAGGATGGTGACCTATACCATGGACCAACCCAAATAATATAACCCACAAGTCCATGAATGGACTCAAGTGCATACTAGCATGAGCTTCACCTTCTTACATCCTAGAGTTGTCTCCACCTAATTTTCAGATGGGATTTTTGGTCTGATGGATCATTATTGTGTTAAGAATATGAATGATATGCTTTGAATGAATTGTTAGCTGATAATGAGTTCTATATAAGGGATCATTATCCCATGATTATTGTGTTAAGAATATGATATACTTTGAATGAATTGTTAGCTGATAATGAGTTCTATATAAGGGATCATTATCCCATGATTCTGTGGAGAGCTGACCAATCTAAAGAACCCAAGAATCAATTGGATCTAAAGTCGGATTTGAATTGTAAATTAAAGGACTTAACAAGAATTTTTGTATTGATAGGATCATGGATCAAGGCTGTCGTGGTAGGAATGATAACCCCCAACTCAATGAGGAAGAGCTTGACTTGGATATTCATAAAACCCTTCATAGATCGCAGCCTAGAGCTTTCAAGGGTGAAGGGAAAAACTTGGGCAAGACTGTGGAGAAGTGGATCGAAGTAATGGAAGTCTTCTTCAATGGGTACAATGAGAAGGACAAAATGGCTCTTGCAAGGCTGCAGATAGTAGAAACAGCCAGAGTAGCATGGAGAAACCACTGCGAGACAAACCGTGTGGATCGAAACACTCAGACATGGAAAGATCTCAAAATTTACCTAAGGAAAAGATTCTGTCCTCCCAGCTTTTTGGAAACAAAGATGAACGAATTCTTAGAGGTAACCAGGGGAGCGGAACTATTGAAGTATATCACCAAGCGTTCGATCTCCTCCTCAAATACTCGCCAACCGCTGGATGAAGAACAGCTGATGGTGGCCGAACATTTGAAATGAATAATATCCTAGTGAAGAATGCCAAGCCAGTTTCCATGGCGAAAGCTGTGCAGATGGCAAAGGATTTTGCCAAGGCCTTTGATGTCAAGGTCTCACAGAAGCCAGCACCATCACCTTTCAAAAGGTTTTTAGCTCCAAAAGGTGATTCCAACCTTTCACCGTCTAAGAGCCTAGGATATGGGAAGTTCCAGAATGGAAGAAATGTCCTTTTCCCCAAACTCAATCCCTTGGAATTCAACTTCAGAAGTTCCACCCTTGAACAAGGGAGTGAAATGCTATAACTGTCAAGGATTTGGACATCGCAGTATGGATTGCCCAACTCCTTTTGGACCAAGGTTTTGAGGGTGGGAAAATCAAGGATCAAGATTCCAGACTCCAGCTCCTTCCTTCCAGAGTAATCAGGTTTCTTTCCAGAGTAACCAGGTTTCTTTTCGCCAAAATCAGAGAAATCCTAGAGATAGACTCTCTAACCAACCTGCAGTTTTAATCCAAAGTAATGCAAGACCTCCGCCTCAGAATAGGGAAAGTCAAAGAGAGATGTTCCCAAATCGGCCGTCCACTTCCAAGGCAGTAATGCTTGAAGTAAGAAGAAGAAGATGATGATGATGAAAGAGATCATACTCCACCTACTACGAGATGAGGATATCTCGTGTTTTTTAAGTGGGGTAGGATGTAGAATTCCTCCCTCCATCTTTTAAGGTGTACGGGCATAAGAACCTCCCCTTTTGATCTTGTAATTATTCCCCTCTTTGAAATAAAAGAAAGATTCTTTTTTACTCTGTTTTAACCTAGAGAGAGAAAATGTCTAGAGAAAGGTAATCCAAAATTGAGATATTTTTTGATATAAAAAACCTCCCAGTGTCTAAAATGGTTTCCCTTGAAACAGAAATTCAAAAAGAATTTTTCAATTATTTTTGGAATTAATTGAAAATAAGCATAAAGGACCTTAGCCTAAGGGCCTAGATTTTCAAGAATTTTCGGATTATGGTCCAATTAAGGTTCCCATGGGCCAATTGGATCAATCCAAGTGTGGGGAGGAGATAAAACCAATTTATAAAATTAAAATACTCAAAAAAGAGTAAGTGCCCACTTAAGATGAAGAGTTGATTGAGTACAAGGTTTATTAGTAAAAACTATGTATATTACTAAAAAAATGAGATATTTTGGGTATAATGATTTAATTTTGACACCTTGGTAAGGAGAAGGGGGATTTTAAGGAGGCGCCTATTTCACATGTGTGGTGGAGTTATAAACTCAAAATATTGTGATATTTTTATCTCTCCTCTCTCCTGGATCAAACCAAATCAAAAGGGAGCCAAACTAGGTCCAAATCATGTCCAAATTCAGGCAAACTGAACCTGAAAAATTCTAGAAAGTAGTTGGACTTGGTTAGAGGCCTCCCTCAACTATAAATAGATCCTTAGCCCTTTGTAAAAAAATATGAGAACTATACCATGCCATTATTATATTGAAATAATGATATTTTCTATTATCCTCTACAAATTTGAGAGATTGGAGTTTCTCTCTCTTCAATCTTTCTTGGAGTCTTCATCAACATACCAAACCAATGGATTAGTTGGGGGCCTCTACATTGATTAAAGAATCAAGCAATATAGGAGGTAAAGTGTGGTTTATGGTCTTTTTTTTAAATCTCCAAATGTTCTCTCTTCTCAATCCCTCTCAAGCTTGAGAAGCATTCAATTGAATGGCTTTTTAATACAATTGAAGTTCTTTAATGAATTGTAGTGATAAAACACAAAAATTTCCATTTATGCTTAAATTAAATGTTTTTTTAAACAATGTCTCTCTCCCCCCCCAAAGAATGGTCATTCCTATGACCTATTCTATATTCAAATGAAGCTTCTCATGAAGCAATTCTCTAATCTAAAACTAATTTCTATGCTTGTCAAATTAAGGCCAAATAAGTGGCTTTTTAATGCTTTTATGCTATTTAATTCATGGAAAAATTAGGAATCAAGTTCATAATCGGATATTGATCCAATTAATGGTTATTCTATCATATGATATTACTAAAATTTATGTTTTCAAAATATTGAGAATTATCAGTAATAGCAGCGAAGCTATGGTAAATTTTTTGAAAAATTAACGCATAAATTATTTTCATTCATAATATGAAAAGAGGATGTCCTAACATATTCTAGGATTAATTATCCTAGATTAATTGAATTATTATCATTATAATCATGAAAAAGTTAATTGTTATGTTTATATAAATAGTTAATCAGGAAAAAGAGAAATTTCTAGTAATTCATTTTTATATTTATAGAGTAATCCCTATGACAATGGAAATCCATGTATTCCAATGAGGTAAGAAAAAATTTGAGATTCTAAAATAATGTATATTTTATTTAAAAATTAAAGAAGGATTTTAGTTAAATTTATCTTTTTGCATTGATAAATTTAAATGATGAAAAAGGAATTCCCACCATATTGGAATTCAAATATTTAAATGAGAAAAGTGTAATTCCTAGCATATTGAAATTAATGAGTATTTTATTTAAATTCAAAGATGAATTGTAGATAAATATATTTTATTTATGAGAAATATTTAAATGGTAAAAGAGAAATTCCTATGACATTTGGAATTCCATCATTTAGATGGGAAAAGAGAAATTCCTAGCATATTGAAATTAATGGGTATTTTATTAAAATTCAAAGATTAAGTAAATTTATTTTTTCTATGAGAAATATTTAAATGGTAAAAGAGGAATTCCTATGACATTTGGAATTCCATCATTTAGATGGGAAAAGAGAAAATCCTAGCATATTGAATTAATGGGTATTTTATTATGAGAAATATTGATGATAAAAGAGAAATTTCCATGACATTGGTATGCAAATAATTAAATGTAAAAAAGAGGAATTCCCATGGTATTTGAGATCCAAGAAATTGAATGGAAAGAAGAGGAATTTTTAGTATAATTCAATTTATGATTATTTATCAAAAGTGAAAATATGGATAGAATTGATTTCTGTAAATTCCATGAATTCTTTTATTCAAAAGAGGAATATTGAATATACTTCAATTGAGGAATTACAAAGGAATATAGAAATAGTCATTCGAGAAAAGGAACCTTTAATTAGGCCAAGTAATTGGTAGAAATTTAGAAAAAGTCCCATTATCAGAATCAAACTAAAAAAGGTACTAAAATGGAATAGCATGCGAAACCTGGAGCTTTCAAGGGTGAAGGGAAAAACTTGGGTGAGACTGTGGAGAAGTGGATCGAAGCAATGGAAGAGTACTTCGATGTCACCCGATACAATGAGAAGAGCAAAATGGCTCTTGAAAGGCTGAAGATAGTAGAAACAGCCAGAGTAGCATGGAGAAACCACTACGAGGAGACAAACCGCGTGGATCGAAACACTCAGACAGGGAATGATCTCAAAATTTACCTAAGGAGGAGATTCTGTCCTCTCGGCTTTTTGGAAACAAAGATGAACAAATTCTTAGAGTTAACCCACGGGAGCAGAACTATTGAAGTAGTTTGCTCTCCTCCTCAAATACTCCCACTGCTGGATGAAGAATAGCTGATGGTGGCCAGGTTCATTCAGGGACTGAATGAACATTTGAATATCCTAGTGAAGAATGCCAAGCCAGTTTCCATGGCCGAAGCATTTCCTCTCCTCCTCAAATACTTCCCACCGCTGGATGAAGAACAGCTGATGGTGGCCAGGTTCATTCGGGAACTGAACGAACATTTGAATATCCTAGTGAAGAATTCCAAGCCAGTTTCCATGGCCGAAGCATTGCGGATGGCGAAGGATTTCACCAAGGCCTTTTATGTCAAGGTCCGCCAAAGCCAGCAGCACCATCACCTTTCAAATGATTTTTAGCTCTAGAAGGTGATTCCAACCTTCCACCGTCTAAGAGATATAAGGGTCAAGCCCAAGATATGGGAAGTTCTAGAATGGAAGAAATGTCCTTTTCCCAGAACTCAATCCCTTGGAATTCAACTTGAGAAGTTCCACCCTTGAACAAGGGAGTGAAATGCTATAACTGCCAAGGATTTGGACATCGCAGTATGGATTGCCCAATCCCTTTTGGACTAAGGTTTTGAGTGCGGAAAAATCAAGGATCAAGATTCTAGACTCCAGCTCCTTCCTTCGAGAGTAATCAGGTTTCTTTCCGCCAAAATGAGAGAAATCCCAGAGGTCTACCCTCTAACCATCCCGCAGTTTTAATCCAAAGTAATGCAAGACCTCCGCCTCATAATAGGGGAAGTCAAAGAGAGATGTTCCCAAATCGGCTGTCCACTTCCAAGGCAGTAATGCTGGAAGTGATTGAAGAAGAACAAGATAATGAAAAAGATCATACTCCACCTACGAGATGAGGACATCTTGTATTTTTTAAGTGGGGTAGGATGTAAGATTTCTCCCTCCAGCTTTTAAGGTGTACAGGTGTAAGAACCTCTCCTTCTGATCTTGTAATTATTACCCTCTTTGAAATAAAAGAAAGATTCTATTTTACCTTGTTTTGACTTAGAGAGAGGAAATGTCTAGAGAGAGATAATAAAAAATTGAGATATTTTTTGATATAAAAATCCTCCTAGTGTCTAAAATGGTTTCCCCTGAAATAAAAATTCAAAAAGAATTTTCCAATGTGCATTTGGAATTAACTGAAAATAAGTATAAAGGACCTTAGCCTAAGGGTCTAGATTTTAAGAATTTTTTGGATTATGGTCCCATTAAGGTTCCTATGAGCCAATTGGATCAATCCAAGTGTGGGGAGGAGATAAAACCAATTTATAAAAGAAAAATACCCAAAAAAGAGTAAATGCCCACTAAAGATGAAGAGTTGACTGAATACAAGGTTTATTAGTAAAAAACTATATATGTTACTAAAAAAATGAGATATTTTGGGTATAATGATTTAATTTTGACACCTTGGTAAGGAGAAGGGGGCTCTTCAAGGAGGCACCTATTTCACAAAAAAAGGTGCCTCCTTGGTGGAGTTTTAAACTCAAAAATATTGTGATATTTTTATCTCTCCTCTCTCTTGGATCAAACCAAATCAAAAGAGAGCCAAACTAGGTCCAAATCTTATCCAAATTGAGCCAAACTGAACCTGGAAAATTCTAGAAAGTAGTTGGACTTGGTTAGAGGCCTCCCTCACCTATAAATAGATCCTTAGCCCTTTGTAAAAATATGAGAACTATACTATGCCAGTATTATACTGAAATAATGATATTTTCTATTATCCTCTAAAAATCCTCTACAAATTGGAGAGATTTGAGTTTCTCTCTCTCTTCAATCTTCCTTAGAGTCTTCATCAACATACCAAACCAATTGATTGGTTGGGGGCCTCTACATTGATTAAAGAATCAAACAATATAGGAGGTAAAGTGTGGTTTATGGTCTTTTTTTAAAAATCTCCAAATGTTCTCTCTTCTCAATCCCTCACAAGCCTGAGAAGCATTCAATTGAATGGCTTTTTAATACAATTGAAGTTCTTTAATAAATTATAGTGATAAAACACATAAATTTCCATTTATTCTTAAATTAAATGTTTTTTTAAAAGCATGACTCTCTCTCTCCCAAAGAATGGTCATTCCTATGACCTATTCTATATTCAAAGCAATTCTCTAATCTAAAAGTAATTTCTATGCTTGTCAAATTGAGGCCAAATAAGTGGCTTTTTAATGCTTTTATGCTATTTAATTCATGGAAAAATTAGAAATCAAGTCCATAATTGGATATTGATCCAATTAATGGTTATTCTATCATATGATATTACTAAACTTTATGTTTTCAAAATTATTGAGAATTATCAAGAATAGTAGCGAAGCTATGGTAAAATTTTTGAAAAATTAACACAAATCATTTTCATCCATAATATGAAAAGAGGACTTCCTACCATATTCTAGGATTATTTATCCTAGTTTAATTGAATTATTCTCATTATAATCATGGAAATTTTAATTTTTTATTTATGCATAAATAGTTAATTAGAAAAAAGAGAAATTTCTAGTAATTCATTTTTATGTTAAAAGAGTAATCCCCATGACAATGGAAATCCATGTATTCCAATGAGGTAAGAGAAAAATTGGGATGCTGAAATAATGTATTTTTTATTTAAAAATTAAAGAAGGATTTTAGTTAAATTTATCTTTTTGCATATATAAATTTAAATGATGAAAGAGGAATTTTCACCATATTAAAATTCAAATATTTAAATGAGAAAAGTGTAATTTCTAGAATATTGAAATTAAGGGATATTTTATTTAAATTCAAAGATGAATTTTAGATAAATGTATTTTATCTAAGAGAAAAATTTAAATGGTAAAAGAGAAATTCCTATGACATTTGAAATTCCATCATTTAGATGGGAAAAGAGAAATTCCTAGCATATTGAAATTAATGGGTATTTTATTTAAATTTAAAGATTAATTTTAGATAAATTTATTTTATCTATGAAAAATATTTAAATGGTAAAAGAGGAGTTCCTATGAAATTTGGAATTCCATCATTTAGACGGGAAAAGAGAAATTCCTAGCATATTGAATTAATGGGTATTTTATTATGAGAAATATTGATGATAAAAGAGAAATCCCATGAAATTGGTATGCAAATAATTAAATGAAAAAAAGAGAAATTCCCATGGTATTTGAGATCCAAGAAATTAAATGGAAAGAAGAGGAATTTTTAGTATAATTCAATTTATGATTATTTATCAAAAGTGGAAATATGGGTAGAATTGATTTCTTTAAATCCCATGAATTCTTTTATTCAAAAGAGGAATATTGAATATAATTCAATTGAGGAATTGCAAAGGAATATAGAAACAATCATTTGAGAAAAGGAACCTTTAACTAGGCCAAGTAATTGGTAGAAATTTAGAAAAAGTCTTATTATCGGAATCAAACTAGAAAAAGCTACTAAATGGGAATAGCATGTGAAATGGATGTGATAAGATGTGAAATGGATGTGATAAGATGTAAATAGGATGCGATAAGATGTGAATGAATGTGATAAAATGTAAATAGGAAGCGATAAGATTTAATGAAAAATCTATGATTTTCTTAATTTTTATGTTTTGTAAATGTTTGGATTAAATTCAAATGCTATGCCTTTGATAAAAATGCCACCCCCTTCTCTTCTTTACATTCCAACCTTTCTCAATCTTAGAAGGATTAACTAAGGGATTAATTGAACTCTTCTTATTGTTTACTCTCTTGAATTTAGAAAATTGTGTAGATTAGAGTTCTATAACTCTAATTTGGGTTAATTTAAGTTAAAAAAAGAATGATAAAAATGAGAAATGGTGTTAATTTAAGTTAAATAAAGAATGATAAAAATGAGAAATGGTCAGCCATACAAAGGAGGTTATGGCAAAATTTTTTAGAATTTTGTGGAAAAGAAAGTTTATTTTTATGTTATTCCAAAAGAGTAATTCTTACCATTTTTGCATCTAAAAGAAATATTCAAATTACTCCATGTACATATTCACCTCTAAATATGCATGGATATCACTGATATTAATTATTAAATTTGATTTCTATGCATAGAAAGATGTATGATGAATATTTTTTAATTATATAAAAGTGTATTTCTTATTAAATTTGATTTCTATGCATAGAAATATGCATAATGGAATTTTTTATTATAAAAGTGTATTTCTTATCAAATTTCATTTCTATGAATAAAGAAATTTTTTTATTATAAAAGTGTTATTCTTATTAAATTTGATTTCTATGCATAGAAAGATGCATAAAGGAAATGTTTTTTATTACAAAAGTGTTATTCTTATTAAATTTGATTTTTATGCATAGAAAGATGCATAAAGGAATTTTTTAAATTACAAAAGTGTTATCCTTATTAAATTTGATTTTATGCATTCATTTTCATCACACCGTATCCTATCACATCTTATCGCATCCCATTTACATCTTATCACATCCATTCAAATCCTATCGCATCCCATTTACATCTTATCACATCCATTCACATCCTATCACATCCTATTCCTATTTAGTAGCTTTTTCTTCCTCGATACCGATAATGGGACTTTTTCTAAATTTCTCCCAATTGCTTGGTCTAGATAAAGGTTCTTTTTCTCGACAACTATTTCCATATTCTTTCTCAATTTCTCAAATGAATTATATTCAATATTCCTCTTTTGAATAAAAGAATTCATGGTATTTATAAAAAATCAATTCTACCCATATTTCCACTTTTGATAAATAATCATAAATTGAATTATACTAAAAACTTCTCTTTTTCCCATTTAATTTCTTGGACCTCAAATATCATGGGAATTCCTCTTTTTGCATTTAATTATTTGAATTCCAATGTCATGGAAATTCCTCTTTTATCATAAATAAATCTATCTAAAGTTCCTCTTTTCTTTAATAAAATATCTATTAATTCAATATGCCAAGAATTTCACTTTTTCCATTTAAATGATTGAATTCCAAATGTCAAAGGAATTCCTCTTTTATCATTTAAATATTTCTCATGCATAAAATAAATTAATCTAAAATTAATCTTTGAATTTAAATAAAATATCCATTATTAATTCCAATATGCTAGGAATTTCACTTTTCCTATTTAAGTGAATGAATTCCAAATGTCATAGGAATTCCTCTTTTATCATTTAAATATTTCTCATGCATAAAATAAATTTATCTAAAATTCATCTTTGATCTTAAATAAAATATCCATTAATTCCAATATGCTAGGAATTTTACTTTTCCTATTTAAATAATTGAATTCCAAATGTCATAGGGATTCCTCTTTTATCATTTAAATATAATTACCATAATTTTCTCTTTTCTTAATTATTTAATTATACATAAACCTTAAAATTTAGTTTTCCATTGAATGTGACAAAAATCTTTCTTTCAGCCTAGGATATTCAATCCTACAATATGGTAGGAAGTCCTCTTTTCACGTTATGCATAAGAATGAATTATGTATCAATTTCTTAAAAATTTTGCCATAGCTCCGTTGCTATTACTAACAAATTTCAATATTCTTGAAAAGAATAAGACATAGTAATGTAATTATGATAGTATAACTATCTCTTAACCTTAAATCCAATTTAATATGGATTTATCTCATAATATTACCATAATTTTCAAGCATATAAGTATAAAAAACCATTTTCTTAACCTCTAGCTTCACAAACCTAGAGTTTGATTTGTGAATTAAGAATTTCTCCATGAGAAGCATCAATTGAATAGAGAATTGGTCATAGGAATGACCATTCTTTGGGGGAGAGAGAGATAAACATAAAAGCATTCTAATTTAAGCATAAATGTAAACTTTTCTTAATTATTCATTACAACTCTTAAGAAAAGCTTGATTCGCATTATAAACACTTAATTAAGAAACTTCTCAAGCTTGAGAGGGGTTGAGAAGTGAGAAACATTGAGAATAGTAGAGAAAAACCATAAAATCACACTTTACCTCTTGTTTTTGCTTACTTCTCTATTATAGAAGAAGCCCCCAACCAATCAATTGGTTTGTGTGTTGAAAGGAAAGCTCCAAGGATGGTTGAAGAGAGAGAGAGAGAGAGAGAGAGGCTCCACTATCTCCAAAAATAGAGGATTTTTAAGGGATAATAAAAAATATCATTATTTTAGTATAATATTGGCATGGTATAGTTCACAGGTTTTTTTACAAAAGACTAAGGATCTATTTATAGGTGAGGGAGGCCTCTAACCAAGTCCAACTAGGTTCTAGAATTTTCCAGGTTCAGTTTGGCTTGGACAAGATTTGGCTCCCTTTTAATTTGGTTTGATCTAGGAGAGAGGAGAGATAAAAATATCACATTTTTTTTAGTTAAAAACTCCACCACTGTGTGAAATAGGCACCTCCTTGAATTCCCCCCTTTTCCTTACCAAGGTGTCAAAAATGTATCATTATATCAAAATATCTCATTTTTCTAGTAATATCTCATAGTTTTTAACTAATAAACCTTGTACTCAGTCAACTCTTCATCTTATGTGGGCACTTACTCATTTTTGGGTATTGTCTTTTATTCATTGGATTTATCTCCTCCCCACACTTGGATTGATCCTATTGGCCCATAGGAACCTTAATTGGACCATAATCCAAAAATTTCTAAAAATATAGACCCTTAGGCTAAGATCCTTTATACACATTTTCAATTGATTCCAATTGCGCATTGGAAAGTTTTTTTTGAATTTCTGTTTAAGGGGAAACCATTTTAGACACTAGGAGGATTTTTATATATTCTGGACTACCTCCCTCTAGACATTTTCTCTCTCCAAGTCAAAACAAGATAAAATAGGATCTTTATTCTATTTCAGAGAGGGGAATAACTACAAGATCAGAAGGGGAGGTTCTTACACTTGTACACCTGAAAAGCTGGAGAGAGGAATCTTATAGTTTTTAGATTTAATGCCATGGTCATTGCATTTTTTTGAACCGATCTTGTTGATAGCTCTACCTTCACTTGGGCTTCTTCTGTTAGACCATCGAAGATACCTTCTCTTCAACGTTTTTCCTCATAGGAGGTGTGGACAGTGGTTGACCTGAATTTTTAGGTTTGTAGCCCTTGTTTGGCTGTGTTTTCTTTTCTAGTGGACACATATCACTTGTAGAGGGGGTTTCTTGTTTGGATTATGGCTTTGGAGGCAGTTTGGTACTTGGAGAGGATTCTGAATTTTAGATTTCAGTTAGCGTTTTGCTAATTTTGGAGCATCTATACCTGTGTTTTGTTCCTGGCCTACACGGTTTCCCAGTTTTTACATGTTTCTTACCTTCTGTTGGTGGTGGAGTGCTATTTTTTGCTTGATAGCAGTGTTTTGGCTGCGTTTTGCTTCCCACAGGAGTTTTCTACACTCAAAGGGGGCCTTTCTCTAGCTACTTTACTTGAGGATCAGTTTTGGGAGCTGTTTTGTATTTGTTTTGGAGGATGGTTTTTTGGACCCAGTGGAATGCTTTGGATCTATGGTTGTTGCTAACCATGCCCAGGGCACAATGGTACTTCCAGAGTTTTTTGGATTTGGAACAAAATCAGGTTGGGCTTGTACCAATCCAAAGACATTAGTTTTCGGAGGGGGATGTGGAGTCCTTTCATCTTGCGATGCCCACCTCAGTGGTGTGTACTTATGTACAGCATTGGGCAACTCATGGTACTGAGTTTGAGCAGATGGACTCCATCTTTTTTGCAGAGTCTTTACCTCTTGCGAGGAAGCTTTTATATAGCATTTGGCTACTCTTTGTACAGAGTTGGAGCAGATTGACTCTATTTCTTTTGAGGGTTCTAGTGAGGAGCAGCTTGCTTCTCCCAGGATTGCTTATATACAGAATCTGATCTTGGTTGTTTTTGAGGTTTTTCGTACCTTCTCCAGGCTAGATACACGACATTCGAGTGTTCTTACACTTGGGTTTGGAACCATTATTTGGAGCACCATGTCACAAACTATATGGTTATTTTTTTCCAGAGGAGCGATGTACCTGCCAGCTTATTCTGTTGCTTTTGTAGCTGAGTTGCTGAGGAGATTGCTCATGGAGCTTTCTTGGTACCTATTTCTGCAGTCTTTCATCTTTGATCGAGGACGACGTCTCTAGCTTCTTGGATTTTGCTTAGCATTTCGGTGCTAAGAGGGGGTGTTAGACATCATCCCCTACTTGCTAGCTTCCTATTTTTGGTGTTCTATTTTAGCCTCTAGGGCTGACCATGATAGTCAGAGGGGCTGGTCACCCCTCACTCATGTTTTACCCATATTTATTCCCCATTTATTGTCCTGAGTTTTTTTCCCAGTCGTGGAGGTCTTTTGCTCCAGTCGGCTACCTACATGTAGTAGTATATATAGTCGGCATGCCTCCCTCACATATTCATTGCTTGCCTAGCTGCAGTCCCTCACTTACGAGGTTCTCCCTTCTTACTCCGGACATGTATTCCTGTTGGTGATGATATTCAGAGTAGGTTCTCATGTATGTTTCCTCTCTCTCTCTCTCTCTCTCTCTCTCTCTCTCTCTCTCTCTCTCTCTCACTCTCTCTCTCTCTCTCATGTGTTTCCACTTTCCCTTCTTCTACTGCACATTCTATCAGATAAAGCATGCATCACCTGTATTTATTGCTTTCTTTCTAAAGATTCTTTTGGCATCCACATCCACATCCATTTACATCACATCACATCTCATCCACATATCATCACATCCACATCCATTTACATCTCATCCACTCACATATTTTCACATCTTTTCACATCTTATCACATCGCATTCACATCTTATTCACATCTTGTCACATCACATTCATATCTTATCACATCACATTCACATCTTATCACATCACATTTACATCTTATCACATCATGTTTACATCTCCTCTTATCACATTCACATCTCCTCTAATCACATCGCATCCATTTACATCCCATCACATTCATTCGGCTCTACATTACATCTTATCACATCCACTTTTAGTAATGTTTTCTACTTTTGATACCGATGGGACTTTTCTAAGTTTCTGCCAATTGCTTGGCCTAGTTAAAGGTACTTTTTCTCGATGGATATTTTCATATTCTTTCTCAAATTCATCAAGTAAAATATATTCAATATTATTCTTTTTGAATAAAAGATTCATGGGATTTATAAAAATCAATTCTACCCATATTTTCCAATAAAAATAATAATACTCAAAATTCCACTTTTGATAAATAATCTTAATTTGAATTATGCCAAAAATTCCTCTTTTACCATTTAATTACTTGGATCTCAATTATCATGGGAATTCCTCTTTTTGCGTAAAAATAAATTTACCAAAAATTACTCTTTTCTCATAATTAATTGATTATGCATAATTACAAAAGAAATTATTTCTAATGAATATTATGAAAATCATTCTTTTTGAATAGGATGTCTAATCCTAGAATATGGTAGGAAGTCCTCTTTTAGCAATATGCATAAAAATAAGATATGTATTATTTTTTAAAAATTTTATCATACCTTCGCTCTGCTATTATTGATAATTCTCAATTTTTCCTAAAAGAATAAAATCTTGTAATGAAAATATGATAGTAGTTCCTCTTTTATGCTTAAAATCAAACTATGAACTTAAATCATAATTTTAACCATAAAATTAAACATAACTATGGTTATCCCACTAGGTTAAGCTAATTTCAATATTCCTCTTTTCCCAAATTATTAGGATAATCCATTTCTCATTTAGAAACGAATTAGAATAGTTTTTAACTACTCATAAATAATCTAAAAGAATTTATCATTATTTTAATAGCACAAAATCATGAAAATATCATTTTCTTAATCTCTAGCTTATCAAGCCTAGTTTAGATTTGAATTAAGAGACTATCATTGAGAGGCATCCTTTTCCAAGGGATTTAGCCATAAAGATGGCTACTCTTTTAGAGAGAGAGAGAGAGATTTACTTAAAGAAAGCATTACAATTAAGCATAAAGATTAACTTTCTCTTAATTAAACATTAAGATTTTTAGGAAAAGCTTAATTTGAATTAAAAAAATCATTTTGAAAGCTTCTCAAGCTTGAGAGGGGTTAAGAAGAAGAAAGTCATTGAGAAAATTGAAAAAAAAACCATAAAAATTGATTTTACCTCCAAGTTTGGCTTGGTTCTCTAATTGCAGTGAAGCATCCGACCAATCAATTGGTTTACCAAGAGGATAAGAGAAACTCCAAGAGTTTTTGTAGAGAGAGAGAGTTCCAAGCTCCCAAGAGAGAGGAAAATTTCAAGGATAATAGAAAATATGATTATTTTAATATAATACTGGCATGGTATAGCTCCAATATTTTATTACAAATGATAGAGGGTCTATTTATGGGTGAGGGAGGCCACTAACCAAGTTCAACTGGGTTCTAGAATTTTTCAAGTCCAGTTTGACTCAATTTGGAAAAGATTTGGACTAGTTTGGCTCCCTTTTTTATTTGGTTTGATCTAGGAGAGAGGAGAGATAAAAATATCATAATTTTTTTGAATTAAAAACTCTTCCACACATGTGAAAGAGGCGCCTACCTCAAGAGTCCCCCTTTCCTTACCAAGGTGTCAAAAATGCATCATTATTCTAAAATATCTCATTTTTTAGTAATATCTAATAATTTTTTACTAATAAACCTTGTACTCATTCAACTCTTCATCTTATGTGAGAATTTACTCATTTTTGGGTAATTTATTTTATTCTCTGGATTTATCTCCTCCCAACACTTGAATTAATCCAATTGGTCCATTGAAACCTTAATTGGACCATAATCCAAAAATTTCTGAAAATGTAGACCCTTAGGCTAATGTCTCTTATACCATTTTCAATTAATTCCTAATGCACATTGAAAAATTCATTTTGAACTTCTGTTTCAAGGAAATCCATTTTAGATACTAGCATGATTTTTATATCCAAAGATATTTCAATTTTGGATTATCTCTCTCTAGACATTTTCTCTCTCTAGGCCAAAACAGGGTCAAACAAGATCTTTCTTCTATTTCAGAGAGGGGAATAATTACAAGAACAGAAGGGGAGGTTCTTACAACTTTACACCTCAAAAGCTAGAGGGAGGAATCTTACAAGATAGGGAAGTTCTTTGGGTAGCTTCTCTGTGTCAAAGGTCCATTCCTTTGGAATCTTCAGATCTGACCACTTTGTGTGACCATGGGCATAATACCGCTAGATCTTCCGTCTAGCTTCATGAATACTGTCATGCTTGGATCTGCATCTCGAAGAGTGTTCAAATATTCAATGTTCTTCTTCTCCTTCTCTCTGATATATGCTTTAGCAGAGGCATTCCAGTATTCACATATCTGTTGCACATTCTCCACTACATAGACATAATTTCTGTGAAATTCATGAAGTCTTCTATGTTGAGGGTTACCATGATTACAAGGGCTTTAAGATAGTAATAAGGATCTCTGAGGGATAGAAGATAGTCTGGACAGACTGTAGAGAATGAGGGCCCTTCAAAGAGGGGAGTGTCCCAAGCAGCAATTATAGACTTCTGCACATCTTTAACTCTTGTGTCCATAAGAGAAACTAGAAGCCTAACGCGCATGCCCTTTCTTTATAGTGGAATGGTGCCTATATAGATGACGCCTAGATGTACATAGTTGTATCCTAGTTCTAAGGCATTCTTAAGATCATCTTCTCTGTCTAATGGGTAGAAGTAATGGGTAGATGGAATAGGCTTCAAGAAAAGTAGCACCTTAGACTGCGAGAGACATATACTTTATTACTCTAATACAGATGGGCAAATGGTGATCAATACTAGAGACTATAATAAGAATGCTTAAAGAGAGATTAACAAGCTCTGATAATCAAGGAAAGAAATAAGGATTAATGACAAGAGGATCAAATGGCCGGAGCTCTGATACCAGAAAGCTACTTGCAGATAAGAGAGGTTAACTTTAGCTTATACGAAGAGGTAATCTTAATAGTTGTATTAACAGAGGCCGTAAAAGACAAACTTTTCAAGAGTATAATGAGAGAAATGAACACAATGATTTCAATAATCGTATATTATGATGGCAAGAAAACCTCTGGATTGAGAGTGAAAAAACCTGCGACTTAATGTACAAGAGAGTGAAGGGAGATGATGGGTAAGGAATGCTCACAAATAGATAATACATACACTAAGGCATGTCTCTATCTTTGTGAGGGTTCTTATTTATACCCAAGCATGCCTTGATGCCCAAGCTTGACGCCTTGAAGCCCAAGCTGAATGTCTTGTCATTCAAGCTAGATGCCTTGAGGCCCAAGCCAGATGCCTTGCGGGTCAAGCCGTTATTGTAAAGAGAAACTTTACAAGCACACTACCTTTATGTGCTTATGGGTGTAATCCAAAAAGTGTACATTTCAGAGTGAGGTGTATGCTATGAACATGCCCAATAGCACTATCATACTCTATCGACAAGCCCGATAGATAGCATTTTTATATTGTGTGGTTGACAAAAAGGTGCAACCACTCACTCAAGCCCCGTGGGTTACGTCACATCAATTTTCGAGCAATGTGCGCATAATGATTCCACCGATCCTTCCTGAGATATAGCATGTTAGATACACAATTATTTATGCCTTTGACATGTTCGCATTTGAACTTCCAGCATGCAAACCATCCCGCCCATTGGAGAAGTCGACCGTTTGCCGATTTTTTACACATTTTTTGAAGAGAGAAATCCCATGAAATTATTGAGATCTGTCTTTAAAGTGAATTCCATGGAAGAAAAAACAGTCATAAATTCTTAAAACAATTTTTTGCAGATAGAATTTCCTTATGGATGGAGTGGTAATTTAATGCTGCATCATGAAATCTTCCTGCAACATATCTGCAAATTTCTTCCTTTCCATCCTTCGATTCTGTGAGAATGCCGCCCCAATATTTGTCGGAGGTGTCCGAATAGATTGTAAGATGTCCATCTGTGTGGGGAGGCGCATCTTCGGAAGAGAGGAATTTTTCTTGATCTTCTTGACCGCTTCTATTTGTTTGCTAGTCCATTCGGGGAGGCGCATCTTCAGAAGAGAGGAATTTTTCTTGATCTTCTTCACCGCTTCTATCTGTTTGCTAGTCCATTCGGACCTGTGAGTCAAGAACTTTTGGAGAGGTTGCCAATCTTTGGAGAGGTTGAGGGGGTAGATCCAAGAGACATAGTTGCGACATATCCAAGGAATCTTTGTGCAACTTTGACACCCGGAAACCTTTCGAGAAAACTACAAATCTTTTGTATAACATGTTCCTGGAGCATTATTTGTCCCAAATAAATTGTTACTCCTAAAAAAATTATTTTCCAGAAGGAACATGTGAAGCTTTGTTTCAGAAATCACAAATCCAAATTTCTCAAGTCCATTGAAGACTTGTTCAAAGTGCTCAAGTGCTCTTTGAGACATTTTCAAAAGATTAAAATGTTGTCAATATATGGAGCTGCAAACTTCCTTAATTGCCTGAAGATCGAGTCGATGCATCTTTGGAATTCTGAGGGTGCATTCTTTAATCCGAATGGCATCACTTTCCATTGGAATTGTTGTGGGACTACAAAAGCCGTTTTGTGTTTGTCTTTCTCGGCAATCCTGATGTGATGAAAATCAGACTTCATGTCCAGTTGAGAGAACCATTTAGCAGAGTAGAGATTGATCTAATCAGGTCGTCCTTGTTGGGGATAGGATACCTTTTATTTGTAAGATACTGGTTTAGCTTCCTGTAGTCTATCACCATTCTCTTTTTTCCTCTTTTGATTTCATTATGATTGTTGAGGAAGAAAGCTGGAGAGGACCAGTTTGAGTCTTCTTCTTTGATTTATCCTTTAGCTAGCATTTCTTGGATAAGGCTCTTGCATTCTTCAAGATCATCAAGATTCATTCCAGGGTGAGAGGCTTTGGTCAGAGTGGCTCCTTTTGTAAGTGGTAGATCGACTTCAAATTTTGATCTCTCCCATCTGGCAAGGGGGTCTTCAAAGCAAAGGGTTAGATACTTTTTATGCATAGCATTGATTTCTGCAGCATACCTTTGCCTTTCAGTGTTGAAGAATGCCTCTGTAGAATCATCTCTGTTTGGTAGCTCGACTACCTTCTTGATAGGACTGCTTCTAAGGGTGGTTACTCCTTTTATCTTCAAATCTTCATAATGTCCCTTTTTAATCTTGATTCTGAAGATATTCCTTTCAAGATATACTACATACATTTTGAAGGTGTGCAGAAAGTCAGTGCCAATTAGGATATCGCAGTCATGCTTCACATCATGGACATACAATCTGATGGGAACTCCTAGATTGTTGATCATGATATCCATGACAAATGTCTTTGTGATTAGCCCTTTAGTGCCATTTGCATAAGTGACATCTATTTTTCATTTGTTCATCCTTTTGGGTTCGATGAACATGTCGAGGGGGAGAAAAGTAGATTGATTGTTGGCGATCTCTGTTCTGATCCTTGTTCCCAGAATTATTTGATTGAGAGAGCTACTGACCATCTTGATACTGGTATGGAAGGAATTGGCCGGTGCTTATGTGCATTAAGTTTGTAGCTGCTCCGTTTTGGCCAGGAGCTCACCATTCTTTTCTAGTAGTAGACAGTCAAGATCTTCTTGCTGTCTGGCAAGTGCCTTTTTGTACTTTTCGAGTTCTGCTTTGTGTTGCATATTATCGTGGGGAGATGATTGATTATTCATTTTATGGCCTGGTTGTAGTAGTAGGTCACTTGTCTCAGTTCTTTTGATTGTTTAGCCAATTCTACTTTAAGTTTTGCCACTTCTTTCGTGTTGCTCTAGAGTTTCCCTTTTGCCTTGACTGGCAGTCTAGGTGGAGATCAATCTCTGCTCCAAGAAAATCCCTTGGTTATTTCTGCTACTTGTTGTAGGGTGAGATGATTCTTCTTCTTTTTAGAACGTTCCTCTTCCTCTAAGTTCTCTAATTGTCGCAGTAGTTCTTCAAGCTATTTGTACTGCTGTTTTGAAGATCGGTTGTTGTAGAGGAATTCTTCTTCTTCATTGTAGTTCGGTGTTTCCAAGTGGCGGTTATTATTATTTCCACCATGCTTGCACTAAAGGGTTTCCACCACCAGTGCTTCCCTCCTAGTACTCCTTTCACTTCTAATGTCCACCAGTGCTTCCCTCTATTGATGCTCGATTTGCTTCCATTATTGCTTTTTAGAGTCGGGAAACTGAGGTTTAGTTCTGAAAGTGTTGATTCTGATAGACTTCACTAGTTCTTCTTTGAAGTCGAAGGAGGATTCTTCTTTTATAGACGACGGTGGAGGACTTTTTTCTTCTTCTGAGCCTGAGAAGCCCTTGAGGACGTCCACGCAAATATCTCTAGCAAGTTTTGAATCTGTTTGAATCAATTCATACTCTGCATTTTTTGCAAGGAGAGCCTTTACCTTTCTTTTACTTGCCTTAGGGCAATCTTTGGCATAGTGACTTTTGTTGCCACCCACCACCACAGATAAAGCATGCATCACCTGTATTTACTACTTTCTTTTACTTGCCTTAGGGCAATCTTTGGCATAGTGACTTTTGTTGCCACCCACCACAGATAAAGCATGCATCACCTGTATTTACTGCTCTTTTTTGAAGACTCTTCTGAATGGTTTTCTTTTGACATGCCTTTTGTGTCCTTTGGAGGCTTTGTGTTTTGCCTTATCTGACTTCTTACAAGAGCAATTTTTTGTTCCAAACTTGCATCCATAGTTTCTAGATTCATTCCAAGTATCACAAAACTTTATTGGAAGGTTTGTTCTACACTTGTCCAAATGTCACGTTCTGAAGCTGCTCAAGACCTCTATTACCTGCTTCATCTTTTGTGGTTTGAAAATCTTTAACAACCTTTTTTGATAACTCCTTTGCCTAAGAGCTTATGTAAAAGTGCTTGGTTGAGGGATCATTCCATAACTGCCCTTGTTAGATCAAGTATTGAATATTATCCCAATATTCATTGATTCTTATTAGATCATAGCACTTCATTCTTTAGAACTAATTTTTGTAATGTTCCCTCTCATCAATTGCTTCTCCAAAAAATTGCTTGAGTAGAATCTTTTCAAGAGAGGCTATCCCTTTATCCATCTCTATGGTTTGTGTTTCTATAGGAAGCTGATACCACCATGTTCTCAAATTTCCTTCAAAGAAGGTGAGTAGGGTGAGCATCAACTGATTTGGATCTTTCTGATCGATGGAGGTTTTTATGAAGAAGTATGGAGTCATTCTATTAAGGACTGCTCTTGCTTGTTGCTTTGTAAGTCCATCTAGGTTTATTGATTGTAGTTCTCCTTTATTTAGTAGCTTTGCTCTGCTGTTGATGGTTCTCCTTTCTCAAAGGGAACTACTTCCATATTGACCTTTCCATTGTTGCTTCTAATGAGCTCAGCTTTTGCAAGCCCTCTATTGTAATCAAAGACCCTTTCAGAGTCATTGATTTTCTCTTCCCAACAACTGAATGTGAAGGATATTCCTTCTCCCATATCTTCATCTTCTATTACCCATGCAAATGGGAAAATAGGTTCATCACTCTGGATGTTGGGAGCTCTTCTTGTGATATTATTTATATCTTCTTCGAGGAGCTTTCTACCATTTGTACCTTCATGAGAGATGCATTCTCTCCATCCAATATCAGCTTCTGAGAAATTGATGGCGGAAGGGGCTTTTTGCAACATGAATGTTGCGTGTTTTGTGTCTGCTTCCACACATTCTGGGGCTTCTTCATCATCTAAATCTGTAGATAGTTCTTCAACTATTTCAAAGTCTGGCTTTGGATTCAAACCTGATATTATGGCCTCATTGGTGTTTTGGGGTTCATTGATCCTTCTCGAAAGCGTCATGTTTTGGAATATATCCATAACATTCTCCCATTTTTCTTCTACAACTTTGATGCTGGCCTTTTATTGCCGAATGTCATCTTCTTTGTAGGTCTATATTGCCACCACCTTTTCTACAGTGAGTGAGAATTCGGGGCTTGGTGAAGATGGCTCGTATGTTTGCTGAGGATATTTCTCTTTAAGGATCCTCTTCAACCTTGCCAGGTTTTCTACAAATGAGTTCTTCACTTTGATGTGATTGAAAAGCATTTTTTACTCGATTTGGCTGAGTCTTTCATTTTCTTGCATGATAGCTTGCTTGTTCTATATTGCCTTTTTATTTATTACAGAACGAGCCTTGGAGTGCCAATTTGAAATAGAGAGACATGTGTTTACTACTTGATTAGCCGACCGGTCTCCATATGGTGCATATACCCGTAGGTATCCTTGCTTCATGCCTTCTTGGTTAGTGACTATGGTGACATATGGGCTGGGGAATAGATTCTCAATGTCACCTTGTTGTCTACCAGCAGGTGTACTCATCATAGATACTCTACCTTTTTTTCTAACCACCACGTATCCACAAGCTGTGCAACGCTATGTATTTCCATTAGTGATGGTTTGGGAGTGGTCACAAAGATCAAGCCTCATTGTCCCAATTTTTTGGAACAAATGTTTAAGCTACTTCAGCTTTTCTACTTTTGACTTGGGTTTGACATTTGTAGATACCCAAAGAGACTTACTGGTTGAAGCTTCAGGGACTTCTCCTGTGATCTGCAGCCTTACTGTGGATAGGGGAGTTCTTTGGGTAGCTTCTCTTTGTCGAAGGTCCATTCCTTTGGAATATTCAGATCTGACCAACTTGTGACCGCGAGCATAATACCGCTAGATATTTCTTCTAGCTTCATGAACATTGTCATGCTTTGATCTGCATCTTTACAAGTGTTCAGGTATCCAATATTCTTCTTCTCCCTCTCTGCACTACATGCGTTAGTAGAGGAATTCCAGTATTCACATATCTGTTGCACATTTTCCACTGCACAGACACAGTTTTTGTGAAATTCATGAAGTCCACTATGTCGAGGGCTACAATGATTGCAAGGGCTTAAGATAGTAAGCATCTTTGAGGGATAAAAGAAAGTCTGGATAGATTGTAGAGAATAAGGGTCCTTCAAAGAGGGGAGTGTCCCAAGTAACAATTATAGACTTCTGCACATCTTTAACTCTTATGTCCATAAGAGAAACTAGAAGCCTAATGGGCATACCCTTTCTATATAGTGGAATGCTGCCTATACAGATGACGCCTAGATGTACATAGTTGTATCCTACTTCTAAGGCATTCCTGAGATCATCTTCTCTATCTAATGGGTAGTAAAAGTAATGGGTTTGGTTAGAACCAAACCCTATGTGAGCAGTAGACTTAGGTAGAAAGTTTGAACTTTCTATCTAGATCATACAAGGCTTTTGGGTGAATCTTGAGAATGCTCCACTTAGGATGTGTAGCATCGTCTAACATAGAAAGTGAAGAAGAGGTTACCATATTGCTTGAATCGATTCTAAACCTCTTAGATATAGACTTGGTGAGAGATAACATTGCCATTGACCAAGGTAAGAGAGAAGTTTGATGTGCTCGATCGTTGCGTGCAAACTTCTTGTAGTGCCTCAAGGTCTGAATGCCTTAGCGTCTAATGTGGCGCCCCCTCATTGGGGGATTTTTTTTTGTGAGCTTTTTTTGCCAAGCTTTTTGGAGCAATGAACAAGTAGTCCGAGCTTTGCAAAGGACCAAGAACTTACTATGAGCTTTGTAAAGGACCAAGAACTTACTTACATATAAATAACAAGCTTTGAAAGATCAACAATATAAATTTAAATCTTTTAAAGATCTAGTCCATAAAAATATTAATTACAAAGTCTTTTGATCCACATCATACTTATTGATATAATTACATATATACATATACCTATCTAAATTCATGCACCTCATACATACATACATACATACATACATACCTTCTTACTTACATAAATACATACATACATACATGTATGTATGTATGTATGTACATGAATTTAGATATATAATCATATACATAATCATGTACATACATACATACATATATATGTAAAAATGTACATATACATAATCATACATACATACATACATACATACATACATACCTTCTTACTTACTTAAATATAAAAAACAATCCTTTAAAGATAAAAAATGTATATACCGATCTTTAAAGTTCCAAACCATGAAAATCTCGATTACAAAGTCTTTTGATCCACATCATTGTTCCATAGGAACACTCACGGGAACACGGATTATGGAAGGAGGCCGGAAGCAATTAATGCGAGAGAGCGGGATTGTAGCCATGGGAACATAAAGACGCACATAATTTTTCCATATTTTTGTGTCGAAGTGCAATGTAAATTGTTTTAGGCCGATGTGGGTTCTAAATGAGAGTTCTAAGTGTATTAAGCAAGGCTCACTTATGGGGTTGTCCGCCCATGTGTGAAAGAGGCCTAGGGTTAGGGTTAGTGACATCTCTACAAAAGAGATGTTAGCTAAAGAAAGAGGACGTTTTTGGCCATTCTCATAAGCTATTGAGTGAAGCTCTTGAGCTCTCAAGCTATGGCAACTCTCTAACTCTCTCTATTGTACTCTAATGAGCATCAAGCTCCAATGAGTATAGCTCCACTTCTTTCTCTTAATCTATTTTAGCATCATTGAAGTAGATTCATCTATGATTAGTTGAATGCTTCTTTCTTTCTCTTGTGTATGCATGCTTGTAGTGTGTGTGTGTGTAGTCTCCATTTATGCAGGCTCTTGCCCACTTCATTGGCAATGAGTTATTCATGGATAGACTTGTTGAGATTCAAGCTCGATGTCAGTGTGAGCCAGCTATACTATGTGCTGGCAGATTAGGTAGGAACATGTGTGAGACATAAATGACCGCGTGTCCAGCTGGTCATAGTGTGTGGACATTAGCTAGGGTTAGTAGAGTGTGGACACAACTCATTGTGTGTTGTGTGGATTATGGATTAGTGCATTATGCTTTGTGTGAGAGTGGACATGGCTTCCCTCTATGGTTAGGGTTTGCAATATATATTAGGGTTTTCTCCTGTGTGTGTCTCCTCCTCCTCTACCGTTCTTTCAACATGGTATCAGAGCCTTGTGCTGTTTATTAGGGTTTATGAGTGAGTGAGTGAAGAGGGAGAAGAAGCTGTGAAAAGAAGCTGTGAAGCTTGCCATTCATCCTTGAGCGGATTGCAGGTGAAACAGGCAAAAGCAAAGCAAAATAGAGCAAATCAAAGCAAAGAAAAATTCTAGTTTTTGAAGCTTTCCATTAAAGCTTGGGAACATTGATGTATGGTGGAAATACGTGTGATTCTGGCAAAAGACATATGCATTTGTCATAGAGGGATGTATTGGCAACCCATATGCAAGCCTTGAACAAATTTTGAAGCAATTTGAATGCATTTAATTGAGTGGAAAACTCTGGTTTTTGAGCTCTCACAAAACAGTGAAAAAGAAGCCCAAAATTGAAGCATTTGGAGCATGTATTTGGTAAAAATCCAATCTTTGGTGGATTACACACCTACCTAGGAGTGTTAGGGACTTTATTACATCATCAAATAGCATTACAACCTCTCCCAAAGAGCCCTACAGCAGGCGGCGCAGTCCATACAGAGAAAACAGAGCATTTTTCTGGTTTTTGCCTACGAGGAGATCAAATTCTCATTCGGTGCTTGATATATTCCACAACTTCCTTAGCAATTGGATGCTTTACATCTTGGAGAAGAGGGCTATGTGATTTTTTTGGTCAATGATGCCTAATTGAGCTGGGAATGAGCTGATTAAAACAGGCTGTCCACTGGTTGCAGAGAAACAGAGCATTTTAATTGAGCAATTAATCTTTGGTGTTTTACAATTGGACAAATTCCTCTTACATGGAGTTGATGAACACTATTGCTAAGCCAATGAATGCCTGGTTGCTCAATTTGGTGAAATATTGAAGAAATTAGAGCCAAATCATTACTGGTTTTTCTGGTTTTTCCAAAAACAGAGAAAGGGGTTTTCAAAAATTGATAATTACACATGTCAAATGGAGTTGATACTCAACATTGAGGTTCATTAGGTGTCAAGTTGTCTATACTTGATTGCACCATTACATTGCGATTTGGAGCCTTGGAAGGCATGTCAATTCAGGGTATCCCGCACTGAGTGAGTCAGTTCATCTTGGATGATTACAGGTTGATTTCCTACATCAAATTTGGAGCTTGTTGGCTATCTTGGAGTATCTGGAACATTCATTGGAGTGTGTTTGAGCTGAGGAAGGCTCATTTACAGATTTGAAGTGTGCGGAAGGTGTATGCATTGAGCAAACATGTCGGACAATCCAGTTCAGATTGTTGGTGAAAAGCTGGATAGGAAGAACTTCCAGGCATGGAAGTACAGGATAAAGAGTTTCTTGAAAGGGAAAGGATTTTGGAATCTCATTACAGGTGCTGAGCCTGAGCCTGAGCTACCTCGGCAACCTACACAGCAGCAGCTTATTGCTCATAAGCAATGGTCAGAGAGAGCATTCAAAGTGCTGCATTATTTGTCTATATGCATTTCTGATGCTATGCTCATACACATTCAGGATGCTGAGAATCCCAAAGATGCATGGGATACTTTGGTCAAGATGTTTGATACAGATACGAGTGCTCGCAAGTCTCAATTGCGACAGCAGATACACAATGTGAAAAGGAATAAAAGGAGCATACATGATTATGTGCAAGAAATCAAGAAGTTTGCAGATGCATTGGCCACAATAAATGCCCCCATGCCTGATGATGATTTGGTGGATATTACCTTGCGTGGTCTTGGCAAGGAATACAAATCTTTTGATACATCTATCTCAGTGAGGAGTATAGGTCTACCCGACTTCGATGAGTTGGTTTCACTCTTGTTGGTTGAGGAAATCAAGCTCAGTGATTCATTTTTGGATGCATCTACTAGCCATGATGATGGCAGAAATCAGGCTTTCTACTCGCAGAGAGGTTTTAGAGGCAGGGGGAGATTTGCATCACGTGGACGTGGTGGTAATGGTCGTGGATGGCAGGATAGACCTCCACAACAGAATTTTCAGCCTTCATATGGTGCTCGAGGTGGTCGTGGATATGCACCTCAGCGAGGCAGAGGTACCCCCCGTGGTAGAGGACGTTGGCAAGGCCAACAAAATTCTATGCAAGATGTGGAATGCCATTATTGTGGCAAATATGGTCATATGGCAAGAGATTGCTTTCGCAAACAGAATGATTTGAGAGGGGGAAGAGCACAACGTGGTGGTCATTATGGTGGAAACTATGCACAACATGGTGGTAACTATGCATCAAGCAGCAATGATGGAACTGCAAATCATTTGTTTGCCATGAAGCATGTTGTGGGTTCTATGACAACAAATGCTGAGAATGATGATACATGGTACATGGACTCAGGAGCATCAAACCATATGACATGTCATGGTGAATGGTTTGAGCATATGAAGCCAATGGATGTCAAAGGCTATGTGGAAACAGGTGATGATACCCAGCATGTCATTACACATGTTGGAAGTGTACCATTGGTCATGCATAATGGTCAGACAAAGTCTATGTCAGATGTGCTGTATGTGCCTTCGATCACTAAAAGCTTGGCCTCAGTTGGTCAAATGGTGGAACAGGGATTACAGGTTCGCTTCAATGAGCATGGATGCTTCGTTGAAGATTTTAAACATGGATGTAGAGTGATTGCTAAAGGCAAGAAAGAAGGAAGATTGTTTAAGCTGGATGCTGGAATTCCTGAGCTAAAATCAGCCATGTTCTCAAAGAGCAGGAATGTGGTACATGACATTGATATGTGGCACAAGAGGATTGGCCATGTCAATATACAGAGATTAAAGAACATGCAAACAAGAGGCATTGTCAATGGATTGCCTAGGTTCAAATATGATGGACATATGCATGTTTGTGAAGCCTGTCAGTTTGGAAAGCAGGCAAGGTTGAGGTTTCCTAGAGAAGGAAATATGAGTAACATGCCACTTGAGATCGTGCACAGTGATGTGTGGGGTCCTGCACAAAACCCATCTATCAAAGGCAGTTTATACTATGTTACATTCATTGATGACTTTAGCAGGATGACATGGATATACTTTCTGAAAGAGAAGAGTGAAGTGTTGGAAAAATTCATGGATTTCAAAGCTTTTGCAGAAAAGTAGTATGGCTGTTGGATTAAATGTCTGAGGACAGATGGAGGTGGTGAGTACACCTCAAAAGCTTTTGAGCATTTCTTGAGGAAGCATGGAATAAGGAGACAGCTGACTTGCAAGTATACACCTCAGCAGAATGGTGTGGTTGAGAGAAAGAATAGAGTTATATGTGAAGTGGCAAGGGCAATGCTCACTGAAAAGAGCATGCCAGATTACTATTGGGAAGAAGCATGTGCTACTGCAGTGTATATTTTGAACAAAACACCTACAGCAGCCATTCATGGAAGCACGCCAGAGATGCGGCTCACAGGTTACAAGCCAGACATTGGACATCTTAAAGTTTTTGGATGCATAGCTTATGTGCATGTGCCTGATGAAAGAAGAAGGAAGTTGGATCCTAAGGCAGAGAAATGTGTATTTGTTGGATATGCACAGGATCGAAAGGCCTACAAATGTTATAACCCTCAAACTAGACAAGTGGTCATCTCACGTGATGTGGTGTTTGATGAGCTTGCTAGTTGGTATAAAGCAAAAGATGAGGGTGTTATTGAGTCACTTGAGGCTGATGTTCATGCGAACTTGCCACCACAAGCAAGTTCTAGTTCTACTACTATGTCTGGGCCAGCAGCAGCAGAAGCTGAGAGTAGTAGTGTACGTCCATGGTCAGGACGTTTGAGGCATGAGAGTGTGAGCACTGGCAGTAGTGCTATGGACAAAGGCAAAAAGAAAGTCGAAGGAATTGGAATCACAGGTTATGAGTCATCTAGTTCTGAGAGTTTGGATGAGGAGCTTGGCATACCTGTTTTACGCACACCTGCTGGTGCTAGGCAGGACAGATATGTGCCACCACATGCTAGAGTTACAGGTGTACAGAGTGACCCGCATGCATTGCGGAGATCCCAGAGAGTCAGATATCCTGTTGACAGATTGACATATAGAGATTTTGCTATGCACTATGCATATATGACATCTATGGTGAAGCATGTGGAACCTACATGCTATACAGAGGCTATTGGAGAGCATGTATGGGAAAAAGCAATGGATGTGGAGATGGACGCATTGGTCCATAATGATACATGGGATTTGGTTGCATTACCAAAGGATAAGAATGTTATTGGATGTAAATGGGTTTACAAAGTGAAGTGTAAATCTGATGGTTCTATTGAGAGACATAAAGCAAGATTGGTAGCAAAGGGTTATGCACAGACCCAAGGTTTGGATTATGATGAGACGTTTAGTCCAGTGGCTAAGATGGGCACAGTGAGAGCAGTCATTGCTATGGCTGTAGCTAATGGCTGGGAAATGCATCAGATGGATGTTAAGAATGCATTTCTGAATGGAGATCTACAAGAGGAAGTGTACATGGCACAGCCAGAAGGGTATGTACACCCTAGATATCCCACTCACGTATGCAGGTTGAAAAAGGCATTGTATGGTCTAAAGCAAGCACCTCGTGCTTGGAGTGATAAGATGAGCAGATATCTTATCTCACTTGGTTTTCAGATTTCTACAGCAGATTCTTCACTGTATGTGAAGAAGACACAGCATGGGATTGTTTTACTAGTCATCTATGTGGATGACTTGATTATCACAGGTGATCATGGTGCAGATGTGATGCATGTCAAGAAAGCTTTGAGTGAGCAATTTGACATGAAAGATCTTGGTGAGTTGAGATACTTCCTTGGCATTGAAGTGGTGAAAGATCATGCAGGTACTTGGTTAGTACAGCGCCAATATGCATTGGATATATTGGTAAAGTATGGCATGACAGGGTGTAAGCCTATGAGTACACCATTGGAGCAAAATGTGAAGTTGCGGGCTGATTATGGCGAGGAATTGGATGATCCTTCTATGTACAGGAAGATGGTTGGTAGTCTCATATACATGACTATCACACGCCCAGATTTGAGTTATGCAGTGGGGCTAGTTAGCCAGTTTATACAGAGCCCCAGGAAACCACATTTGGATGCAGTGAGACGCATCATGAGATATGTGAAGACCACAGCACATTATGGTCTATTTTATGAGAGTGGTAAAAGCTTAGACATACATGGCTACACAGATGCTGATTGGGCAGGTAGCGCATATAATAGGAGGTCTACTAGTGGATATGCTTTTACACTTGGAAGTGCCGTGGTGAGTTGGAGTAGCAAAAAGCAACCTACAGCTGCTTTATCCAGTACAGAGGCTGAGTACAGGGGTGCAGCCCATTGCTACTTGTGAGGCTATATGGTTAAAGAGTCTCTTGACAGATTTATGTGAGCCTCTTGATGGCAAAGTTGTCATTCATTGTGACAACATGAGCAGTATACAGTTGGCAAAGAATCCAGTGTTTCATGCAAGGACCAAACACATAGAGGTCCATTATCACTTTGTCAGAGAAAAGGTGCTGGATGGTACAGTTGATCTTCAGCATGTGAAGACTGATGAGCAGGTGGCAGACATCTTCACGAAGCCACTTAGCAGGGAGAAGTTTGAGTACTTCCGGACTATGTTGGGAGTATATGGGATGAGCTTGAGGGGGAGTGTTGAGAGTCTTGATATCCCAAGCTCATCTACATCTTCATCGGCAGTACATCATGAGCTTGAGAGGGGCTGTTGAGATTCAAGCTTGATGTCAGTGTGAGCCAGCTATGCTATGTGCTAGCAGATTAGGTAGGAACATGTGTGAGACATAAATGACCGTGTGTCCAGCTGGTCATAGTGTGTGGACATTAGCTAGGGTTAGTAGAGTGTGGACACAACTCATTGTGTGTTGTGTGGATTATGGATTAGTGCATTATGCTTTGTGTGAGAGTGGACATGGCTTCCCTCTATGGTTAGGGTTTGCAATATACATTAGGGTTTGCTCCTGTGTGTGTGTCGCCTCCTCCTCTACCGTTCTTTCAACAAGACTCTCTCTATGAGCTTGTGGGTTTGTGAATGTTACATTCTATGCTTGCTTAAGCTTGTGGGTTAGTAGATGCATGCTTATGGGTTTGCTGGCATTAGGGAAAGCTAAGATTTAATCAATGTTTGAATGGGATTAAGAGATTGCCATGCATTGCTTGTTCTCTTGATTAGTGTAGTGGGTTTAAGGGATTGAGAGATTGATTGAGGTGTTGAATGGTTGAATCGTCAAGTGGTGGTTCGTGTATGTGAGCTCTCCCGCAAGGGATAAGCCTTCATGCACTAATTGGGTCGAGTCCTCGGATTGACATTGTGTTTCTCAACACATTTGTTGATCGGTAGTACTCTATGAGCACTATATTGCATGGTAGAGAGAACCGCTCTTCAATGGTGCCGTTGTTGCCGGCGGGGAGCGAGTGCCTACATTAGTTGAGTAGCATACACACTACCACTCCTTGTTAAGCTTCAATCGGTTGCGAAACCGTTGGATAGGAGAGTAGGCTTTGGGACTAATTTTGATACTTATTTAAGACTAATTTGTTGTTAAATTCTCTTTATTGTCTTGCAATTTGAGTGCGATTGGCTAGCTACGCCTCTCCCTTGAGGTCAGGACAAGGATTCAACACACAGGAAGGATTGGAGGTAGGCGCTAAACCTGCCAATTTCAATTTGTGTGCGAAAGAGAGTGGCCTGATTTGCATTTTTATCATTCTGTTTGAGGATAATTTTTGTTGTCTGAGGTTAATTTTTACAGTTTCAATTTTTTGCATGTTCATTTTATTTTTTGTTCTTAGCTTAGTTTTCTACATCTTTAATTTTGTGCATTTTAGTTCTCTGTTAAACCTGCACCTGTAGAGAAACTGAAATCTATATACACACATGAAGATTGAACATTTTGATTTCCCTGCAAATCTCACAGCTGCACATGCATTGAATTCCCTGCCACATGCATTAAATTCGCTGCAAATCTCACAGCTGCACACGCATTGAATTCCCTGCACCACACGCATTGAGCACGCACTTCAAAAAAGAAAAATAATAATAATAAAAGAAGGTGCCTATGCGTGAATAGGGCACCACACAGAGAGACCCACACACCGCACCATAAAGACTGCCAACGCACCGGATAAAGGGGTGCCCAAAAAAAAAAAGTCAAGAAAATTTTTCATTTTCTACCGCAAAAAATTGGGAGGTTTTCTAACTTTCCGAGAGGAGTCAGAAAACACCCATCGTCGAAATTTTGGTCCCGGAACTATTTTCCCATAGTGTTTTCAGTATGGGAAACTGGTAAATTTTAGGCGATTTTTGATCCTAAAAAATACGCTATTTTTTTAGCCTAATGTGTTCGAGGGGGTTCAAAATGGGTTCTGGCAAAGTTTGAGCCAACTTGAAAATTTTTGGATTTTTTTCAAAAAAAAACCTAAAAATTTGACCTTATGCACTTGTGGTCGAGACGTCATATAGACACTGCCATAGGGTCTAGGACACCTTCTAGAGTACCTACGCAAGAAAGTGGGACCCAATCGATAGGAAATTTGGCAGATATTGCTGAAACCTTTTCCGAATCCCAATCTGATACCCTTTCCAGGACAACTAGCTCATTGTCTATGGACAATCTAGGGCCGTCAAATAGTCATCCCTTAGCCCCAAATAGGACATCCACAAGATCTTTTAATCCATTTGAAGTCGACACCATGACCGTTACCACTCAATGTGAGACTTCAATATGTCTACACGAATGCTCAAGGAGCTGAGATCTTTAGGGATCCACAACAACGGTATCTTGTTAAGATTGCGGACTTTTTCTTAGAACTTGATAGAGCACCTCTAGTCAATGACTAGGGTAACATGTACATGGGTGGAGATGGTGTTCGCTACAAAGTCACCTATCATCCAGAGAATGTAGACAAATTAGGGGGGCTCTCTAAGAGTGAGTTCTTAGACTTATCAAAGCCTTCTAGAGCAAGGGAGTTTAGAGATGATTGGCTCATTGAGCCGGACATGCCTGGACCATCCAATGCCCAGTCCTCAAAGCCATCCATAGATGATTTACTTTTTGTAGATCTAAATTTGGAAAGGGACAGGAAAGGCAAGAGCAAAATCAATCAGGGGGCTGAGAACCAATGGGAGTTTGTACGACAAATTCCAGTGACAAAGGTCTTTCAGGATGACCCATTTCACGAGGTCTATAAGGACTCTTTAGAAGGATATTATGCCAAAACTAGATTGCTGGAGCTAGATCTGCCTCTAGCACTTGTGGTGGTAGTCGAGAAGCTTGCAGGAGACATGAACCGAATCGTTGATAAATGGGCCAATGAATACCGAACCTTAGATTGGAAGGATATTCGTGAGCTCACGTGTAGAGGACAACCATTATTCATGGACGTGTTCTCAACTAATACAGTTAAACCAGGAGAGACAGCCTTTCTTGGAGAAACTGTTGCTCCTCCCCTACGAGAGTTCACTAGAGAGGGACCCTCAACATCAAAGTGGACCACTGCAAAAAGCCCAACTCTAGCACCAAGATATTATCCTACACCGAAAGTGCGACCACAGATCACACCACAACGTTTCTCTCACTATGACAATCGGAGCTTAGGGGAGCCAACTCAGCCTCCCATAAATGCACCTCCTGAAATGCAGGTAACAAGATCTTTGGAGAGGGTTGGTGAGGCAGGTAATAGGGGACCCACACCAATTTGGGATGCATATGGACCCACACCAATTTGGGATGCATATGGACCACCTTACCAAAGAGAGGAACCACTGAGAGAGAGGCCATAGGCCTGATGATGAGTATTCAAGACGAGTAAGGCCATCAACTCTTTAATAACTGGTAAAGAAGTACGAAGGGTTGGGAGATCCATATGACCATGTAGCAGCATTTAGGCAAGCAGTTCGAGCTGAGCAAGTGACTTACAAGCATACGCAAATTGAAGGATTTGGGCTCACTCTTGAGGGAAAGGCCCTTGCTTGGTTTCAGGCACTAGAGGTTTTAGACAAATCTTCTTTACGAGTTTTGGAAGAGATTCATTGCTGCTTTTTCCTTGATGGGGATTCAGCATGACACAGTAGCAAACATCTACTCTTTCAAGCAAGGCGAGACTGAGAGTGTTAGAGATTGTGTAAATAAGATGAAGCAGTACATTAATCGTTGCCCAGAAGATGAGAAGCCCACCCAAAGTCAATTAATTTCTCTCTTCTTAAAAGGACTCAAAAATTCAACACTACACACACATCTCTATGCAAAGAAGCATACAAATTTCAATGAGTGTTGCCATGATGCTATGGATTTCACAGATAACTTCAAATTCCAAGATGGTATTGGCCCTGAGGTGCAACCTAGAGATCAATAGGGTGATGACCAAAGTTCAGGGTCTAGCGCACTAGTAAATCCAGACCAAATAGCTAACCTAGTACTAAGGAGATTGGGACAAACCTATCACCCACCCATGCAGCCACAACAACAACGGCAGCGAATGAGGAGTGTACTACCTACAGGTCCTCATATTTGTGGAGCATGTGGCCGTAACCATATAAAACCGAAGAATGTAATACCTTTTCTCCTCTAGTCACAACAAAGAAGTGGTGCCAAGCATGTGCTTGGAATTATACCCACACCACACAGGAATGTACTCGCATTGCAAGAATGAGACAAGAGCATGAGAAGCAAAGGGATGCAGTGGCTCCACAAATGCATCAATAGTATACTACTTTTGAACGTAAGCCACCGATGGCACAAGAGCAAGCACGACCTGTACTTGGAGCTCAACCTCCTGCTCCTGGGACTGCTCCTATGAGGTTTGTTGACTATGACAATTCAAATATGTGTAGAGACTTGGTAAACCCAAGCTATGTGGAGGAGGAATATGCATCATATTCATCCAAGGAAAATCTCTTTGAAAGTCTCGCATATCCAAGCCAAGCACTGGAGCCTCAACCAGGGGAACAAAATTCTTTGATGTTGCTAGGCGGCTACCAACCTAGGACTCCAGGCCCCTCAGGTCAATGGCAGCAAAGGAAAGTAGAAGCCAAACTAGCGGGCCCCTGTTATGAGTGCGGAGAAGCCTATTGGGCTCGTGATTGTCCACATCGCCAAAGGCAAGCAGCTCGATCCAATACAACAGTACCACAATTTCCACCAACTGAAAGATATTGTCTAGGGTATTGTGTAGAACACTTTCCAAAGGATTGTTTGCTGAAACCACATGAGGAAGGCACCTCTCAACCAAAGGTCTCACTCAACTTTGTAGAGGCAGTTCCATCGCCACCTTCATCAGAGAATGAGGATGTCGTGCCACTTAGAGTCATGACTAGATCACAGACACGAAATGTCAAAATGTAGACTGATGAGACACCTCGAACTAGGGATGCAAAGGTAAATCTAGTGGAAAAGACCCTACATTCCAATAGAAAAAGGAACACTAGGAGGAAAAAGAACCGCAACAAGCAAACTAAGAGTGCATTCTCAAGAAGTCTCTAAACAAAACATGAAGGATCAAGGTTTTACATCCCAAGAAGTGCATGAGGAGCATCAACCTCAACCTGGGCCTAGCGCTAAACAAGATGAGGCTATTACAACTGAGGATAGTTCAGGGGGTTCTGTTTTTGTGGATAAGGTGAACGAGACTCTAGATGCCATCATTGATGCTCATAGAAGTCACATTGCAGCTTTATCTGAGCTACCCAAGAAGATTCAAGAATACCCAAACCCTCATGAGGAGAAGATCAATCTAGCTGTGCATCAGCAACTCATTAGGGAAGCTCAATCATTACTTGAGGGAAGGGATTAAAACAAGTGATTGTTTATCATATGAAGACAAATCAATCATCTCTACTGGGGGGCCATAGAAGTGGTTTGAATATCCTCACATGTTGAGACAATCATCCTATGAAATTGGGCTTGTATCTTGGGGATGCACATGCAAGATGTTTGTACAATAAAAATTTAAGAAAATATATTGGGGAGAAAACCTTTTGAGGAAAAACATAGGGTGATCGAATTAAGAAATCAGTGAACTGAATGACTAGAAGGATAGACCGAAACTTTGTTTAGAGAAATTTTCAGGATATATCTCATTAATTTGCATATTATAAATTATTAAGATTATAACTCCATTAAGGTTTGAATAGTTAACGTGTGAATGCCATCCATTGGATGCTTTACACTAGGACGATCATCCAAGATCTTGAACCCATCTCAGACAAACATGGGTCTAACTTCAAATATGTAATTCCTAGAGGATCATGATCTTAGATGTGTTAATCCCTGAAAAGATGCAGGGGGGAAGAGAGCTTGAGCTCTTGCAAGCACACACACACAATCACAAAACCCTAATAGAGAACACACAAGGTGAGAGGCTGAAAATCTTCTTCTTCTCTACTCAACACTCAACACACCATATACAAAGATAAGAGTACACACCATATGAAAGGTACTCAACCAAATACATACACGGGTTCTCTATAGTGTGAACCCGACTAAAATGAGCTGGCGCTATAACTATGCCAGTCTCTAGAATGGCTGTCACACAGCCTGTCATCCCACTGGCCACATATCTCCCATGATCTCACCAACCATGCCAGTGGTGTAAGTGTAGGGCCTATCCCCTAGGCGGGTCATCAGTGGCCATCGCCTCGCTATACGAGCTCAATATCTCAACACTCCCCCTCGAGCTCAACTCCATCTCATGTACACCAAGCGAAGCCCTGAATCTGCGGAGCTTCTCTGTACCCAATGCTTTGGTGAAGATGTCAGCTACCTGATCCTCTGTGCTGACATAAACAAGGTCAAGGTCTCCTGCCAAGACCTTCTCTCTGATGAAGTGGTAGTGGACCTCTATATGCTTCATGCGAGCATGAAAGACTGGGTTCCTAGCCAACTGTATACTGCTAATGTTGTCACAGAAAATGACAACTTGTCTATCCACTGATAGACCCAAATCTGCAAGTAGCTTTCTCAACCAAGCTACCTCACATGCTGCCATAGCAGCTCCTCTGTACTCGGCCTCTGTACTGAATAGAGCAACCGTAGGCTGCTTCTTGCTGCTCCAAGTCACAGTAGCACTCCCCAAAGAAAACATGAATCCACTGGTAGATCTTCTATCTGAGATACTACCAGCCCAATCAGCATCTGTGTACCCATGCACACATATCTCTGTCCCAGTCTCATAGAATAGTCCACAATGCAAAGTAGACTTCACATACCTCAGTATGCGTCTCACTGCATCCAAATGCAGTTTCTGTGGAACCTGCATAAACTGACTCACCAACCCAACAGCATAGCTCAAATCTGGTCTGGTGATCGTCATGTAGATCAAACTTCCTACTATGCGTCTGTACATAGTAGGATCCTCCAAGATCTCTCCTGAATCTGCACGGTTGGCCATGGTTTATACTATTAAAAATTTTCATTAACTTTTCGCGACCAAATTTGTCTTCTTTATAGACCATTAAGCTCTTCTTTATCTGCTAAATAAACCTTGTACCACATGTAGGATCACTAAATGGCTTCTAATTTTACTTGAATTTGACTTTACTGTTGGTACATAAAGGCTCCTATCATGTAATTGCCAACCATATGTCATGCATCCCTAACGAAGAGACACAGGTGGGTGTTGATGATGACTTGACAAATGCCCCCTATTCTAACTATGTTTGATTCTTGAATGGGGAGAGGAAGTTGCACAGTTCCTAGATAATGGCCTGCCCACCAAAGCACCAATCAACAATTGGGCAAGACACCTCATCAAAAAATCCACCCCCTATTAGTTGATTGTAGGGAAACTCTACAAACCAGAAAAGGAATAAATCATAAGATGCAGTATCTGCGAGGACAAATACATCTCTATTTTGGAGCAAGCCCACTCTAGAGTAGTAGGTGAGCACTTCATAGATACCACTACTTGAAAGATCCTTCTGGCAGGCCTATGGTAGCCATCCTTGTTTCCAAACGCTACTAAATACATCAAACAATGCGATGATTGCCAATGGACAATGGTTCCACACAATAAGGACATAATTCTCCTCTACCCTATCATGTCCTTATAATAATTTGAGAAATGGTCCAACATCAATTTTGTGGGACCCATTAGTCCGACTACTTGACACACCCAATCCCAGTACATCATAGTGAGACCAGGGAATACTACACAAAGTGGGTCAAAATTAGAGCCATAAGAAAAGATGATACAAGAAGGTCCATAGCTGAATTCCTTTATGAGTGCGTAATAACTCACTTTGGGTGCTCCCTTGAGCTGTTAGTGACAATGGCACCCACTTCATTAATGAGGTAAGAATATATGGTCACACACTATAAATCCTTAACCTATTATCCCCAAGCCAATGGCCAAGAGGAAAGCACAAACAAGATGTTATATGCTATCTTGACCATGAATTACGAAAGAGCGAGTTGCAATGGCTGGGAGGAACAGAAGTTACGAGCTGCACTATGGGATTATCACACATCATATAAAGTGAAAGTGATTACTCCTATGGATTTCTTGGTGACAATCTTAAGGGTCATCGTACATGAAAGGCTCACTGGCAATGTCCTGAGCGATCGATTCTTTAAACTTGAAAAATTATATGAAATGCATCTAACGGATGTGTATGAAATAATTGTCAAAAAAACTAAGGTGCAAACAATGGTTTGATTGACCAGCTCAAGGTCAAGGAGATGAATAAGGGGGATATGGTCCTCCTCTAGCTGGAAAAATCACAAGAAAAAACTTAAATACAGAGGACTAAGACCTTTTCTAGTGACCAAAATAATCCCACAAGGCGTAGTGCACATTAAAACTCTCAATGAGGTTGAGATGACTGGTTATTTTAATGGTAGAAAACTGCACGCTACTATAGCTCACTCACATAGAACATATTAAGAGCCATTTTCCTAAAAAAGGAGGGGAAACTATCATGGGGATATTTCCATTAGCCAAGCTCATAACCCTTGAGGTCTCCAAGTTCCACAACTCCTTGAGAAGAAATTCCACCGTAGCCTCCCACGTGCGTTATCGCACCACCACGTTGCACTACTTGTACTTGTCCCTCTCCTCTCACCTCACTTCACTCACTAGATAGATTAGCAAGAGGATTAGAAAGATCAAGACTCTATTGCACAATGGGAGAGTTTCTTGTATTATGAGATAGATTAGCCAAGCTCGTAACCCTTGAGGTCTCCAAGTTCCACAACTCCTTGAGAAGAAATTCCACCGTGGCCTCCCACGTGCGTTGTCACACTGCCACGTTGCACTACTTGTACTTGTCCCTCTCCTTCACTCATACACACTCACTAGCATGGATTAGAGATAGATTAGCAAGAGGATTAGAAAGAGCAAGACTCTATTGCACAATGGGAGAGTTTCTTGTATTATGAGATAGATTAGCCAAGCTCGTAACCCTTGACGTCTCCAAGTTCCACAACTCCTTGAGAAGAAATTCCACCATAGCCTCCCACGTGCGTTGTCGCACCGCCACGTTGCACTACTTGTCCTTGTCCCTCTCTTCTCAGCTCACTTCACTCATACACACTCACTAGCATGGATTAAAGATAGATTAGCAAGAGGATTAGAAAGAGCAAGACTCTATTGCACAATGGGAGAGTTTCTTGTATTATGAGATATTTTCACTTATATACATGGACATAAGTGTTCACACCGGGAACTTTAGGCTCATAAAAGGCCCAATTCTATTACAATGACTACTCTCATAATGTATCCATGAATTACATCACTTGAGACTTCATCCCATCATTCTACCACACACTTTTGAAGCAAAAATTACCATAAGTATTCGGTCGGGCAATACTGGTGCCCGTCCAAGTTGTAGATTTGGACACCATTGCTTCATATCTTGAATGTATGACCTTTTGGTGTATCCACCTTGACTCTGTGATGTAAGATAATGAAAGTAGCTCTTGTTAACCCTAGAAATAGGTTAACAGTCCCCCCTTCTTGATGTTGATCGCATCCTTGTAATCACGTTGAAGATCTTTGTGTGGGGAGAATTGATAGCTTTGTTGTTGATGACTTTTTATGTTGAGTGGCATTCAATGGTCCTTGTTTCTCTGGAAGGAATTAGAAAATCTAGTTATTAAATGAAAAGGTTAGAAATTAGTGGGAGTTCCTAACGAGTTGGGGGTGGTTGGGGTTTTTGCGAGTGATTGCATTTTTATATTTTTGTGAGCTTTTTTTGTGGGTATAATTTTTGCTCACTTTGGTTTTGGAAATCATAAGAAGAGTTATATGTGATTTGTGTTAGTTGGGAAACTAAGAGATAATAATAATGGGGGATAAGAGAAGGAAGGATCCAAAGGAGTGTAGACAAAATTATTAGAATGAGATTGTGATTCTTAGTTGCTCATTTAAATCATTGAAGCAACATCCATCATTTGAAGAATTTGGTTATCGATGATGTCCCTTTTTGTGGCAGGATTCTTGTCAGATATTGTTGAGTAGGACTTGTTCCTGTATGATTCTTCCCATGTACTTTTTATGCTTTTATGTATATTTAGGTACTCTATGAAGTAGATAAACATGAAGTACATTAAATAAGTAGGATATGTTCCTGTTGTATGATTCTTCCCATGTACTTTTAATGCTTTTATGTATATTTTTAAGTGCTCTATGAAGCAGATAAACATGAAGTACATTGAATGAGTCAATTGGACTCTTATTGAGCTGATGCTTGTGTATTTTCCACATGTTGGTGAGGCATGAAAGAAAAGATGTCGATGGTGGTGAGTATCTGGTGCAAATTTCCTCCAATGCATGAGTATGAATATGTACTAATGGAGAAGCTACTACATTAACTTAGAGTCACTGTTAATTGGGTAGAGTACCTACACAAGGAACTCCACACCATCTCCTCCAACCCCTAGGGCAAGCTGGCAGCCTTTTCTCCCTACTCACCAAGGTTCTCTACCATGCTATGAGCTCAAAGGACCTCCCAAAACTTGTTTGCCTCTAGGGAAGCACATCTATCCCTCCCTAGATCTGTGAACCTTCACCAACCTCCCCCTTGTCCAAGAGCCACCATCCCCATCCCCAAGCGGAGGAGGAGGCCCACTACCATAGAAGAAGAGGATCTTTGACAAACCACCCAATTCCTCGAAGAGAACCTCCTCCAAAAACCCAACCCAAGAAACCAATCCCTTCCTTCACCACCTCCAACTCATCCAGACGAAGGCCCATCTCCATCCCCTTCTACCTCAAAATGTCATACAATGGACACCCCCTGCTTGGTATGAGCCAGGTGTTTCTACTCCTAAGGCATAACAGGCATACTCTGAAGGCATTAGGTCCTCCCCTGACAACCTCCCAAACTTCACAGAATTTGTCTCAAACCTCTCTAGGGATCTCCTTACATCCATGACTACATGCAGCGTGACGAGACAATATGAGCAGGTGACTTCCACCAAATAGGCCATGCTCCTGTCCTAGGCTAATTAGCTACAAACCCAACAAGACCTCAAGGTAGCCCTTCTTGACAACAACTAGTTACAAACATCTTTGGAAGACCGCAATCATACCCTCATCTTTGGAAGACCGCAATCATACCCTCATCATTGTCACCCAACTCTAGCAATAACGCCCTTAGCCTAGGAGGACGTTGGATCCACTAACCATGCCTATTCCCTCACCCAAAAAGAAGCTCAAGACTTCCTTTGCTAGGCCCAGACCACCGAGGATGGATGCAATAGGATCCATGCCTCCTTCAATTCCTATAAGCATGTGGCTAAGCAAACATTTTGGCAAAAAGATGCCCAACTACACACGCAATAGAGAAGCGTGCCCTCTAATCCCATCCAGCACCTATGAGGTAGACATCCACAACCCTGAAAAGATGCAAGGGAGAAGAGAGCTTGAGCTCTTGCAAGCACACACACACTCACAAAACCCTAAAAGAGAACACACAAGGTGAGAGGCTGAAAATCTTCTTCTTCTTCACACAACACTCAACACACCATATACAAGGATATGAAAAGGTACTCAACCAAATACATACTAGGGTTCTCTATAGTGTGAACCCAACTAAATGAGCTGGTGCTATAACTATGACAGTCTCTAGAATGGCTATCACATAGCCTGTCATCCCACTGGCCGCATATCACCCATGATCTCACCAACCATGCCAGTGGGGTGTAAGTGTGGGACCTATCCCCCAGGCGGGTCATCAGTGTCCACCGCCTCACTAGATGAGCTCGATATCTCAACACTCCCCCTAGAGCTCAACTCCATCTCCTCATGTGCACCAAGCTAAGCCTTGAATCTACGGAGCTTCTCTGTACCCAATGCTTTGGTGAAGATGTCAGTGACCTGATCCTTTGTGCTGACATAAACAAGGTCAACATCTCCTGCCAAAACCTTCTCTCTAACAAAATGATAGTGGACCTCTATATGCTTCGTGCGAGCATGAAAAACTGGGTTCCTGGCCAATTGTATACTGCTAATGTTGTCACAGAAAATGACAACTTATCTATCCACTGATAGACCCAAATCTGCAAGTAGCTTTCTCAACCAAGCTACCTCACATGCTGCCATAGTAGCACCTCTGTACTCAGCCTCTTCAAGTGAGAAATCATATTTTTTTTTCACATAAAGTTTATTATCTTATTTTTGACATATGATGATATCGTCTTTACATACAAAGTTGATGCAATACATCAACTTTGCGTGTAAAATTGATGCATTGTATCCACTTTGATGTACCATAAGGACTCTAAATTGCAATAAGGATGCCTTCTAGAAACCCTTCCCCATCACCCTTGACCCACATGTGCTGCACAAGGCAACTCAAATCACACATACAACATGGGATGAGCTCTATCTACACAAAATCTCTACCTTGATCTCACCGAAATTAAGCATGCTACCAATTATACTATCGATTGCTCACAAACCAAAATTAAAATATAACCTAGAAGATGTCATCATGAGATAGAAATCTGTCTACTATCATATAAACTAGGGGACAATTATTGGAAGTTTATTATAGCCTTGCATCAATTGTTTAGAATTTAATTATATGAAAGTACCAATATCGGACTTCAACTAGTGACATTTTTGACTAATTATAGGCCTTGTTTTTTGGAATCCTTATAATCAATGTAAGTGGATTGATCTCATTATTTTTCAAGTTTTTACTCCCCAAGATTAGCTTATTAATCTCATTACTCATGCTCATGCAACAACAAGGTTAGTTCATTCATCCCCCATAATTAAGGCTTTGGCTATAGGAATGAAGTCAAAATTCTACCTAGATTCTCTTGCACGGCACATGAATAGTCATTATCCTCTCCTTGATTAGCCATTTTACACATTGTATCCATCTTTGTATATTCATGTGGATTTATCTTTGTATTTCCATATTAAGAACCATCTTTGTATGTCCATGTGGTAGTATATTATCCATTAGTAATTACCATCTCTTTGCACCATCTTTTCTTAAGCAAACAAAAAAAAAGTCTTATCCAAAAAAGGATGATTCAAAGGAACCCCATGTTGAAGCTTACAATTTTGGAAGAGGCAAACAAAGGCCTTTTTTACATGTGTTATCTTCTAAGGGTGTTAAGAGGAGGGTCAACTACCAAATCAAGGCCCTTAGGGAAATAAGGAGAGCTCAGAAGTCTATTGAGAATCTTATACCTAGGGCTCCATTCTTGAGACTTATAAAAGAGATATGTAATTCTTTCAGACTTAGCAACTTTGGATTCAGATGGCAGAGAAATGCAGTTGAATGCATTTAAGAGGATGATGAGGACTTCTTGATAGAATTTTTGCATGATGCGTACATTTGTTCAAGCCATGTACCCAGGGTTACACTCATGGATAAAGACTTCAAGCTTCTCAGCTCCTCAAGGCACTTAGGGAAATAAGGAGAGCTCAGAAGTCTTTTGAGAATCTTATACCTAGGGCTCCATTCTTGAGACTTATAAAAGAGAGATGTAATTCTTTCAGACTTAGCAACTTTGGATTCAGATGGCAGAGAAATGCAGTTGAATGCATTTAAGAGGATGATGAGGACTTCTTGATAGAATTTTTGCATGATGCGTACATTTGTTCAAGCCATGTACCCAAGGTTACACTCATGGATAAAGACTTCAGGACACTGAAGCTTCTCAGCTCCTCAAGGGCCTCCAAGTCTCAAGGTTGCAGAGATTCTTCATGTTCCTCCACCAAGGTCTCCTAAACGAACTGAAGAAGTTATAGTAGTTGAAGATGTCATAGAGATGGACCTAGGTGAAACTGAAGGAGAGGATGAGAATTTTGTTTTGCAGCTAGAGAATGAAAACATTCAAAAGGTCAAAGAGATTCCAAGGCAAATTAGTGTTGATGTGAGACTTCCTGAAAGTAATTATCACCTCACAATTTCCCCTGAAGACACCATTTTGTTTGTTTGAGAAGGATAAAGAGATTGTAGATACTACTCATCCTATTTCACAAGTACTAGTGCAACCAGGTGCTGCAGGTACATCTACAGTAGAATCTGACACAAATGTGCTCCTCCACATGTACCACTAGTACCTCCCATTGCTTCTCAAACAAGATGGGATGGAAGAGATGCACATGCACATGCACATGCATTGCTTGCAATTTTTATGAAGAGAAGAATTATTCCTCATATTCGGTCATGTAAGACTTCAAAACAGGCATGGGATACACTTGCTGCATTATACTAGGTGTGTAATGAAGCACATGTTGCATATCTGCACAAACAATTGGAGTTTGAGAACATATGAGGGAGAATCAAAGGACAACTTCTTGACCAAGATCAAAGATTTTAAGGAGCAGCTTGCTAGTGTGGATGGGATATATCTTGATAGTACATTGGGCCCACAATTCTCAATGCATTGTCGGATTCTTATCAGAGTCTTGCCTCTACCCTTAGACTCATGAATGAAGGGAAATCCAAATGCCCTTACATTTGATGAGCTAGTTTCAATACTCTCCAAGAAGAGCAGTCTAGGCAAAATAGATCTGTTATGCGACTTGGTGACCATGATTTTATTGCCAATCAGAAAGGCAAAGGTAAAGCTTCTTTGCATGGTGGCTATAAGCAAAAATCAGAATCCTCAGGTAAGGATACAGAGGAAGAAGGTGATAAGCCTAAAAAGAAGGGCAAGTGTCACTATTTCAGGAAACCACGGCACTACATAAATGAGTGTAAGAAAAGACTAGAGAAGGATAAAAACAAAGAATTAGGCATGGTTGTGACTAATGCATCTGCACCAAGTGTACAGAAGAAGGAATCTGTAAGTTTTTCTCAAGATGATTGGGCATGGACTGTAGATTGCTGTTATGATCCTTCTATTCATGATGTATGCATGTGAGTGGAAGAATCGGATGCTTGGTACTTTGACAGTGGTGCTAGTAGGCACATTACTTGAGAAAAAAAATTGTTCTCATCTCTAGAATCTTTCCCAAGTGTAGGAACCATCACGTGCAAATGGTTCTTCATATCCTGTCAAAGGAGTTGGTAGAGTTGTGCTCACTGCTGCAAATCGGGGCACATTTACTCTTTCTAAAGTTTTATATGTGCCAGGCATTAAGAAGAACTTGCTGTCAGTTTTAGCCTTAGCCTTGTCAGGCTTGACGATGAAATTTGTGGATGACAGATGTACAGCTCAGAATAGGAATGATGGCTATTCTATCATTGTCTCAGGTACCTTGTTTCATGGCCTATACAAGATGGATGTATTTCAGAAGTTGGAGCATGATGCTTGCTTAGTCTCTATGACATGCTATGAGGGATGCAGAATTATGGCAGTTTGTTACGCCTTCAAAGGCATGATATGGTGTCTAAGCTGGCAACTCTTGAGACCCCTACTAGACATGTATGTGAGGGGTGTATTCTTGGTAAAATGCATCAAGAATCATTTCCAAAGGCTGGATCTGTTAAGAAATTACAGCTTATACATAGTGATGTATGTGTTCCTATGAGGACACATAGGTTTACCAGACTTTGATGAGTTAGTTTCACTCTTGCTTGTTGAGAAAATCAAACTCAGTGATTCCTTTCAAGATGCATCTACTAGCCATGATGAAAATGGCAGAAATCAGGCTTTCTATTCACAAAGAGGTTTTAGGGGCAGGGGGAGATTCACATCACGTGGCCGTGGGTAATGGTCGTGGATGGCAAGACAGGTCACCAAACCACAACAGAATTTTCAGCCTTCATATGGTGCTAGAGGTGGTCGTGGATATACACCTCAGAGAGGCAGAGGTAATCCTCATGGTAGAGGACGTTGGCAAGGCCAACATGCAAGATGTGGAATGCCATTACTGTGGGAAATTTGGTCATATGGCATGTGATTGTTTCTGCAAACAGAATGATTTGAGAGGGGGTAGAGCACAACGTGGTGGACACTATGGTGGAAATTATGCACAACATGGTGGAAATTATGCATCAAGCAGTAATGATGGCACCGCACAAATCACTTGTTTGCCATAAAACATGTTGTGGGGTCTATGATGACACTTGGTATATGGACTCTGGAGCATCAAACCATATGACTTGTCATGGTGAATGGTTTGAGCATATGAAGCCTATGGATGTGAACGGCTATGTGGAGACAGGAGATGATACTCAACATGCCATTACACATGTTGGAAGTGTACCATTGATTATGCACAATGGTCAAACAAAATCTATGTCAGATGTAGTGTATGTGCCTTCGATTACAAAAAGTTTAGCCTCAGTTGGCAAAATGGTGGAACAGGGATTACAGGCTCGTTTCAACGAGCATGGTTGCTTCGTTGAGGATTTCAAACATGGATGTAGAGTCATTGTTGCTAAAGGCAAGAAAGAAGGCAAGTTGTTTAAGGTGGATGCTGGGATTCCTGAGTTAAAATCAGCCATGTTCTCTAAAAGCAAAAATGTGGTACAAGACATTGATATGTGGCATAAGAGGATTGGACATGTCAATATACAAAGGTTAAAGAACATGCAGGCAAGAGGCATTGTTAGTGGGTTGCCTAGATTCAAGTATGATGGGAATATGCATGTTTGTGAAGCCTGTCAGTTTGGAAAGTAGGCAAGGTTGCGGTTTCCTAGAGAAGGCAACATGAGTAGTAGGCCACTTGAGATAGTACATAGTGATGTATGGGGTCCTGCACAAAACCCATCTATTAAAGGCAGTTTATATTATGTGACATTCATTGATGATTTCAGCAGAATGACATGGATATACTTTCTCAGAGAGAAAAGTGAAGTGTTGGAAAGTTTATGAATTTCAAAGCTTTTGCATAGAAGAAATATGGTTCTTGGATAAAATGTTTGAGGATAGATGGAGGTGGTGAATACACCTCAAATGCTTTTGAGCATTTCCTGAGAAAGCATGGAATAAGAAGACAATTGACTTGCAGGTATACACCTTAGCAAATGGTGTGGCTGAGAGAAAGAATAGAGTCATATGTGAAGTGGCCAGGGCAATGCTCAACGAAAAGAGCATGCCAGATTATTATTGGGTAGAAGCTTGTGCTACTGCAATGTATATGCTGAAATAAGACACCTACAGTAGCCATACATGGAAGTCACCAGAGATGCGGCTTACAGGTTTTCAGCCAGACATTGGACACCTCAAAGTATTTGGATGAATAGCTTATGTACATGTGCCTGATGAAAGAAGAAGGAAGTTGGATCCTAAGGTAGAAAAGTGTGTATTTGTTGGATATGCACAGGATCGTAAGGCATACAAATGTTATAATCCACAAACTAGGCAAGTGGTTATCTCACGAGATGTGTTTGATGAGCTTGCTAGTTGGTACAAAGCAAAGGATGAGGGTGTCATTGAGTCACTGGTGGATGCTGATGTGCATGTGAACTTGCCACAAGCAAGTTCTAGTTCTACTTCTATGTCTGGGCCAGCACAGCAGCAGAGCAGAGGCTAAGAGTAGTACTGTACGTCCATGGTCAGGACGTTTGAGGCATGAGAGTGTGAGCACTAGGAGTAGTACTGTACGTCCATGGTCAGGACGTTTGAGGCATGAGAGTGTGAGCACTAGGAGTAGTGCTGTGGATAAAGGAAAGAAGAAGGTTGAAGGAATTGGAATTACAGGTTATGAGTCATCAAGTTCAGAGAGTTTGGATGAAGAACTTGGTATACCTATTTTACGCACACCTGCTGGTGCTAGGCAGGATAGATATGTGCCACCACATGCTAGAGTGATAGGTGTTCAGAGTGATCCGCATGCATTGTAGAGATCCCAAAGGGTCAGATATCTAGTTGACAGGTTGACATACCGTGATTTTGCTATGCATTATGCATATATGACGTCTTTGGTGAAGCCTGTGGAACCTACATGCTATACAAAAGCTATTGGAAAGCATGTATGGGAGAAAGCAATGGATGTTGAGATGGACGCATTGGTTCATAATGACACATGGGCTTTGGTTGCATTACCACAAGACAAAAAGGTCATTGGTTTGTAAATGGGTTTACAAAGTGAAATGCAAGTCTGATGGTTCTATTGAGCGACATAAAGCAAGATTGGTAGCTAAAGGTTATGCACAAACCCAAGGTTTGGACTATGATGAAACATTCAGTCCGGTGGCAAAGATGGGAACAGTGAGAGCAGTCATTGCTATGGTTGCAGCTAATGGTTGGGAAATGCATCAAATGGATGTCAAAAATGCATTTCTAAATGGTGATCTACAAGAGGAAGTGTATATGGCATAGCCAGAAGATTATGTACACCCAAAGTATCCCACTCATGTATGCAGATTGAAAAAGGCGTTATATGGTTTGAAGCAAGCACCTCGTGCTTGGAGTGATAAGATGAGCAGATATCTTATCTCCCTTGGATTTCAGGTTTCTACAACAGATTCTTCACTATATGTGAAGAAAACAGATCATGGGATTGTTTTACTTGTCATCTATGTGGATGACTTTATTATCACAAGTGATCATGGTACATATGTGATGCATGTCAAGAAGGCATTGAGTGGGCAATTTGACATGAAAGACTTGGGTGAGTTGAGATACTTTCTTGGAATCGAAGTGATCAAAGACCATGCAGGTACATGGTTAGTGCAACGCCAATATGCATTAGATATGTTGGCAAAATATGGCATGACAGGGTGTAAGCCTATGAGTACACCTTTGGAGCATAATGTAAAGCTACGGGCTGATTTTGGTGAGGAGTTGGATGATCCATCTATGTACAGAAAGATGGTTTGGTAGTCTCATTTACATGACTATTACATGCCCAGATTTGAGTTATGATGTGGGGCTAGTAAGCCAATTTATGCAAAGCCCCATAAAACCTCATTTGGATGCAGTGAGACGCATTATGCGATATGTAAAGACCACTGCACGTTATGGTCTTCTATATGAGAATGGTAAAGGCTTGGATATACATGGCTACACAGATGCTGATTGGGCAGGTAGCTCATATGACAGGAGGTCTACTAGTGGTTATGCTTTTACACTTGGAAGTGTCGTGGTGAGTTGGAGTAGCAAGAAGCAACCTACAATTGCTTTATCTAGTACAGAGGCTGAATACAGAGGTGCAGCCATTGCTACTTGTGAAGGAATATGGTTAAAAAGTCTCTTGGCAGATTTGGGTGAGCCTATTGATGGCAAAGTTGTCATTCATTGTGACAACATAAGCAGTATATAGTTGGCAAAGAATCTAGTATTTCATGCGAGGACCAAACACATAGAGGTCCATTATCACTTTGTCAGAGAGAAGGTGCTAGATGGTACAGATGTGAAGACTGACGAGCAGGTGGCTGACATCTTTACAAAGCCACTTAGCAGGGAGAAGTTTGAGTACTTCCGTACTATGTTGGGAGTACATGGGATGAGCTTGAGGGAGAGTGTTGAGATCTTTGATATCCCAAGCTCATCTACATCTTCATCTATGGCAGTACATCATGAGCTTGAGAGGGGCTGTTGAGATTCAAGCTCTCAACACAACCGAGGATAGTTCAAGGGGTTTTGTTTTTGTGGATAAGGTGAACGAGACTCTAGATGCCATCATTGATGCTCATAGAGGCAGCTTTATCTGAGCTACCCAAGAAGCTTCAAGAATACCCAAACCTTCGTGAGGAGAAGATCAATCTAGCTGTACATGAGCAACTCATTAGGGAAGCTCAATCAATACTTGAGGGCCCACCTCCACCTATCCCTCGGGGCCCCACCTCTCTTAAGCCAACACTAGAAACCATACCAGAAGTGTCATCAAGTTGGGAAATGAAAAGTGAGCTGATCTCACAAGCTCATAGCGAGAAGTCTGCACCAATTGACACCCCATTGAAAGAAGGCATTATGCCACCACCTACTCTTGCCTTCCCATGCAATGATGAAGTTATTGATGCTAACGACGACATGGCAAATGAGATGTGGGCAGCAGTTCATGATGAGAAAGTTAATGAGAATATGTCCTCTATTATTTTACCTCCATTCTCTGAAGTGGATTTTACCAGGGGCATAGAAAACAACTTTAGACGCCCAACCATCCAGGAGGAAGTTCAAAAAATTGTTTCTCCTAGAAGTAAGCATACAATGAAACCCTTACCATCTTATTTGGGAGAATATGAGAACTATTCTCAAACCTTGAGGGTACCCTCCATGCATAGAAGGTTGACAAAGGAGATGGATATGGGTATCGTGCAAGCTATTTTGTCAGCACCAGTGGCTTGTACCTTACCTTTGCTTGATTTGATAAAGCTTCAACCAGAGTTGTGGAATGATATTGCCACATGTTTGTCAGAGCAGGTATTGCTACAAAAAAGAAAAATGGAAAACTTCAAGTATGTGTAAACCTCAAGAAGGTAAATGCAGCTACTGTACGTGATCATTACCCACTTCCAATCATGGATCATGTTTTAGAACATGTTGCAGGGAAAAAGACATATAGTTTCTTGGATGGATTCTCCGGTTACAATCAAGTGTCAATTGATCCAAAGGATCAACACAAGACAGCCTTTGCTTATTTTACTGAAGATGGCATCTTTGCCTATCGTGTTATGCCATTTGGTCTAACAAATGCACCTGCAACCTTTCAGCGGTTAATGAGTCATGTATTCAAGGAGTACCTTAGGCTATTTCTTGAGATCTTCATGGATGATTTATGTGTTCACTCACAAGAGCGTGATGATCATATAGAACATCTCAGACTTGTGTTTCAAAAGTGTCAAGTTTATCGTATATGCTTGAATGCTGACAAGTGCAAATTCATGGTAAGACAAGGGAAAATTTTGGGCCATATTGTTTCTCGCAATGGGATTTCAACAGATATAGATAAAATTGATGTCATTGTCTCATTACCTCGGCCTATCAACCCTAAAGGGGTACAAATATTCATGGGACATTGTGGCTATTATCGTCGATTCATCTACATGTACGCTGTCCTAGCCAGACCATTATATGCTCTTCTTGTAAAGTTTAATTGGATTGACAAGTGTGAGTAATCCTTTGAAAAGTTGAAGCAAGCATTAGTGTCTGCACCCATCTTACGGGCACCAGATTGGAACCAATTCTTTCATGTCCATATTGATGCTTCAAACTTGCAATTGGATGTATTTTGGCTCAATCGGGAGAACATAATAAGGATTTCCCAATCTCATATGCTAGTCGACAGTTGACATTAGGAAGTGAATGGGGTCTTCTTGGGCCCTTTAATTTGCCCAAGCCTAATCAAGGTGATTAAGGAATAGCCAAATGGGGGGTTGCCATGTGGACTGAAATGTTGGGTTTGTAAGAGAGGTGTAAGAGTGGTCAAAGGGTGCACTTTTTCCCCCAAATAGGGGGGAGGCAATTTTACAATTTTCGGACCTCCATAACTTCTACATACAAGCTCCGATTTGAGCAGAGATTATAGATCCGTGATCTACGCATCAAGAGCTTTCCATAGATATGTTACATGATATGGTTTTGTCTGCTAGATTTTAAATTCTATTTTTCCTCCAAAATTCAAATTCGAATAAAGTAGCCGTTTTGAAGCTTCTAATTAGAAAACGTTTCTTCTTAAGAGAAAAGGTTTGACTCCTTAAACTGCCAAATAAAATGGCCCAAGAAGCTTTCCATTGAGGTCCTAATGACAATGCTGAGAAGAATTATACCACAACAGAAAGAGAAGGTTTGTCCATGATATATGCAGTGAAAAAGTTTTGCCATTACCTTTTGGCAAACAAATTTATATTTTTTGTGGACCATCAAGCACTGCTATATTTGGTGAATAAGCCTTGTGCAACTGGAAGGATTGTGAGGTGGTTTGTCATCCTTCTTGAGTTTGATTTTGAAGTGGCAGTCCGAAAAGGAACAACTCATCTTAGGGTAGATCATTTGTCTCGAATCACCTCTGGAGAAGCTCCTGTGGGTGTGGATGATGATATGTTAGATTCAACACTTTTCCTTGTAGAGACAGCTCCTAAATGGTCTGAACCCATCTTAGAAATTTTGACAAGTGGGCAGATACAACTAGCGGGTTCTAATGTGGACCTATGGCAACCATTCAAGTTAATCTCAGGGAGATTATATCGTCATGGTAATGATGGAGTGTTGCGGCTTATACCTAACCCTGACCAATATGAGGAGATCTTGGAATGGGCACATGAGGGTATTGGTGGAATCCATGCATCAGCTATTACTTGTGTGCGACGTATAACTCAGGATGGGCAATGGTGGCCTACCATGCATGCGGATGTTGAAAAATTTGTTCGTAACTGTGCTTCATGTCAAATTCAACAACCAATTCATAATGTCACATTATTGCAAATTTCAACTACACCAAGTTGGAGCAAGTATATTGTGGACTATCTTCAACATGGTCATACTGATCGAACAATTCCTTACCCCTCTGGCCCCTTTGGATTTTGATGTTTTATGCAAGACTTAAATTACTCAAAATCTCATGTCAATTCTATTCATATTCCTTCATTGAGAATGGTTTAAAATTTTACTTGTACTATAAGGGTTTGTTCTCTCTCTAAATTTGTTAGGGTTCACTGGTGTTTACTTGTTAATTTATTCCAAAAAGTATTAAATTAAATCTAAGTTTGAGGAGTTTGAAGGTTTTCTTGAGTAATCAAATATCAAATAAATGAAAAAATAAGTGGGCCAGAAGGGTGCAAAAAAGGCCTGTGCGCAGGAGGCCCACATAGGGCCTTTTCATACCCCTTTGGCCCCTTTAGATTTTAACCTAAGACTATAAATTTTTAGAAATATTTAAACCTAAGACACAAAATGTTAATTTTTACAGTATGGCTAATTTAATTGATTCACCCAAAAAATTTTGAGTTAAACTAAAGCTAGCAAATTGAACCAATTAAATCAATTTAAAGGTTTTTTTGAGTAAACAAATATCAAATAAAAGAAAAACCAAGTAGGCTAGAAGGGTGTGAAAAAGACGTGTGTGAGGCCCGCAGAGGGCATTTTCGCACCCCTCTGTCTCCTTTGGATTTTAACCTAAGACACGTAAATTTTTAGAAATATTTAAACCTATAACACAAAATGTTCATTTTTACAGTATGAATAATTTAATTGAATTACCTAAAAATTCATGAGAAAAACTAAATTTAAAAAAATAGGCCAATTTAATCAATTTTGTAGCTTGTTTTAGTAAATAAATATCAAATAAATGAGAAAACAAGTGGGCTAGAAGGGTGCAAAAAAGACCTCTATGCGGGAGGCCCACAAAGGGAATTTTTTGCACCCCTCTGGCCCCTTTGAACATAAAAAGACGAATCATATACAAACTCCACATAAGATAATTCATAGAGATTGCAATACAGTTGGACAACGATTCATAGAGATTGCAACATAACATTATGAAAGAGATCGTTTACATGAGAGTTTACATATGAGATGGTGGGATTCAGGATACAAGGGCTGTCTGACACTTTTTAGCTATGGGTATCTTCCATGTTAAGACTATTGTGGCTATATTTTTGGGCAATTTTTGGCATGCAGATTGTGCAATTCCTATTTGGGCCAACACCTTGCCTCTAAAGTTTGTACCAAATGTAGTCATTACAAGATATTTCTTAACTAATATGACATAGCTAATTGACTTGCCTAAAGTGGCCACACACAGCTACAAGTTAACAATGCTTTCAGTGCAAAAAGTGGAAAAGTGGCAGATGGGTGAAGTCCTTATGGATTATTACAACACCATCCATAGGGAGATGTGGAATGCAATGGTTCAGGGTTGGGTATGGGCCAGTGGAAGCACGTGACCCTCACCTTGCACGGCCGATTCCAACCTCCACCACAGCTTCTTGCTTTTCATCTTCATCTTTGTTGGCTTTGCGTTCCAAATAAATCTTTGAATTGGTCTCATCTAAATCTAGTCTCTTTGGACTTCCACCACCCATCTCCTAGCACGGCACGTCCAGAAGCTCGAGATTGTTCTGGGAAATCTGAAACTCCTCCTCAGCTACATGAGCTTGTTCCGCGCTTAATAAAAAGAGAAAGAGCTCCCCCTGGAGATAAAATTTTAATTTCTATTTTTGGAACGGGGGCAGATTCATCTTCCTCTTTGATTGCCCTGCTGCTAGCACTGGCCTTGAAGCGGCAAGGGTTCTCGGTCAGCCCCAATGCACCCTCTAGGAAGTCCTTCTGGACAAGCACTAGTTCATTGGGACTGACAGTAGAGCAGAGCTACCTTATCTTGCTCACCCTTCTCTGAAAAACCCCCCAAGGTGTAACTGGGGGAGCTCAACCTCACCTTCCTCTGTTCCTTCAAAAATGTGGAAGACAACATGCCAACCACGACAGGAAGCAATGGACAATATCCCCTTTGCCGAGCTTGCAGACTTGTTTGTTTTCAAACTCTATGAAGTGATCTAAGAGTGCCAACATATGTTCAAATCTTTTAAGCCATTTTTTATGGGTTTTTTGTTGTAGGCTATGTGCTCGAGAAGTTTACACGGCACCCACAAGCCATGATCATCCCGTAACACCAGTGAGGGCGGCATTAGGTGGGTCTCCATGTAGGTGAGCATGTTAGCAAATAGATCTGAGTGCAATCGAATGGTGGAAGTCTAGTTGACCACACGAGTGAAAATAGCGTGCAAGTGCAAGGCCTCAGGGAAGTCAGTCTCACATAGAAATTCCATGAATTTCTCTAGGGGTGTCATGATGAAGAGGGTTATTTAAGTTCTTTGGTGATTTAGTGGTTGGAAAAAAAAATGACACGTAAAAGTGGCCTTGGGTATTTATAGAAGGTTTGTGTCCTATCACACTGGACCAAAAAAGAAAACCCTAAAAGGGAATTGGGTATTTATAGAAGGTTTGTATGAAAATAAACCAACCATAGCACAAAACCACAATTTCAATAAACCAAAATGCCTATTCATTAAACCAAAGTACTGTAGAAAATAAATATATTTATAAAAATTTGTAACGGAGTGAGATTACATATCGACTCCAAAATGGAGTGAGCTTACCAAACATTTGCCCAAAAAGGAGTGAGATTACTAAATAGACACTTCCATCTTAGGTCCCTTGAGCCAAAGTGACATCATACTGCCCTCAATCTGAGGACACCTTGGTGCTTTCTTCTAGCCTCCTTCCAAACTATCCAAGCACACCTCATTGTAAGTGAACTACGATAGTTATGAGCAAATACATTTTTTTAAAGAGAAAACAACCCTTACCTTCCTGCCTTGTAGTTTGAAGGAAGCATTAATGATTCTCCTGTATCCCAAGATGTGCAGGTGATCATGCACATTCAATGGACTCCAATGCTTGCTTGCTTGGACAATCTCTACCCCCACATTTGGTAAGTATATCAAGAGAGATATGGGCTCCACAACCTCCTCTTGATCTTGTAAGGGAATCCATTCTCACTTCTTCCTCATCCACCGCTCATAACAAAATTGAATGCACAAAGTGGCACGTGCTCGCAAGAATCAAAAGGAGACATTGGACTATAATACATTACACTTGAAATTCTCCCCTTTGTGCTCCCCCTTGACAAGGTCCCACCCTTGGCCAAGTAAATTGACCATCTCTTTAACACCCACAACCTTGCACATGTACATGGTGGGCATTTGTATGGGCTTAAAGGCCTAAAACATGTGGGCAAACACATGTATATGGCAAGCCTAATTAAGACCCACTGATCTTGAGGCTTTGGTGTACTTCAAAGAGGCTTGTATATTACTAGCCATCTTTTCCTTAAGAGAAATCATAGTCCAAACATCAAGCATTGGCCATTCTGTGCTAGAGAGAGGAGGGGAGGGGATTTCTTCAAGCTTACCAAACCCATTGGCCCGTGTGGGCACTACATAGTTGTGTGTGTAGAAAAAAAACTTTCCAATGAGCAAGGTTAGAAGGGGAAATGTTAGAGAGTATTCCATCCCCTATATGAGCATGAATGACATAGAATGTCCCTATTAGACTTCACACAAGATGCTCCTCAATGAAACTGGAAGAGAAAATATCTAGAAACAAAAAACCCATCAAATGAGGTTGAAAAGAAGAGCCCATGTAAACCATATAGTTACAAGGAAAAAGAGGAGTGTGTCATTGGGGCCGCGATGAAATATCCATTGCTGAGTACACATGTTGTACAAGGGCCACCAACCCATCACGCCTTGAGTCCTTGAAACCTAGTAGAAGCCCCTTCCAATGGTGCTCAACAACATTTCGAGGTTGAACTTGATGGGGTCTAATGGCAAGCATCATGCTCATCCCTCACATTATGCAAGAGCATAGACTCTATTGTGCCTCTTGGCCTTCTCCTTAATGAAGATGCACTAACTTCCATGGTCTAAGCACAGTACATATAAAGAGAGAGAGGCATGAATAAGATGCAGGTCTAAGCACAATAGAGAGAGAGAGAGAGAGAGAGAGAGAGAGAGAGAGAGAGATTATTATAAGCGTGAATAAGCTGTAGGACTACACACAATAGAGAGAGAGAGAGAGAGAGAGAGAGAGAGAGAGAGAGAGAGAGAGAGCTATGGATATTTGAGTTGTTGGTTTTGGTGGGGAGAATGCAGTGTAGGGTGATGTTGGAGGGGATAATGGAGTGTAGAGAGAGAATATGGAGGCATAAAAAGCTCTTTTTTGAAACCATTTTGTTTGGTTGGATTTTTAGGGGGGAAATCACTTTTTTTGAAATTTTTGAAAAAACCCATTTTTTAGGGTTTTTTGACCCACAAGAATTGTGAGGGCTAAAAATGATGGAGGGCCCCCTACTTTTAGTTACCTACCCCCCCGCCCCCAAATTTATGAAGGACAACCCTTACTTTTTGAACCCCACATTTGTATTAATGAGGAAGACAAGCCTAGTTTCCCCCTACTTTTAGAGGAGACCAAATGTGCACACTACTCTCTTCCCATTGGTCCATCACTAATGAGGGCCATTATCAAAGGGCCCAAAAGATGTCTAAAGTCTTTCTAATGTTGGTGGAATTCCCTTAGTGTCACCATTATCATGAAGGAGCTCAAGGCCTCACCTTCAACCTCAATAAAGGCTCCACCCCGAAGTAGCTTTTTGACTACTAACGAGAGCATCAAGAGGATGCCTACCTAGCATCTCCAAACCTTCAAAGACATGATAGAGACCACATTCAGGACGAGATACAAGGCATTTCATCAATCCCCCTAGTACCCCATGTCATACACGACTTTGTTTGCACACACTCCATCTACCATTGCTAATTCTTCTTGCCAACTCGAGGACGGACCTAAACTAGGGAGGTGGGTATGCTAACCACAATAAATAACATTATTTTAAAATGTGGTTACGCTTCGTGTAACTCACTTTTATGTAAACCGTGCTAAATGTTTCATGTAAATGATATATGGGATGATCGAGCTTATGACATGTGTAATGCAAGTCAATGAGCATAAGACTAGATGTACATAGAGCTAGAAGAACCAAATTTGGGCCCTCAATTGTTAAATAGACAGCCCGCCATTGTAGAAAGAGAGCTCATGTATATAAATGATTTATGAAATATGAAAAAGGACAATCCCATTATCACAACTGAGTTTTACTCTATCTCTCTCTCTCTATCTATCTCTCTTCTCTCTCTCTTGTGCCTATGGTGGTGAGCTTGTATGTGTGCATGCTTGCTTGCTTGGTTGTGTGTGTGTGTGTGTGTGCGCATGGAGGTGATGCTCTCATTGCTTGCCTCTTCTTATTAGTCTTCCCTCTCTCTCTCTCTCTCTCTCTCTCTCTCTCTCTCTCTCTTGCACACATGAAGGCATTGAGTAGGAGTTGAGCTCTTCACAGCTCATTGTTGCATTGCTCCCCACCTAGCTTGAGGAAATCTTCCTTTTGGGTGACATAAGTGGTGGTGGAGTGAGCCCCTAGTGGCTTCACACCGTGCATGTTCCCGAATTGACCCTGGCATTGTCTTTTTTCTCTTCTCTTCTTCTTCTCTCATGCAAGGAAGTATGCTCATCTAGGTAAACACCATGATAAGGGAAACAAGTCCTAACCAAATCAACTCCTATACTTGTTCCTCTTACCACAAAGGTTTATTCCAATAAACAGCCCAACATTCAAAAACACACCCCCAAAAATGAAGATAACCAATAAAACAACCACAAGCCCAAGCCTCCCCAACAAAATGTGGATCTAGACTTAGTGTTGGAGACTTGTCCTTCGTGGTACTCTATCTCTCATAAGAAAGCAAGAACAATAGTGCAAGTAGGAGGTGCCCACATAACTTCTCCTTCTTTATACTATCCTATCTCTCACAAGCAAGCAAAAGCAAGCAAGAAGGTAGTGTAGGTAGGAAGTGCACTTAACTTCTTCCATTATTACTCCCCACCCAATGGATGGATTAGAACCAGGTGGATACCAATGTCAACCCTTGCATTAACTTCTCCTTCTTTATACTATCCTATCTCTCGCAAGCAAGCAAAAGCAAGCAAGAAGGTAGTGTAGGTAGGAAGTGCACTTAACTTCTTCCATTATTACTCCCCACCCAATGGATGGATTAGAACCAGGTGGATGCCAATGTCAACCCTTGCATTAACTTCTCCTTCTTTATACTATCCTATCTCTCGCAAGCAAGCAAAAGCAAGCAAGAAGGTAGTGTAGGTAGGAAGTGCACTTAACTTCTTCCATTATTACTCCCCACCCAATGGATGGATTAGAACCAGGTGGATGCCAATGTCAACCCTTGCATTAACAAGGTTTAACATTTTTAGCATCATTTCCAAAAAGGAAAGATCCTTGGCTAGCAACAAAATTTGTCTAACTTATGTTGAAGTTTATTTTGATCCATTCATGTCATATTACATCAATGTGTGAGGAAAAAAAACCAATCATAAAACACACACACCACACACGCGTGCGAGCGCGCGCGCACACACACACACACACACACAACAAAAACAACAACAACAACAACAACAACAACAACAAAGTGTTATAAATAGTTTATTCTCTTATCTTTCTCAAATTAAATTGAAAATTACATTATTGAAATTAATATAACTTGATTTTTGATGGTTCAAATTTGCTCTTTAAAATTGTATTTGAATAAAAGTAAAATAGATATTTTTCCATAAATTATATTTATGTATGGATTAAAGTTTCTTAAACCATCATTAAGATTTCAATTGAGCTTGGATTCTCTCTCTTATATTGTTATTATCTAGTACTACAGATTACTCAAAATGCATATTTCATCCAATTCTCCTACCCTTTCTCTTCAAAGCAGCTGTTAAATTAAAATTAGTTTTTAAAAGTATGTCTACTAAATATCAAAACCATACCTATATTACAATTTTCACTCGTTTCAACGAATTATGTGAGATTTACTCAACCTATCTCCCAATTTATAGAAAAGAGAATAAATTTCATCCAACCTACTTTCCTAATGGCCCAATGGAGAACACATAAATTATTACATTGGTTTCACCTTTCTAGCTTTGTTATGAGAAGTGAAACTTTTAAATTTTTGGAGGTTAGTCTGATACTTTTCATGTGATGAAGAATTCAATCCTTGTACTTTTATGAGCTTTTAGAGGTTTTTTGATACTTTTCATGTGATGAAGAATTCAATCCTTGGACTTTTATGATTACTAAGCGTAGAAAAGGCATCATGCACATTTAAGCTTATTCAGGCCGCCTACGTTTTGTCACAGGCAGCAAGAGAAGTCAATGATTTAGGTTATGAAAGCAATATTAGTCTTGTTATAGTGCCTTAAGAAATTGTTATAAAAGTCTAACAAAGTCATCGTCAAGCAAGACTATGAGCCATAAACATCTCAAAAAAAGATTTTATTAAAAAAAGCACCTATGTTTCAAATGTCTCACAAGCTTAAAGCCATAGTACACATCACATGTGTTCAATTAAGGGTAATTTTGAGATCCCCACACGTAAAGTTTCTTGTTTCTTTAAACAAAGTGTAACTCTTTTTCAAAATACAAACCCTTGACAGATGTATAAATGCATCTTTCAAAAACATGGTGAATCGACTTCTATTGGGCAGAACTCTTATTATAATATCATACATATTTTATATAGAATGTAGGTACTCAAAAACTCTATAGTTCAATGAGGATTATAAAGGTAAGTTGATGAGCACATAAAAGTTGAGTAGAAAATTGATCTATGCGAGAAACTAGTTCAATATGTAAAAATGAGGAACAATTGAAAATGGTGCCAAAGATGTTTTCACTTGGTAATTGGAACAAGTAGTTTAATTTAAACCACATAAGTTTTCAGACTCTCAAAAAAATTACCATGTTAGAATCTTCAAATCATAGGTATGCCGTCTTTATTAGAAACACATATGACTATTTTTCACCTATTTAGATTTTGGTTTGGTTGAAACTTGACATAAACATAATACTATACACTTTTCTTTTAATACATATTTCTTTCTTGCATGATTAGGCATGTCTTGAGTTGAATTCTACCTAAACCTCCTTCTCCCCCTTCTCGAAAGTCCAAATTCTTGCCATATGGCAGCTTTGTGAAACTCTTTCTTAAGATAATATAGAGATAAGAGTGGCCTTTTTGTTAAAAAGAAAGATAAGAAAAGCTTGCAAAACAAAGTACATATTTGAAAAGAAAAAAGAATGGGAAGCTTTTTACAATAAAGAAGTATCGAAATTTAAAGTTTTAACGGATCTTCCTCTAAAGACGTATCTAGATTTAAAGTCGCTTTTATGAAGAATTTAGTGTGTTGACCTTCATTATATTCTTTCGATAATATATATTATGAGAAATGAGGCAAGTCAATCAGTGTATTTGAAATATCATTTTAAAAATAGAGAGAAAATAAATAAATTCTACTAAGGACTGTTTGTGTTGGTTAAAAATCTCAATCGAGAAGCTAACTTATAAAGCTCACATGTACGTGTAGGATGAGAGAAGAGTAACTGTCGCTGATCACGAACAAGCCAATGTGTTGCACGACGCGCTAATATTCAATATTAGAACGTGCAGACGAAAGACCTCCCCTCGGTGGAACAACCAATAACGTGCAGAATGATACATAATAATAATTATTATTATTGTTCGCTTGATGATGCGTGTGTGATATATATTTTCTTTGAAGGATTGGCGCAAACGCTTGATGAATATTAATAATTAGCGGAGAGCTTATTGAGTAGATCAGGGTTGCAGTATATTGCTATGGAGGGTCTCTGGAGGTTTAATTTTCAGGTGCTTGTTTTCCTTGGTTTCTCGAGTAGTTATTATAATTCCTCGCTTGCGGATCCCTTAGTGCCTGCATTCTTCATCTTTGGTGACTCCATCATGGATGCTGGCAACAATAATGGGTTTATAACCTTAGCCAAGGTTAATCATTACCCCTATGGCATGGATTTCCCAGGTGGTGTGCCCACAGGCAGGTTTAGCAATGGCTACACTTCAGCGGATTACATTGGTGAGCGCTCTTATACGTCCTACTTAGAATTAATCAACCGGCTGCTCGTTCATTAATCATATATGCAGGAATTCGTAAATTATGATTTGATTGATATTTTTCTGGCTTATCCGATTGAATTATCATTATTATTATGAATATATTGACCTTGAATGCTTTTCCGTTTCACCAATATTTTTGCAGCTTTTAAGTTGGATCTGCCAATAATCCCAGCTTACCATAATCCCGCTACAAAAGGAAAAAAGCTGCTGCAGGGTGTCAACTTCGCCTCTGGAGGATCAGGGATACAATCATACACGGGAAAGCTTTACGTATATTATTCATCACATGTTCATAACCTTAATTACTAATTAAGATAATCTACGCTTATGTCTAGGTTGGCAACCGCCAGTAGAATGACAGATACAGTTGAACCGTGTCATTAGCGTGATTAGGGCAATAATACATGACTAGCTCTAGGGTAATTAGCGCCTCAATTATAAGCGTCATCATGCAAATTTAAGCACTAATTAACGTTGTTTCCGCAGGGAGAAGTGGTTTCAATGCAAGACCAGATTGACAACCTTTGGGATGTCAAGAAAGAGATAATTAAGATAGCAGGAGGAGCGGCCACGGATACTCTCTTTGCACAAGCTGCGTACGCTGTGGTTACCGGATCTAATGACTGGATCTTGTCTTTTTTCAACCCTATAGTACCCATTCGCGTGTCTCACACACCCACACTATATATAGACATTCTCATCGAAAATCTCCTTTCGCAAGTCGAGGTATTTTCAGATCCGTGTATATGTATATGTATATTTACAAATACATATTACATACCTATATGTATATATGTATGTATGTACGTGGCCATTTTAAAATCCGTGTGTGTGGATATATATATATATATATATGTATATGTATATATATGTATATGTATATGTATATGTATATATATATGTATGTATATGTATATATATATACATATACATATACATATACATACATATATATATATATATATAGATATATACATATGTATACATATACATATACATATATATATATATACACACACACATTTTCTTTCTCTTGAAATTGGCTTTTATTGTGTGTTAAAAACCAAGGAAAACAAACTCTCCCATATCATCATGAAATATCATAAAGTAGCTTTTTAAAGACTAACATTGAGGGTAAGTTAAAATCATAAAGTAGTAAAGATTAACATTGAGGGTAACTTAATTATAAAACCACTTAGAAGCTATACATATTGCTTGGACCTAAATCTTACTTTATCATCATCAGGCCATCTATGAAGCAGGTGGTAGAAGAATTTTTGTTGCAGGTCTTCCCGCCTTGGGTTGTTGCCCTTCTCAGTTGCTTGAGTACAAATCAAATGGTAGCTGTGTGGAGCACATTAATAAGATCGCAAGTGACTATAATGAGCGTCTCATACCCCAAGTCATAGCCCTTAATGAAAAACTTCCAAATGCTTCTATCATGTACATCAATATCTACACACCCATATTAATGGCAGCTCAGAATCCATCCCAATTTGGTAAGTTTATGTATTATTTATACTCAAAACTTAGTTTCTTGCATATCCTATAATAACATTTAGGCCTCCACAAACATTATATGTTACCTTTTAGGACTCCTTACACTCTTACATCTCTTGAGTAGGGCTCCTTACTTCCATCATCGCTCTTACATGTCTTTAGTAGGGCTTGTCCATGTTTACCCACCTAGGATCTCATGTGTGAGGAATTTACATCTCAAGGGTAGGATATGCATACCTCGCTTCCATATATACCCTTTTGGTTGGAATGGCTCTCACTATGTTCTCGCATCTCCCATGAGTAGTGAATACCTTGTCTATACCCATCTCACACTACAGTCTACAAGCCCATGAGTGTTGTGTGAGAATATTCATTTTATGAGGAGCCTCCTAGCATGTGATGAAGTGTTGATTCTTGCTTCTATTGAATGTAGGTTTCAAGACAGGAAATAATGCTTGTTGTGGGATAGGCAAATATAAAGGTTTCTTGACTTGTATAAATGGCCTCCAACCATGTGAAGATGTGCAAGATCACTTTTATTGGGATGCTTACCACCCAACTCAAAATTTCTACCCACAACTAATCGAGCTATTATGGAACAATGGCCCCCCATATACCTACCCAAGAAGCCTTAAAGAAGTATTTGAACCAAAGGCCAAGCCGACAAAAGTTGATTTCCATTCTGAATTGTAAGGGAAAGTCTATCAAATACAAAGAAAATGGTATAATGTACTATGTATAATTAGTTTACAAACTTTCACAAAAGAAAATGACACAATGTACTATGTATAATTAGTTTAAATATTTTTATAAGAGAATGGTACATTTGTACTACATGTATAATTAGTTCTCAAAGATTTTCACAAGATGGTGCAATATATCTATTAGATGTACTAAAATCGTGAAATGTGTGTTGCTACTTCCTTCGAAAAATTTCTACTTCATCATCATGAATGATACAGAGAACTTCATAAGATATTTGTTATGATGGCAAACATCTTATAATAGTTCTAAGTACTTTATAAGATAATGTGTTATAGTCCTAGTTTGATTCAAATGCAAGTAAAAACTATGACTAGGCTTAAAGAAATGCATTTGTGGATTCAAAAATCTCAAACTCGTAGGATTCAAAACATGACATTTGAACATGAAACATGTAATATGTGCAGGGAGTGTTAAGCATGGGATATCTAGGAGCTGTGTAGGATGATGGTGTGCCTTCGCATTCTCCTTAGTTGATTTTGCACATTTTGTTTAACATGGATAGTAGTAACATTCATAGAGTTAGGTGGTGATGGTAAAGCTAAGGTTGCTTGGCATAAGCAAATGTGTTAGTAGTTAAACTTGAGAGTATTGATGTATTATGGTGTTGTGGTTCTCTAAGTGCATGAAATGAGTACAATAAAGCAATTGTCTAGGCATAACAGATTTATACATTCATCATTACTTGCATGATTTTGTCTACATATCGATATCAAGAACCATATTAGCTCTCTTTGGAGATCTCTTATGCAAGTTACTTGGTGGTTATCTCGCCTCTTTAAGCTTTAACGTTTTTAGTCGTGCTAAGAGGAGAGAGATTAGAGAGAGGGGACTCGCAAAAGTGTGCAGGGTGTACACAATTTCAATATGCAACTATGCATGTGGCTATATCCATGTGTGGCTACAGAGAGCATTCCTGAGAGCTCAAAATATCCCAATATCACAGAATACGAAGCACAAAATGTGATCCCAATATCACAAAAAAAGAAGCACAAAATCTCATCCCAATATCACAAAAGAAGAAGCACCAAATATATTGTAATACAATCAGATATGGACTAAATCAAGAGTCACAAATTAAGAAAATATTTAATGAATTAGGGTGAGCTTGGCCCGACATCATTTGTCATATCTTTCATCAAATCGTTACATGCTAAATAGTCTATCTCAAGATCTATATGTCCTATTGTAAGATAAATAAAGATATGGACTAAATCAAGAGTCACAAATTAAGAAAATATTTAATGAATTAGGGTGAGCTTGGCCCAACATCATTTGTCATATCTTTCATCAAATCCTTACATGCTAATTAGTCTATCTCAAGATCTATATGTCCTATTGTAAGATAAATTAGATATGGACTAAATAAAGAGTCACAAATTAAGAAAATATTTAATGAATTAGGGTGAGCTTGGCCCGACATCATTTGTCATATCTTTCATCAAATCCTTACATGCTAATTAGTCTATCTCAAGATCTATATGTCCTATTGTAAGATCAACAAAAAAATATATCCCACTAGCAATGGACTCAACATCACCATCACCATCATTATGCAAGGATTCAATTCCTTCCTCATTATCTTGGATATAGACACTGTCATCTTGATTAGTTGGTGGTATCTCACGTTCTTTATCTTGTACTTGACCCTTCGCATGTTCATTTTGAACTATCACTTTGTCCATGAGCTCTTGAACATCCCTATCTTGAAAAATACTTGTCAACATCCCTATCTTGATTGAGGAGAGACTTGTATGACAAACCACCATTTCTTGTCATTTATATCCACATGAAACACAACCTTGAAAGAAGAAACACATCAAGTGTAAATTAAGCATGGATAAGGATGATATAATAAAAGCTTATGCTTAGAATTTACTTGCTCATAATGGTGAGGTAGCACAAATATGACCCTCTTTGTTTGCCAAAATTTTGTGGAATCGATTTCCATAAATCCATTTGGATGCCTGTTTATAGTTGCTTGAGCACCTTCACACACATCCTTGAACCACTTCACATCCAGTATTGAAATTTGGAATGTCCTGAATCCAACCTTTAGGATAATTTGAATCATATACCACAATAATCAAGCATTGCACCACTTTCTTGCTCAAAGTTTGCCATAACCCCACAATCTTGGGTATTTCTCTTTGTGTTTATACATTGACTACGAAAATGCCTTCCTTCGGACCACATGGCATTGTGTACCTTATACTACCACCAACACCAAACGAAATATATTTATGATATTGAATAACCATATCATGAGATTCTAATTGAACAAAAAAAAGAGAAAGTAGAGACACACTTACATGAGGCTTGCATCCTCTTGCGTACTCCCACTCTTCTTATATCACCATCTCTCCATGTTCTTCATCCTTTTCCATTTCTTCGTAAATCCAATCAATAGTACAATCTTTTGGAAGTGATGAAAGCTCCGTAGGAAATGGCAAGCCTCCCGAATTCATCCTAATTCCTCTTCTCTCCTCATATCAGTTTATCCTCACCTCTCTATACCTTGCCACCCACCTCTTCATAACTTCACTATTGAGAATACAAAATGTATTCACCTTCCTCAACATTGATGTAACCAATCTCCTTGCTCTTCCTTTATGGTACATGGGACACCATGCGCTCATCTACCTCAGTACTCCACAATCATGCCATTGTCGAGAGAGATACTCTAAAATGTGGACACATGATTTTTGCACTAACCAACCCTCTACCATGATTTCTTATAGCCTAGCTCTTTTCCTAACAAAATCCTTCAAGGTCTTCATGAAATGCTCAAGGAAGAACATCCACCAAACATACACAACATCGCACACCGACACTTCATCTATCAAGTGTACCACAAGATGTAATTTACTAGTGAGGATAGTTCTAGGGGGGAGGTTTTCCTCTATCATGCACACTGCCTCCATTGCCATTACTCAGGTTGCATCAATGGTGGATGGATGGAAGAACTTATGTACCTAAGATGGAGTTGAGTCCATTTAATTAGCATGACATATCTTACAAACTAGCGTAACAATAAAATAACACCATCTTAGAGGTTTAGTTTTTAATACCTCACCACAGACCCACTTTGTAGATGGCCTTGCACACTTTTAGATCTCCACACCCACTCATGACAATGGAAAGAATGAACTATGTAACACAAAACATTGCAATCAATGTTATGTAATTATAATGAAAGATCGTCATGAAACTTATATAAGTAAAAGATCGTCATGAAACTTATATAAGTAAATTGAACATACTGGAAACATCTTATGCCAATCATGCATTTTTAGACCATATAATTGACCATCGACACCTGCACAACCAATGAAATGTCTAAGACTAGAGAGGAATAAACCAACCTACATCTTCAAACTTATCACTAAGTTTGACGGGTATGGAGATCCCATGTCTTATCTGGAGATGTTCAACCATGTTTGTAAAGAATTTAGCCATGTGGAGATCAGGTTAAGTTGAGTGCCATGGAGATCCCATGTCTTATCTAGAGATGTTCAACCATGTTTGTAAAGCATTTAGCCATGTGGAAGATCAGGTTAAGTTGAGTGCCTTTGGCCTCACCCTGGATGGAAAAGCAGGACAGTGGTTTTGATCACTAAAAGTGGAAGACAAGGCTACCTTTGATGCCTTGAAAGAGGCTTCCAAAGTTAGGTATTCTACACAACTTGATGGAGTTTGATCAAATAGTTACACAATGTAAGATAGAAAGAGGGAGAATCTATCTGGGACTATATCAATCAGGTGAGATATCTTCACTCTCGCTATAACAATAGAGACAAGTTCTTTGACGAAAGACTGGTCGGGCGATTCCTAGAGGGCCTTAAAGAGGTAGCCCTACACAATTCCCCATATGCTCTGGGGAATAACTCCTTTGAGCAATGCTGTATAAGCACCATAGATTTTGAGGACAATTTCAAGGGAGCTCGTTCCCAAGAATTGTATGAGGACACTTCTGAAGCCTCCTTTACAACCACAAGCACTAAATTGGAAGGAAAGGGAAAAGTCCTATTTAGGACAACAAGTAGAGGAGCTAGTAGCTGCATTAATGTAGCAAATGACCCAACAATGGAGAGAAGGCCAAGGTCATGACCAAGTTGGGCAACCTCATCTCTACCCCAAGAGAGAACCAGTATGGTGTCTTATTTATCGAGCAAACCATACTAGTATGGAGTGTCCACATTTTAGACCCCAACCCACTCTTTATTGTGCTTACTACCAAAGGTGGGGCAATCACAAAATCTCCAACTACTACCACCAAAGAGGTGCTCAAGCAAGGGGTCTACCATAGGCCTTGCCACCTAACTTAAGACAATTGTTGGCCTGCCAACCCCAGCACAACACAATGCACCTCCACCTAGCCATGAAATGGCCCCACGACGAGAGGAATCCTCAGGGTACCTGAAGTACCCTTGCCACCCCCATACTACATGGAATAAGGGTTTGGAGTGATGCTTTGTGCACGTTGCAAAACATCACTTGTAACATCACTTTTATGACGTTACACATCAAAAAATTGAGCCAGCCAACCAAAAGTCACATTTTGTGTCACTCGTCATGAAAAGATAAAGGGGAGAAGAGAGCTTGAGCTCTTGCAAGCACACATACACTCACACAAACCCTAGAAGAGAGCACACAAGGTGAGAGGCTGAAAATTCTTCTTCTTCTTTACACAACAAAAAGGAGGTCTACAAAGAAGATAAAGTGTCTAACACACATAATAGAATATATACAAGTGGTCCATAATGTGAACACACTGAGGAGTGGGCAGATGTGGACTAGTCAGTGTAGTCCAACTGTAGAATCTCTGGCGAAGATATGTCGGTGCCAACTACCAAACCCGCTAGTGATATAAATGTCGAACGATCAGGCAGGCGCCTCGTGAGTATCAACTCATGTTAAGCTTACACTCCCCCTCAAGCTCAACTCTAGCTCATGAACTCCAAGCATATCTCAAAATCTGTGGAGCTTCTCATCTCCCATGGTCTTTATGAAAATGTCAGCAACCTGATCATGTGTGCTGACATACGCCAAGTTGATGTCGCCTGCCACCAAGACTCACTCTCTGATGAAGTGGTAATGCACCTCAATGTGTTTTGTCCGCGCATGAAAGACTGGGTTCCTGGCCAACAGTATACTGCTAAGATTGTCACAATATATGACAATCTTTCTCTCCACATGCAACCCCAAATCAGCAGCTTGCATAACCAAGCTATCTCACATGCTGCCATTGCAGCTCCTCTATACTCTGCCTTTATACTCGACAAGGAAACTATGGACTGCTTCTTGCTCCTCCATGTCACAGCAACACTCCCCAATGAAAACATAAATCCACTGGTAGATCTCCTATCTCAAATTTTACTTACCCAATTTGCATTTGTGTACCCATATAGCTCCAATCGTAGACCTGCTGCATAAAACAATGCATAATCAATAGTGGTCCTCAATTATCAAAGTGTACATCGCTCACTGTCAAGATGTGGTTTGCGCAGAACCTACATAAACTGGCTCTCTAAGCCAACAGAGTGTAGCTCAAATCTAGCCTGCTAATTGTGACATAGATCAAACTCTCCACAATCTTCATGTACATGGTGGGATCCTTCAGCACATAACCTGCATCCACACTAAGCTTGCCATTTTGATCTAATGGCACTGAGATAGGCTTACAATCAACCATCCCACACTTGGACAACATGTCCAATGCATACTGTCTCTATGACAGCCAAATACCCTCAGGTGTCGAATGACCTCAATTCCCAAAAAATAGCATAGATCTCCCAAATCCTTCATCTCAAACTTTCTTTTGAGAAGAATTTTCACATGTCAATCTCTTCCAAGTTGTCACCCCCAACAATAAGATCATCTACATTTATGGTGATGATCGTAATACCCTTATCACTCTTGCATACATACAAAGAGTGATCTATATCTGCCATATGAAAACCAATAGTGACAAGATACTCAACAATCTTGTCATGCCATGCTCACGGAGCTTGCTTCAGCCCATTACAAGGCCTTACGAGCGAAGCTTACATATATACTCTGGGTGACCTGTATCCTCAAAACCTGGTGGCTGATCCATATACACCTCTTCTTGCAAGTCACCATGCAAGAACACATTTTTTACATCCATCTAATGTAAAAACCAGCCTTTAGCTGCTGTAGCCACCACCGCAATCACAACTCTCACAGTTGCCCTGGCACAAATGTCTCTTCATAATCAATCCCATATGTGTGCGCATATCCTTTGGCTATCGATCTAGCCTTGTACCTTCTTATGCTACCATCACTGTTATGTTTCACCTTATACACCCACTTACAACCAATAGCTTTCTTGCCTTCAGGCAAGCAATGGTACCAAATCCCAAGTCTCATTTCCATACAATGCATCCATCTCCTCATCCCATAGCTTTCTCCCAACACACATTTCCAATAGCCTCATAAAAACATGTGGGTTCTACAACCTGCACAACTTTTGACATATATGCATAGTGATGTGCCACATAACCATCATAAGTCGACCTCTGCACAGGATTTTTAACTCTTCCATATCTTCGTAACTTTGCCTTCATGGCTTCCATAGCCTTCTTCACACCAGGTGTCCTCATTGTTTGCTGGAATCCCAGGCTCCTCATCTCCGATCCACTAGAATCTCCATCAACAAGAGAACGCCTTGCAGAAATGTCAGGCATACCAAGGGGCTCAACCACTCTCTCTTTGCCTTTATGTGATGTACCAACCACATTTTCAGGATTGGTATTATGACACAGCCTACCACTCCATGGTCTATCAACAGATTTGCTGGATGAGGACTCTCCTGGTCCAATCAATGACTGTGATTTGCTGACTTACATTCTGTGCAACCACATTTCCACTTACATCAGCCCTAATAGCATCCTTTGTTGAGATATCGAGCTCATCTAGTGAGGTGGTGGACAATGATGACCCGCCGCCTGGTGGATAGGCCCCACACTTACACCACTGGCATGGTTGGTGAGATCATGGGTGATATGCGGCCATTGGGATGACAGGCTATGTGACAGCCATTCTAAAGACTAGCATAGTATAGCGCCAGCTCATTTAGTTGGGTTCACACTATAGAGAACCCTAGTATGTATTTGGTTGAGTACCTTTTCATAGTGTGTACTCTTATCTTTGTATATGGTGTGTTGAGTGTTGTGTGAAGAAGAAGAAGATTTTCAGCCTCTCACCTTGTGTGTTCTCTTTTAGGGTTTTGTGAGTGTGTGTGTGCTTTGCAAGAGCTCAAGCCCTCTTCTCCCCTATATCTTTTCATGGTATCAGAGCCTGGTTCATGCTAAGGGCGGAGCTGTAAGCAAGAGAAGCACAGGAAGCGGTACAAGGGTAAGAGCTTCATCTACTCTTCCCTATTTGTGTTGGCGACTACACCCTTGTTGGGAGCTCTACGGGACGCACCGGCAAACGATCTCTAATTGAGGAGCTTTCTTCGCGGGAGTAAAGCTATAGGGCAACTATAAGGTCCTCTATTGAACAACATTTTTCGGGTCGAAAACATGTTTCGGGCGTGTTAGGACCTCCGTTTTTTGAAAAGCCGATTTCGAGCACTGTGGGTAAGTCATCGATTCTGCAGAATAGAATTGCAGGAAGATAGAATGGTTGTGTAGACATTGTGTGTGCCGCAAGGAGGTCAACAGTTGCCATTGGGTGTATGTATGCACATTGAGGTCACTAGTTGTGACCTCAAATGTCACTAGTTGTGACATTTGAGTGTAGTACAGTACCGCTGCAGAAAATATAGCAGTTTGTGCAAGACAAACCAGAGTGCTGTTTCTGGTAAATTTGTGTCACGCAAGATGTCAAATGACCACACAAGGAAAGTGTGGGTATACTTCATGAAGGAGAAGGGTGAGGTGTTCACTCATTTTTAGAATTTTAGACTTATCGTTGAAAAGCAAACAGGGAAATATGTAAAGTGTCTAAGGTCAGATGGACGGGGAGAGTACTTCTCCAATGAGTTCTTTGAATTTTTAAAGAAGAATGGTATTCGGAGACAGTTTACATGCAGATACACTCCGCAACAAAATGGAGTTGCTGAGCAAAAAAATAGGCACATTCCTGAGATTGCGCGAGCATTGATAGGAGAGAAGAATATGCCGCATAGCTATTGGGGCTGAGGCTGTTTCTACAGTAGTGTACATCATGAACAAGACTCCAACTGCAACCATACATGATGTAACTCTAGAGGAGAGGTTTACTAGCAAAAAACCTGATTTGTCTCATTTGAAAGTCTTTGGATGCATTGCATATGCGCATGTGCTAGATGAGCTAAGAACTAAGCTGGATCCAAAAGCTGAAAAATGTGTGTTTGGGTATTCCCTTGAGCAAAAGGGGTACAGGTGTTATAACCCTGCTACACGTGAGTTCAAGGTAAGCAAGGATGTTGTTTTTGATGAGATGAGCAGCTGGTATGCTGCTGAAAAAGAAGTTGTTAGGGCTGATATGAGTGGAAATGTGGTTGCACAGAATGCAAGTCAGCAATCACAGTCTTTGAGTGGACCAAGAGAGTCCTCATCTAGTGGTCTAGTTGATAGACCATGGAGTGGCAGACTACATCATAATACTAGTCCTGCAAATGTGATTAGTACATCACATAAAGGTAAAGAGAAAGTGATTGAGCCCCTTAGTATGCCTGACATTTCTGCAGGGCAGTCTCATGTTGATGGAGAGTCTAGTGGCTCAGAGATGAGCCTTGATGAGGATCTTGGGATACCAGCTATGAGAACACCTGGTGTAAAGAAGGCTATGGAATCCATGAATGCAAAGCTGCGAAGATCTGGGAGAGTGAAGAATCCTGTGTAGAGGTTTACCTAATGATGGTTATGTGGCACATCACTATGCATACATGGCAAAAGTTGTACAGGTTGTAGAGCCCACATGCATGCCAGTGGGATGACACGCTGTGTGACAGCCATTCTAGAGACTAGCATAGTTATAGTGCCAGCTCATTTAGTTGGGTTCACACTATAGAGAAACCTAGTATGTATTTGGTTGAGTACCTTTTCATATAGTGTGTACTCTTATCTTTGTATATGGTGTGTTTGAGTGTTGTGTGAAGAAGAAGAAGATTTTCAGCCTCTCACCTTGTGTGTTCTCTTTTAGGGTTTTGTGAGTGTGTGTGTGCTTTTGTAAGAGCTCAAGCTCTCTTCTCCCCTACCTGCATCTTTTCATCCTTTTCAACAGCATACCGGCTACTGATCTCATCAAATACAACATACCTGCTAGTTAAAAGTGTCATCTCAACTATAACACTTAAGGGTTTTCCTTTGGCTTTCAATAATCATGAAACACCACAACTTTTTTTTCTAAGGTAGTGGCTAGAAAACTTTGTATTGTTTAATGGGGAAGTGCTCCCAAACTCTAGCTTCAGTCATTTGCTAGATAATTTTCCCAAAAGAGAAGTGTACAATCTTTATGTGGAGTCAATGAGGGACATAGTGAACCATTCTCTTTCACTTCCCTCATCAAGATATGGAGATAATACTTTTCACCATGTGAAAATTCCCAAGAAGAGTAGGATGGGTGTTTATCAAATTTGTGCAGAGTTGAAAGCAAAGTGGGATACATCAAAGAGTGCACAAGAAAAAGGTAAGTTTAAATAATTAAATTTGGATCTTTGTCTTGTGTTGTAATGAATCATGGTTTTCTTTTGCACTTTTTGATTAAACCTTTGAATATTTATGCGGTGTCCATTCTACAAGCTTTGAAGTTTCATAGAGAACAACATAGCACAGAGCATCGGAAATTATCAAAACATAGGAAAAAATGCTTACAAAAAAAGAAGAAGTACTTAGGTTTGGTCATTGATGGAATGGATCAAAAGAAAACTATGTTGCCTTACTTCATATGTTCACCCAAAAATTTTAAGGAAGAAAATTTTATCCAAGTTCATGTGGTTAGAGCATTAGTCTTCAATGGCATCATGTGAAAAGTCTTCATAAATTTTCTTAACATTCACAATGATCCAAACTTGAGAGTTAAAATTGTTCAAAACGTCATTGGAGAGAGTGGCCTAGTGCTTATTGCTATACTCTGATTCCATTGCTACTTCCTATCACTTCAGCTTCCCATTCTGTGCTACTGCTATGTTGCTCTGCCTATAGGTTAATGCTCTATGCACTGTTGGTGCTTGTTGCTTGCTGCTTGTTGCTTGTTGCTTGTTGCTTGTTGCTACTTCTACTTTTTTTGGTGCTTCCCTCGACTCCTACGCAACTACACCTTGCGGGCTATTGTTGAAAGTGTTGCTTTGCTAGCTGTTGTTTGATTGTACTGCTTCACTAGTAGCTACTCAAAGAACTTGAAGCTTTAAGAGCTTCTCCTTTAGCAAATCAAATATAGATAGCTCCACACATAGCTTCAAGATGAATGCAACACATTTCTTCAGGTCTCCAAGGCTCCAACAGTTCAAGCCACAAAAAACTTATCTCCTTCTCTCTTGACTAGGCTTCTCTAATACCATGTTAAGAACGTGAGTGGGCTTGAGAGAATTCATGAAAGAAGATGTAAACATGCAAGGAGCTTCAAAACTTGTGAGGGAGAGAGAGATCCTTATCCAACTTCTATGTTAGATTCACTAAGGGTTCACACTACAATGTGTGACTCAACATTTTATACATAAATTTAGGGTTCTCATCCCCAAATTCAAAAACACACACACACACATTACATGGTTGCCCGTACATGCTTTGCCAAGTACAAACACACACACACACAATTTACAATGTCCTTCTTACATAGATGGAGAGGTTCCAACAAGCTTGGGTTCTTGTTGGTGGGACACACACATAATCAGATCGATCAAATGTTCTATAGATTCTCTGTCAAATTGGCAAAGAAAAGTTCTTTTAATCTTCCTCAAAATTATTCTGTGTTACATGATGTATACATTCCACAGCCAAGTATACAAATTATAGAGTAAACATATGACTTCATATTTTTTGCAGGAGATGGTACAAATGCGTCTTAGTTTATGCAACTCAATGACGATAGTTTTCAGCATTAGTTTAAAATTGAGCATTAAAATTGAGAAAAGGGAAGAAGAAACCCTCATGTGGTGAAAAAAGTACTCAAACTTTGATGCATGGCTCCTAGAGGAAGGTCTCAAGTTTCTATTGTTTATTCCACAACATGGAATTGCCTTGGCAAAGTACATGTTGATCTCTTCGACAAATGACATGCTAAAGTCTCAGAAGGAGACTCGCCTGCCTGCTGTGCTGCTGATTGATTTTATTCAATGCTTGATTAAAATTAAGGAGACAATATATGCTGCACATGTGTATTTTCTAGTAAGCCCACTAGAATGGTGGGAAACGTTTTTTGTGAAGCAAGAGAAACTGGTTGAAGAGCTAGAAAAGACACTAACTAGTTCCATTTTTGTGGTGTGAAAGTGGACTTCTTGCATAAACCAATATAGTTGCAACTAGTGGTTCCAATGATTTGGCAATTACAGAGGCATTGTTAGCAATGGCTCATGGAGAAACAAGGGAAATGTATCTAGGACCTAGAAAGACCACAAAACACCGACAACAAGAGAAAGAAATGTGGGAAGGCAATTTAAACAAGTGAGTGAAGGAACAATGATTGTTGTGCTTGCCACCAACAATGAGAACAATCATCCATTCTTGTTGGCAAAAGTCAAAAAAGTTTTTTAGGAGTGAAATGTTTTGAGTGATGTGGAAGTGCACTGGTACCGAACAACAAGAGAAGATCCGCTCAAAGTAAAGTATGATCCAGAGATGTTGAAAAGTGGTAGTTGATGTGCAAACACATTCAATCTGCAGGATGTAGAAATCGTTGTGTATGGATTTGATTTGAAAAAATCTGATCACTTGCGTGAAAAAAACATTGAGATTTTACAACAAAAGGTAAAAGATCTCTCTTAGTTCTAAGGAAGAGAACATGATTTGTCAGTGTTCTAAAGATTTCTTTGTATTTTATTGACATGGAATAGAAATTTATTTTTCTTGCATAACGTTGGACATTAACTACAGTTTTTTTGATTTATTGTGATGAAATATGCTCAAAAAAATTAAAAAAATAGTGCTTTAAAAAAATTTTATAGACGAAGTTATGCTTTTTTCTATTTTTAAAAAAAACCATTTTAAAGGTTTTTTTGAGAAAACATGCTTGAGTGCACATTTGCACCATTTAGTGAACATTTTTCATGACTCGATGTTTGGTGTAGCTTCTAGCTTTTCAATCTCTTTTTGAGCATTTGCCACTCCCCTCAGTGTCTGGGGTTCTTCAACCGCCACCGGTTTAGCTTCCTTCCTTGTTACTTCTTCTTTTTTTCAACCATTCCCTCATCAGAACCATCTTGGTGGTGGATGAGGTTTCAACCATTCCCTCATCAGAACCATCTTGAATTACCACTATAGAGTCTCCTTGCCCCACCTTATTTGTTCTTCTTCTCCTTCTCATCATTCATGTAGAAGGTCTAGCTAATAGTTCTCCCTTAACTTCTGGGGTCTTTAATGCTTGCACTCAAGTTATGATATTGAGTGTGGCATTTTCACCACGCTTGATCGCACCCCAATAATTTGGAGTCCTATGGTTGGATTGGTGTTTATTACATTGCCTTTGTAAGGACAACCCTTGATTAGATGGTCAACTCAATCTAGGGTGTGTGTTGTCTTGAGTAGTTTTCAGGTTTATCGCATTGATCTTATGAGGACACTCAGCCACTCTTGGTAAGGTCCTTTGGTAGTGGTAGAATTGCAGTGGTGGGGGCTCTTGTTTGCTATGTGGCATTAATTTCCCTGCCCTTCCATTGCACTATTGCAGCTTGGAACACTAGTACTAGCATATTCCCTTACATTAGAAAATACTACAGGGTTACCTCCCAAACTGTCATCTATCTCTTCCATGGTTGGTCGAGGCTCCCATGCATATTCTTCTTCCACCGAAACCTCTTCAATGATCATTTGACTGATTGGCGTTATGCAAAGTGCTGGTGGTTGTGGTGGTAGAACAAGTGGCGGTATCGGTACTTTGGGTACACTCTATACATTCCTTTCATCTAGTTTTGCATGTTTGACAAATTTGTCCTTGGTGCAAGCCCTTGCCTAGGTGGTGTAAGTAAAGCTAGTTGTCGTGACTCGTGTAGAAGGTAACTGACGTATTCACAAAAGTTGTGTCAGACATGGGTACCTACACATACTCGTATCATGGTTCCCAAGTTGCATACAATGTGCACAATACATCAATGGGCGAGGCCTCAATTCAGGACACTCAATTGAGCTCATGTGATTTTGCCGACATATTGAGCACCATACCAACTGTCGTCACATGGGTATAAGTGTTGTTTTTGTGGGTACATCCCTTACCTCATGCAGTGCTTAGCTCATCTAAAGTCATATCCTTTATTCATCTCTCTGAGTTTTTCATGCATGTTCGGCCCAATGCATGCAATGAACTTACCATAGTGACAGATTTGGTATCATCAGGTTGTGGTAACTCAATCATGTTATCCACCGCAAAGTCGATGGCTAGCTTGCAATAATCATCAAACGATGTTGGTTTGGCCAACATCAAGTAGTCATGCATACTAGTATTCCTTACTCCCGTACGGAAGCATGGTAGCAATTGCTCATTTTTCAACCTCTCCCTAGCCATACACCTTGAGTTTAGGTTTTTTAGACAAGATATGTAACCTCTCATTGACTCGTGCTCCTCTTACTTGATGTTATACAATTGAGCCACAAGGCTCCACTTGTCTCCTCTACACTTTGTGAAAAACTAGGTTTGAACACACTCTTAAGTCATGCAAAAGTAATCCTATCATCTGACTTAAGTGATCAATACCATTGATGCGATTTCCCTTTTCGTGAAGGGAAAACACAAGTATTTTTATTTGGTCACAGTGATCGATCCACAAGTCTCATAGGTTGTGGTAACTCAATCATGTTATCCACCACAAAGTCGATGGCTAGCTTGCAATAATCATCAAACGATGTTGGTTTTGCCAACATCAAGTAGTCATGCATGCTAGTATTCCTTACTCCCGTACGGAAGCATGGTAGCAATTGCTCATTTTTCAACCTCTCCCTAGGCATACACCTTGAGTTTAGGTTTTTTAGACAAGATATGTAACCTCTCACATTGACTCATGCTCCTCTTACTTGATGTTATACAATTGAGCCACAAGGCTCCACTTGTCTCCTCTACACTTTGTGAAAAACTAGGTTTGAACACACTCTTAAGTCATGCAAAAGTAATCCTATCATCCGACTTAAGTGATCGATACCATTGATGCGATTTCCCTTTTCGTGAAGGGAAAACACAAGTATTTTTATTTGGTCACAGTGATCAATCCACAAGTCTCACACACCGATTCGAATATTTCTAGGTATTATATGGCATCACCATCACTTCAGAATTTTGACATTAATCTTGCCACCACGTGATTGGGCTTGACGAGTGTAATTGCTCTTTCTAGTGTCAGTGTGCAGTACACCTAGCTCCCTAGCAACCCCCCTTCCTATTGCTTCGGCTGTTCTTACGGCTGTTCTTAATAGATTTGTAGGTGTTGTAACTTCCATATGAGGGGCTGTGCTCATTGGGACCCTTGGTGGGGCCTCATATGCCATCCTATCTATCCCTCCCCTATCTCAACCTTTTACAGCTCAAGCATGTCGATTTATATGTACACATGTGTTATATGCACATTATGTGTGCATATACTAGGAGGCTAACCCACATTAGGCTTGTGAGCATGGGAGCATGGGAACAAGCTCTAGTGGAGCATGGGTTAGGACTAACCTTAAGGGTTAAGGTTAGGGTCAGGCATCCAAGCGTCACACATGGGAAATGCAGAGTAAAGAGTCACTTGAGGGCCCTCCTATATAACAGGGGCATGGGGCACACTCAAGGGGGGCTAAGGCTATGTTATCTTGAGGCTAGGTTATGATATGATGTCCTCTTGTATAGAGGATTATATCTACTCACCTACCATTTCACACTATAGCTACATGTTGCTGGATTGGAGTTATACCTCTTGATGGTCTTGATGGTATGGGACATCAAGGTAAGGGTATGATGTACTTCATTATAATTCATGTGTGCATCCCCCTTGGGCTCGGGGGTGGTCAGGTAGATGAGTTTATGCCTGATTTATGCATGTTTATGCATAACAATTATTTAGAGAGATCTGAGGGTTTTAACATGGGTCACGTCGTGGAACTGGGAGAGTTTCCACGTTTCTCTTTACACCATCATCCAAGTCTTCTCCTCCCAGGCTCCCTTCTTGTAGCAACATTCCTCCCATGTACTCCTAGAACTCTGAGGTTCTTAACATTGCATCTACCTCAACCTTGGTCTAAGTTTTCTCCAAATCTCCTCGTCGTCACATGACAATTCCTTGTTTCCTAAAAAACGTACTAAGCGGGTAGGTCACCTCGAGGCTCCTCTAGAACAGGCTCTAGGGTTGGCATACAAGAATAAACACACTCCGAGCGACCAAAACCCAGCAAGAAACATCTCTGAGCAAGTGCAAAAAATCCGATAACCGAATTTTCCAATGATAATATTAAAACATACATTTTCTATGTTAAATTCAAGAAGCCAGTAGAGCAAAACTTTCTCAACAAACAAGCAACTTTTTCACTGATTCATTGTGGTCACGTACTTCAGCTTGTGACTATAACTCTCAAGAATAACATTGGGAGTGTTCAACATGGGGCACTTATGTCTCACGCTACATTGTTTGCTATGAACATGCTACATCTCAAGAGAGTTTATGCATGCCTCTTCCATTATTTAATTAGCCAAATTAGCAAGCTTGTTACCAGAGGTTGTAGCAACCTACACACTATAGAACTTGTCTCGTATGCCCTTAAGTGGCAGACCAGTTCCCAAGTGCTTTCCTATAAGAAGTGCTTTATGGTTTCACATATACACACACGGCCATGGCAAAGCTCAATGCCATGGCTATGGTGATCCTCCAAACTAGGAATCCATGGCCACATTTGATCCTTTAGAGTGGACATCCATGACCATGGCATTGAGCTTTTCCATGGCATTGAGCTTTTCCATGGCCGTGTATAGAAAAACAAATTGGGAAGCATCCCACATTGGCCATGGATTGAAAAAAAAAAAGGCCCTTCTAGTCTCATCACTACCTAATCAACGGGTCAAGCATCCCATACCTATAATTTTTTGAACATGTGTGTGTAAGATTGTGTAAAATGTGTGTTAGCATGCACATGTGAAAGAATGAATGTGTAGGTCGCAGGATTTAATCCCAAGACCTCTCCCTTACTACGATTTGAAATAACCTTGAGCACACACTTAAATAACCTTGTGAAAGAGTGCATGTGTAGGCGGTCGGCGCACCAAAGCATATCTAGCATTTGTTGGCCACCCATATGGAGAGACACTGGCCAATCCCACTAGCTTTCTCATTGGTGGTAATGCAAGGGAAGCCTCAACTGCTATTACGCAGCAGTGTTATCTGGACTTATGGCCATGCAAGTGTTGATAGCTGCCATGACAGCTCATGCCATCTCTTCATCACCAAATGAGCTTCCTGCACAAGAGGAAGCGTGAGGGGAGTTTGCTTAAGAAGCGCAAGGATCTGTCTGCGCCTGCGCTGTTGCCACGTCCAGTGCTAAGTGTCACCTCTATGTAAGTGGATAAAAATAGAAAATAATGCTATATAGCCTTGGCGCATGAGAGCTTAAAGATGCAGATCTTCGTCACCGGCAAGACCATCACGCTCGAGGTCGAGAGCAGCGATTATACCATTGACAATGTCAAGACCTTGCAAGATCCAGGACAAAGAAGGAATTCCTCCTGATCAGCAACACCTGATATTTGTTGGCAAGCAGCTAGAAGATGGGCGCACCTTAGCAGATTACAACATTCAAAAAGAGTCTACTTTACATTTGGTTTTAAGGTTGCACGGTGTCATCATTGAGCCGTCACTGATGGCATTGGCAAGGAAATACAACCAGGAGAAGATGATTTGTCGCAAGTGCTATGCACGTCTGCATCCCCCAGCTATGAATTGCAGGAAGAAGAAGTGTGGACATTGCAATTAGCTTCAACCCAAGAAGAAGATCAAGTAGATGCTGACCATGGGTTGCCATTCGTTGGAGTCCTTGGCTTCTCGCTTTACTTAAGAATTTCTGTGTATTGGAGTGTAGTTCAGGTAGCCTAATGGTGGGGCCTCTTGCTCTTTTTGATGATGTTTTAAGAACAAAAATTTTGTGCTACTTTTTATTGGCGAATTGATAATTACGACGCATTCATGTGTTCTAAATCTCAAAAAAAAATAGAGAGAATATTCTTTACAAATTTTGGTTCCTATTAAATTTGGTGATTCCCTAAAAAGTGATCATTAGGAGGCTTTAAAGGGGTGAATAGTCACCAAAAATATGGATTTTCAAAGGGAATATATGTATGTTATATATAAATACTAGGAAATAAGCCTTGAATAAGAGGAGAAATGTATTGGGCCACAACCTTTGGCTACATATCTCCCCAAAAAAAAACAAACATTGGCCTTAGCTTAGAGCTATAGTGATTGTAAAGCAAAGACCAAGTGCAACTTTGAATAGAGAGAAAGCAATAAGGATTTATCCAAATACCTAGGTGTCCAAGCTAGTGGTAAGTAGGGACTTATACAGCATTGGTGGGTACACCTGATAGGACCAAAGAAAGCTCTCAAAGTGGTAGTCCAAAAATAAACAATGATGAGAACCCCTATGATGACTAGTGAGCTTTGACAGTCCCTCTTTGACTTCTTTCGGTGGTTTTTTGCTAGATTTGGGGTGGAGCTTTTATACTACACTAATATTCCCATTAGTCCTTTTTTTGCCTTTATCTCTTTCATATGGAGTGGTGTCCTTTCTATGACTCTCTTTTTGGTTATTCTAATGAATACGAACTAGCAAATATTCTCGCAATTAGTGCTGTCATTTATGTGACTCTCTTTTGGTTGTTCTGTTGAATACAAATTAGCAAATATTAAAATAGTCAATTAAATATTATGAGAACCATCCTTCATTTGGTGAATAAAGGATCACTCTTAATAAGAATATTATGAGAAGCACCCTTCATTTTGCTCAGAATATTAACATTTGCTAATAGCCATCCTCTCGAATGAATACTCTTCATCTCTTTAATTGTCCAGTCTCATGTTTCCTCAAGGTCATTGTTGTCATGACAATTTGAATTATATTTGATTTTTATTCGGTTCATTGCTCTGATATGTGTTCATAGATCATCAAGATGAATCAATGCTTGAAAACCACATGGTTGCAAGGTGAGGAAGTGTTGGTTGTTTCGTTGTAACCCTAAACCCTTAAATGAAAATGCGTGTTAATACATTTAAAAGCTATTACAAGACCTGGGGATCCATCACCTTGAGCACTGTATGGTTTTTGTAGTCGCTCGAGTTTGGGGCTTGCTCGGTTGTGTTCGCTCAGTGTCTTGTAACACTCATGGCATACCCTTGTCCATTGCCAATTCAACCTCTCTAGCACTTCCTCGTGCTAGAGACCAAGCTCTCTTCATTCCTTGATCCCTTGAGACTAGAAGAATCTTCTCCATGTATTGCCATATCAAATACATGTCTCGCGGCCAACTCCCTATGGAGATTTAAGCTAGTTTTCTCTTGTTCAATCCTTCTAATTTGGGCTTATGCTTCTCTCATTCTTTCCTTAATCTCTAGTTCTATGTAAGTGGCCCTTATAAGATCCCTTTGTATTGGAGTATAATTTACCGCGAGTTAGTGGTGATGGTTCCCCCCTTAGTTGTTGTTGTGTAATTCGAGGTCTTTCATTACTCACTTCTCGATCCAAGCTAAATGGTTGTCCCTTGGCAACTTGTTCAGCTTCCCTTTCAAGCTCCTATCCATATCCTAGGATTACTTAGGCTAAGCTCGTGAACCCTCCAAATAGAGAAAGAAGTCCCCTTCTCCCCTAACCAATTCCTTATTAAGAGGATTCTCCATGGATTCCTCACTACTTGATGATTCAAAAGAATTTAGCATGTGTAAGGCAAATATACTCCTTTGCATGCTTATGTGTGATCTCACCCTAAGCTCATTTAGTAGGAGGATCCTTGTTGGTTGGATGCACTATCATCAAGGACGATGTCATCACCAACAAGCCTTCCCGACCTTAAGTGCATGAAATGGTTTTAAGTGGCCAAAATTTTATATTTCGATCACACATTTGGAATTATCAAATCTATAGCTGACAGGTTCCTATAGAATCACGACATATGTCTATGCATCATGATTGTGATTACAACAACAATCATGCCAAAATTTCAGTTTATTCTCAACTGCTCTCACAACTTCCCCTACTGTCAAGAAGTCCTTAGAAACATCCCTGAGCACTTCTCCTATTGAATTTGAAGATATCATTTGATGTGATTTTTTTAGGGTTGAGAATCATGGCCGTGAACCTCTACAAAATCAAGCAATGGTCTTTACCCAAACAAGTCCAAAGATTGTTCAAATGAATAATACCCCTAGTCAGAGTTTCTCTATGTTATTTAGTCAGAGTTTCTCTATGTTATTAAAAGGTCAAGATCTATCATCGTAATTGGTGATGTGGCAATCATGGCATGGTCGGCAATCACGGGTGTGATTCTTTAAGTGTGATTCATGGCATGGCAATCATGCACTGTGACATGATTGGTGACATGTCAATAATCATGGACATGATCAGTAATCACGGACATGATTTTTAATTGTAAATTATGACAGGGCAATCAATGGACGTGATTAATCATGGACCCTGATTCATTATTCATGATGACATTTAGATAGTGCCTCTACACCCTCCTTTTCCCTTGGTGTCATTAGGATCATGGTCCCCATAGGCCCTTTATGTGTTTTGGAAAAAATTTGGGGACAATCCAAAAAAAAATCTTTTAAAAAAACAAAAATTCTCAAACTTGTCTAGGGCATCCGTAGGACTTTCCAACAACCCATACTCACATGCACTACAATCTGGGTGGTTTTTAGAGGCCAATTTAGAGGAAAGTGGTTCCATAGAGCTAGGGAGTCACCAACCCACACTTAGCTCTCTGCACCTTTGACTGAAACAACCCAATTTAGCGTACTACAAGGACCCAAGATTGCTGCAAGTGCCTCCTCATCGGAGTAAAATGCCATGGAGGGATCTCATGACTTAGGAGCTGAGTCTGCTAGACCTACCCCTAGCTTGCTCAACCGCATGGATAGTTTTGGCTATTGCCTCTGAGCCTATTCTTGACGACACAACCCGACCAATGAGTGTAGAAGTTTAGGTGAACTCTCGGGAAACCCCTAATGAGACCTCATTACTAGAAGGGAGCATCCATGTGGATATTCTTAGCCAGACAGACCTCACTCCATTAATAGCTGCTACACTTATTGATCCCCCACATAGCCACCAACAACTTCTGATGAAAGAACCCTAGGAGAAATACAGTAAAATTGAAGACTCGCATAGAGGATACTAGAGCTATAGAGCAAGAGACCTTGCATAGAGGTCAACAAAGATTAGTAGCCCAAGCCTCTCAAATAGCTCCCAAATAGTCTAGAGGCTAGTGTTAATGTTGCGTCGACTTCCAAGAAGTAGATCAGCATTAAAATCTTGGATCAACGTCTTCTAATAGAATATTGGGAGTATAATGTTGTAGAGGAAACTCTTACGGATTTGCGTGTTGGCCTAATCTACGGGGTAAGCTAGGAGGATATCGTTTAGTATTCTTGATGCCACTAGAGGAAGACCGTTTGCAAGTCATTTGTGATTGCATAAAGAGGATATTGGAGCATGAGAGATTCCAACAAGGGTTCATGGTACCCCCTAAGGCACATGTGCTATAGGCTGGGACATCAAAGGCAAGAGCGCCTGCTATGAGCAACATTGTTACACCACCCAATGAGCCCAATTGATCCTACTTTCATGGTGTCACTTAGCTAGACTATAGACCCGACTGCATCTACTATTCCATAAGACCCTACTAGCAAGCTTTATGTTCCTTATACCAAGAGCTATCAATGTCTAAGAACCCCCTGGCACATTCCCTACTCTAATGATTAATAGTATGGCAACCACCACACCAACTTTGACCAACAACACACCATTTCCACAAAGCTATATATGCCCATAGTCACTATGGTAACAACTACACCTCACCCAGTGCCACACCCCATGCCTACTACCATTTCACATACCTTTCTTGATCCAGGCACAGTTGGCACACATTCCAACTACCGGTGCTACGAGAGGAGCATCCTCTTCACATCCCCTCATTTTTTCACATCTCACTTTAGTGCACATTTTCCTTACCTCTAATGTCGGAGAGCGAAATGAATACCACCACAAGCTATTGGACCCATTACTCCAACTCATGCCCTGAGGCCAAAAACTCATATTAGAACACCATCCGGATATGCACCGCATGTTCCAGTCCCATTTCCTTCAAGAGTTATAGCGTTGTATCCATATACAGCACCTTACATGCCACGTGTTGTACTTGGACTAGTTGGTTGCACCATCACCAATAACTCTGGCACTATCTCTACTAACAGACCCAGTTTCCTTTTCCCAAGCCTTAAGAAGAGCGATAGCTAAGAGTATCACACCAATTGTTAGAGTGTTATATCAACATACAGCACCTTACATGCCACATGTTGTTCTTGGACTAGTTGGTTGCACCATCACCAATAATTCTGGCACTAACTCTACTAACAGACCTAGTTGCCTTTGCTCAAGCCTTAGGAAGAGCGGTAAGAGTATCACACCAACTATTAGAGATAGTGGTCGAAACAATTCAAGGAAAGCTTCCTAGATAGCAAAGCTAACCCACAAGTTTAATGGAGAAGGATACCCTAGATTGTTTGTTCAAGTTTGTGAGGTCCTTGGGGAATGCAATGAGATTGCTAGAAACAATTCTTTTAGCCTAACCCTAGATGGGAAGGCAAGGGATTGGTTTAGAACTCTCAGGTTTGAGGAACGCTTAAACCTTGAAGCGCATAGGATTTTTTCTTGAAGCAATTTGTGCATGAGGGAGCATTGTGGAGTGTAGCCTCACACACCTACATAAGGTAGAGAGAGAAGAGGGAGATTTAGTTAGGAAGTTTGTTAGCTGACTCAAACATTTAAACTCTCATTGTTCTTTGCATGAACATTTTACCACCAATAACCAGCTGCTTGATAGAATCATCCATGGGCTTAAACATGTGGAGATCTATAATGGCTTAGGCATTAGAGGTATCACCACATGGGATGAAGTCATAGCTAATGCCATCTAGCTAGAGGATAATCTAATGACTAAGGGAGCCAGAGCATCATACGTGAAATCAGTTGCTTCAATAGTGATAACAGCTAAACCCTTGGCTAAAGGTAACACTTTGGGACAAATGAACTTCACACACTTCATAAAAGCACTACAAGAGGTGAGGGCCAACAGAGATCCAAGGAAAGTATATATGTACAAGGAGAGAGCTGCATTGGTGTTCTACATGCTGACAAGCTCATACAACAAGTAAGTGTCCAATATTGAGAGCACGATACCAAGGAAACTACAGATTCTACAGTCACTATAGTCATGTTGTCTCATAGTGTCGAATGTGCTTGTAAGCCATTGCTAATTCTCCCAAAGCGCAGCTAGTTTTACCAATGCCACCACAACAATAAGCTACATGCCAGCCACAATAGTTCAACACACTGTCAACCACCTAACATAGCAACCAATCTCAAAGGGCATTACAATGTTGCAAATGTACCTCCCAGCACCCATAATAGGACTCCAACCACCCCCTCCCAAGATCACACCACTTAATCATGTAGTGTGGTGGACTTGGATGCTACCTCATATTTTGCAAAAGATTCCACAATTTTCTCTTGAGTACTATTAATGCCTAACAGGGAGTCAAACATGTGTTCCAACTTGTTGTAGGAAGAGGTTATGATATTAATGCCACTACTAGAAGAATTACTCTTCAATGTTATCACTTCCAAGGATCACACATAATCTCTATTTGTCCTCTTAAGTATCCATAGCCACAAAGCACTCAAGGTGCATCTTTTATACCACCACAGCATACATCATATGATCAAGGATTTCCCCATGAAGCCTGTGGTGGTAACTAATATGTAGAGTGGTCCAACCATCACACCACTCAATATGATTGGTGTAAGTTACAAGTCAAAATAAAAATCTATAATTCTTCATGTCAATGCCATAGCTAGAGACTCTAACTACTTCAGTGGGAGAATCTAAGAAGAAGAAAGGCCATAGAAAAGGAAGAAACCTGTGAAGGGGGGTAAGTCTCGCAACAACAAGAAGTCAAAAATAGCAAACTTGGAAACAAATGAAGAACCAATTTACGTAAATGAAACAGATGAAGACTTTGATCAATTAGTACACGATTTGATTCCAAAGAACGTCAAGAAATTCCTCTAAACTCTAATGAGATCCAAAAGAGATTCTAAAAAAGTTGTCATCATAGGAAGCACCAAATAAGGGAAAACTTGGCTCTTACCCTAACCCACTAAAAGAAGTTGAGCAAGTGTATGAACTCAGAGATGTGGTTGTTAAGACCAAACAGGATCTAGAGCCAAAACTGAGACATGTAAGAATATCAGGCACAGTACACGCACATAATCTCTAGCTCATGGAGGCACAAAAATTGTTAGATATTCCTAGTGTCATCTTGGAGGAAAATGAAAACTCACTGACTCCAATTTTTTAATTTAGAAGAATGTTTGAGTTAGAAAACCCTGACCCCATACAAGAATTGGAGATTCCAGTCTCCCAGTGCATTCATATGGTAGAGAGCTGTCAAAAACTTCTCTCAAAATCCCTAAATTATTGGAGTTAATGGCTTCTGAAAAAAATACCTACTTGTGTGGATATCCCACACTCTTTAGAGCATTGAAATCTCTTTTAAATGGAGAACTCAACATAGGACGACTACCATTTGAAGAAACCCAGAAGACTCAATCGTACTATGGGATTTCGCTAACTCAAGTCATAGAAGATCCAAGAACCTAAGTAGAGGATGAGTATGTTAAATCAATGGTTAAAATTCCATTAAATAAATTGGTTCAATACTTTGAAGGTGATGAATTCAATGCATTACTACCTATAAATCACCTTTAGGAAGATGGAAACTTGCCTATGGATATGAAATGGATCCATGGTGTGTGGTGGTGCAAAGAGAGAGAGAGAGAGAGAGAGAACAAATTCAATGCTCAAAAAAGAGGATAATATTTGTAAAATTCAATGATTATTGTATTGATATATTCAACCTCCACCAAATACATTCTTTTACAGGAATAAAGCCTTTTCTTTTGACTCAATCAAACCTAGACCAAGTCTCCCTAAAGAAACTTCCTACATGCGCGAGGACAGTGGTGACAAATGGCTACACTGGAGCTCTTGAGCCTTGCTTGAGCTCAATGGATAGGAAACTTCCCACGTTACGTTAAGTAGGGTTTTCTTAACATCTTTGGCACTACTGCCAGGGAGCGCTAATCTGCTACTTGTCTAGGCCATCTTTGATTCGAATCCGACGGAGCCTCCATAGCCCACTGCCAGGTAGGCGATTTTTTTCATGTATTTTGATGTTTTTCTTAGTCTTTGTTGAGATTCATGTATAGCTTTGTGTTTAGAGTAGGATTATTACAAGTTTAAGTGGAAAAACTTGAGATTTGGGTGATTAGAGAGCCTAATCTAGAGGACTTTTTCTTAAACCTAGATGATTTTTCTTAATTTTTAGCTTAATTCTTTTTCTTTTGCTTAATCCGTTTGCATAGGTAGGTTATCATTACTAGGTAGAACACTAATCAAATAAAAAACCTTCAAAACCATAAACTATCTCTTAATTATCACTAATCTGCTAGTTAGTATGATTAGTGAACTTAAAGAGAGCAAAAAATCAAAACAATTGAGCTTAATTTCTTGTAATTAGACTAATTGGAGTGGCATTAGTATTCTAAACACTTGCCTTAACCCAAATCTATGTTTAGTTCACTCCAATTAGGTCCTAATTAGCAAGAATTAGCACTAATTTGGTCCCTTTTGTCTAATTTTTCCTTTTTTGAGCGGGTTAATTAGAGACCTCATTGGTGAGATTTTTTAGGGGTAATAACATCTTTGGATTAGCCTAAACATTGCTAATCCACCTATCAAATCTCCATGATTAAACTCCTCACCAATTAGGAGTAATTTGAGAGCAAAGAAGAGGGTTAAGGAGTGATTAACAATGGGATTAAGAAAATTAATCATTAGTTAGAGTGCCTCTAAATTAGTCGAAATCCACTAATTTAGAGGTAGTCTCTAACTTTAGCCCTTTCCCACCTACCTAGCATTAATGAGGGAGTCTTAATTGTCTCCCACTCACTTCCCTCCAATTTGAAGTTCACATTTCAAATTCAATCTCAAATTTCAATTTCAATTTCAAATTTCACCTTGCCACGGTTGTTTTGCACTTGCCACAGCTATTCCATACTAAAGCCATGGACGTATGCTTGTAAGCGTACGGCTGTACCAAACCCCCAAAAAAAACTTTTTTTCAAAAAAAATAAAAAAATTTGCCACAACCATTCCACACTTGCCACAATCATTCCATACAAAAGCGACGGGCGTACACTTGTAAGCGTAAGGCCGTACCCAAAAAACACTTTTTTTTTAAAAAAAACATAACCGTTCCATATTAACGACATGGGCGCACGCTTGTAAGCATACGGCCACAAAAAAAACTTTTAAATTTTTTTTTTACCACGACTATTCCATACTAAAGCCACAGGCATACGTTTGTAATAAGCGTACAACCTAATTGGAGTGAACTAAACATAGATTTTTTCAAAAAAAATTACCATGGTCGTTCCGCACTTGCCCCACAGCTGTTCCATGCTAAATAAAGCCACGAGCGTACGCTTGTAAGCGTACGATCGTACCAAACCCAAAAAATAAAAAAATAATTAAAAAAATTATATTTTAAAAAAACTTTACCACGACTGTTCCACACTTGCCATAGTCGTTCCATACTAAAGCCATGAGCATATGCTTGTAAGCGTACGGCCGTACCAAACCCCAAAAAAAAAATTTAAATTCTTCTATTTTTAAAAAAATCCAAAATTTCCAAATATTTAGAGGTGCTTTCGGACCTCCCCAACTCACTAGGGTTGTTTTTACATGCATAAAACGCCTCAAAAGACCACTGTTAACCTTAAGGATGCATTCACGTGTAAGGCAAACATGAGTTAAAACTCCTATTTTGGGCCCATGCGCGCACCATTGAAGCTTTTTTAAGCTTCCCGGCAGACTAGGAACACATTTCGGTCATGGTTGCTTAGCCCTAATGCCTCCATTTCTTTCAGCGGCACCCTAGCCCCAATTGCACATTCAAATGCAGTCGCCATGCCACACATGTTTGGCCAGGAGGGTGAAATGATCTTTGAAGAGCTCTCATCTAGTGGGGCCCCTCCATACCTTCAGCCCGACGCAGATATACGCCCCCGCCCATACTCATGTACCTTCTTCTTTATCCACCACGGATCTATTCCCACCCCCACCCACCACCTCCCCTTGCGTCATAACTTGACATTCCAAGCTTAGCACAAGCTCTAGGAAGGGGAGTGTCACAACACTTACACCCACAAACATCACATACAAAACCTATGTGGGTGAAAATTTTCAAACTTCTGCCAAAATTCCACAGAGTTGGAGACCTTGTATTCCACATCGAGGTCTTTAACCAAATCTGTCAGGCATTTGAAATTTTCGATGATGCAACCAAAGTGCATCTCCTTGGACTCGGCCTTGAAGGCAAGGCCGTGCAATGGTTCCAATCCTTGAACCCTCGGCACAAAGGTGCTTTCAAAGCTATGAGAGAGGCCTTCATACTTGGCTTGGCACCCTACGGGCCCAGATGGAGCCCCATCATCCAACTGTTCCAATTGGAACAAAAACCTGAGGAAACATTACGCGACTACATCACACACATTAAGTACCTTGATTCGCATTGCAAAGAGAGGGAAAAATTGAGTGACAAGCACTTAAGGATAGTTTCCTATTGGGGTTGCATAGTTCAAGGTTACATGACCCCCCCACGTGTTGGTCAAGGACCCCTCCACCTTTAATCAGGCTTGCAAATGGGCGATCTTTCTTGATAACAACATGCGAGAAATCTATTCCATGCAATTGACCACCACGTTAATGACCACCTAAATCTCATTTGTAATATTACCCTCCTCTCCTCCTGAACACCAACTACACACACCCAATACCTACAAGACCTTCTCCGGTGCCCATCTTTCCATTCCAACCATTGTCTCTCCAGGCAAACCCCATTGCTCATGAAAAGATACAAACCAGTTCCATCGTTAAACCCTTGGATCCCATGCGCTCCGCCACCCCCCGCGGCACCCAGAACACATCATCTTCCTTTACCAATGCCTCACATGGACCCTAAACCACTTGTGCACACTATAGGTGCACCCGCAAGGAAACCACCTCTTATGTATTTCCTCTACCATGGACCCCATAGAGTGGCAGAATTCCCTTAAAAGAAACATCTGCCAATGCAACCAAAATGTCATGGTTGTGGAATTGACCATTATTATAAGGATTGTCCTTTGCAATCAGTTCCTCATTCCACAATCGAAGGCATGCCATCCCTCAACGTGTTGAGCGTTTAACATGGGAAGCTATCCACTGTCCCATTGAATGTCATCACACCGTTGTTGCAGGCCAAGATTAAGAAGGTAACATCCCAAAAGAAACAATGCTCTAAGAACATTGGCCACAGATGGCCACAGAGATGATCGAGCTAGCATCCGCACGGGCGCAAAAAAGACCACATCATCCTTCTCTGAGAGTGACAATCATGCACTCCCACATGTAGCCCACCAAAAACTCACCAAATGGTAAAAATGGTTGGCCACATATCCCAATGCCATCCTTGAGAAGCAATGTCTTCGGGAGGCCCAAGCACTGGTAGAGCAATACCAAGCTCACTTTGACACCCGTTTTTGTAACCTTTAACCCCGTACCTTATGACCATCACCAGGAGCAATGATCTCTTGGTTTGCGATGCTTATCATCAAGCTATTGATGATGCATGGGTGCCATGCACGGTTGCTTCTCTCAATAGTGACAAAGTTGACCATGACTAGCTAAAACTTCTTGCTACAATTGATACCATCACCCATCTCACAGACTTGGCACACAATTTGTGCTCCCAAATGGCTAGACCATTCATGAACCCTACAAAGCCATTGCCTCACTTAACACCCTCAGTGTTAGTGTATCTCCCCCACTTGAAACAACCACCCTACCGGCTTGGATAGATTTCCCCTTTGGCAAAAATACGTAACGGAAATGTGCCTTGCTATGACCCACAGCTAGCCACAATCTTTTGCCATGGGAAACATGGGGCTCTATGGGCAAACCATCTCTTAAAACTACCAATGCCAAAGTTCAATTGTCGGGTGGACAATGCATACAAAGCTTTGGGTCCTTTATACAAACTGTACATATTGTATCTAACCCATTGGCTTGTAAGTTCTATGTGTTTCCCATAGGTGAGACAAATGAAATAGTCGTCCTTAGCGAAAGCTGGATCCAAAACGCGACAAGTACAATTAACTCCACTCACAACATAGCCACCCTCATGCTTCCACAGGGCAAGGTAAAACAATGATCCTCTGGGATGGGGAGTGCATCCAAACCAATCCTCTGCCCCCACCAACTGCTTCCACAAAGGGTACTTCCTCACCCCCCATAATAACTAGTAGTAGGTATTCCACTGCCCCTGAACTACCACTAGAACACAACCCACCAAGAATATGGATTGGACTCCCGACCGAGAATGGTCTCCAATGGTGGCAAGCCCACATCTATCCTATCGTCTGCACCAATCTCATATGCTTGGAGGCATGGAAAGCTCTTGGAAAACCCACACTAATAAAAGATAACAATCATATTCAAATTTCACATAAAATATGCTTAATGAGTGTTGGGTATTTCATTCCTAAAATTTCTATCGAGAATAACTACTTGGAGTGCAAATTTCACGTCATAGATGCAGGTGCACTCCAATGCCGTATTATTATTGGAAAAGAGTGGATTGATGCCACTCACTTCCAAATCAATTGGCATGAAGAAATGGCCACCATGGAAATCAACGGCAACAAGACCATAGTCCTTTTGTGTCCCCAAGAGGAAATCATACACACACCCTCACCCCCCCAACTGCCCTTCCCCCTCACACCCCATCCTCATCATCGGCAATCTCCCTTGTTCCCACACCCCTTGCCTCACCAAATATGGTTGATCAGCCACTATCGACACCATCCACCAATGACAATCAAACCTCATCATCGACATTGCCCCTTAACTCTACAACCTCAACCACCCACACTGTAAGCACGCTGACCTCATATCTTTATCATGACAATCAATGGTGGGTAACCAAGAATCTTCTGGCTTCTCAGGGCTTCTACAATGGCTACACAAAACTATGGATCCCCAAACGGCCATCTCTGAAACCCAAGCACAAAAAACCAACTAAGCTAACAAAAACCAACCCCGAGTGAAATCTTCAACATTGGCTCATCCCCGACCGCCTGTCACACACAAGCACAAGGCTACTATAAAGGCAACACTCCATGCCTCTAGCTACCCAAGCATGCCGCTTGTGCTCATTCCCCACAGCAACTCCCTAGAAAGCCACGGACAAAAGGTCCCACAACCACATGTTAGGCAACCCCAAGCATTGTATAGCCAACAACATTGGGTGCCTACCAACGTGCTCAAAGCTCAAGGCCTCCATGAAGGGAATACACACCTATGGCTCCCAAAGCCACAATCAAAATCCTCTCCTCCATGTCGACAACCACATCATTCCTCAAAGCCTCGTTGACAAAAAAGCTGGAAGCCTTGACAACCACAGACCTTCATCACTCGACAGTGTTAGGTGCCCAAATGTCTCTTAGAAGCCCAAGTCTTCCATGTTGGTAATTCAATGATTTGGCTCTCAAGGAATACCCCGTAGAGCAGTTTGCCCAAACCACACCCACCACTCCAGTACCAATCCAATCGATGAAGATAGTTTGGCAACCAATGGATAGGCAAGTACCCTCCTCCTCAACAAAATACTACGGACTTGCCCTCACCCAACCCATGGGCACTCAAAAGCTCAATTTTTCCACTCCTTTTCCCAATGGAGCCTCCTTCACGAAGAGTCCACCACACTCCTCGACTTCGTCACCAAACCAAGGGGCAACGCTACAAATAGCTTAGCTTCTCCAACCACTCAAAGGTAAGCTCAAAAATCTAGCCACATGGGCCACTCAATACAAAAGCCTCTTTAGGGGTGCTGACCAATAAACACATGTTTTTTTTTAAGTCTCTAGATGATTAGGATTTAGGTGATTCGGACCACGAGTCCACCTTTTTTCCTCTCCCATGTACAACACCTACAAATCTCACTGGACTATGTCCTATGCTAACACACCACACAGAGCTTCATCATCATTACAGCCATCTAGATACATCTCTAGATGGGGGTACCATGGTGGGTGCAATCCCGGTCAATGGTTTGACCCATCACCTGGATCTTCTTAATCACCCCCACTTCACCCCAATAAACGTGCTTCATGCCTAATCCATCCTATCCAAAACTTCTTCTTCGGCTCAACACCTATGGATCCTCGCCATCAACTACCACTCCTATCCACATAGGATCCCATCGCTTCAATTGACAGAAGAAGACAACACACCAAAAGAAAAAGAGAGAACATTGCAACCTGATGACTCAACATCCACGGGATCTAAGATACCCTTCACGATGGTGTCTTGACAAAGATGCTAGAGCTTCATGAACATTTCCATCGACATATAGCATCTTGGAGCGCAAGCAGTCTCCATGCGTGTTGCCTCCTTCTCCCTCTGAAATTTTCCCCTCGCCATTTGCTTTCTAACCCTATTTTTTACTAACTCCTCTTTAATCATACCACCTACCACTAAGATAATTGTCATTAAGTATTCCATGCTAGTCTACTCATTCAAAGTACTTTGACTCCTCTAATGGGGATGTCCCGCTGTGCGAAGGCGATTTTTAAAAGAAAAATAAAAAATAAAAAATAAAATAAAGAGTACTACTGGGAGCATCCAACAAAGCAAATTGATAAGAACCCATCAACCTAGTTGGATACTTAATCGCCAGCACTCCACTAAATGTTTTCCATTATACTAACTCCCCCACCCCCTCTCATTTTTAGAGAAACAGGAGAACCAACCAAGTTTGACACTTCCCCATGTTCCTTGACAACCCTCACCGATCACGAGGACGTGATCGACTTTAGAAAGGGGAGTATGTTAACCATATATTGGTTAACACATTCCTATGACAACTATGTCCGCACACTTATGTAACGGGCGCCAACACTATATATTGTAAATCCCATCATTTGATGAGGGAAACACCCTAAAGATGCTCACAAGTATTGAGCTTTGATGGACAGACAAGAAGATCTTGGTCAATTGGCCAAACCATAGAGAAAAGCCTTCTATGTTTTGGGTGCCTCGGGTCACTTACTCCCGGGCGGCGGCCTAGTGGAAAAAGGCTTGGAACTATTAAAGCCAATTTCTTTTGTTTGTAAATCATTCTCCCATTTGTGTAATAGAAGTGGAGTGTTCTCTCTCTCCCTCTCTCTTACAACTCTAATCTAGCATGTGTGGTGTGCTTAGGGTTAGGGTTTGGGAGTGCTAATCACTTGTTCCCTCTTGATTTCCTCTTGCTTCCTCTCTCTGTCTTTCTTGAGTGATTAGGCTAACCAATGTGATCCTCTTTCGTGGAGATCCCACATAATCTTCGCAAGAGTGCTTGCATCACCCATATGATTAGAGCAACCGCCTCGATGTGATGAGTACAGGAGAATGGTGGTGACTAGCGGCTACGATAGAGCTCTGGAGCCTTGCTCAAGCTTGGCGGATAGGCAACTTCCCACGACATGTTAGGGTAGGGTTTCCTTAACATCTTATCTTTTGGTAGAATCCTTTTGTTGATAAAAAGAAGAAAATTTTTTAGCCTCTCATCTTGTGTGTTCTCTTCTAGGGTTTTTGTGAGTGTGTGTGTGCTTGCAATAGCTCAAGCTCTCTTCCTCCCTGTATCTTTTCATGGTATCAGAGCCTTGTTCATGATGCTAAGATGTTGAGCAACAAATAAGAGAAGCACAAGAAGAGGTACGAGGGTAAGAGCTTCACCTACTCTTCCCCCTTTGTGTTGGCTACTACACCCTTGTCTGGAGCTCCTCGGGAGGCACTAGCAAACGAACTTTGATTGAGGATCTGTCTTCGTGGGAGCGGAGATGCAAGGCAACTATAGGGTCCTTTAGATAGAATTTTTAAAGCCAAAAACATGTTTTAGGTATGTCTGGACCTCCATTTTTTAGCTCGCAGGCGTTCACGTGCACTGTGGTGGCTGGGTAAGTTTTGATTCTCTATACAGAATTCTATTGTTGGAACTACAGGAAGGGAATTTGGTTATGCAGACACTATGTGTACTACAAAGAGGTCTTACAGGTGCTATTGGGTGTATGTATGCAAGTTGAGGTCTGGTTGTGACAGTTTGGGTGTGCAATATAGTACAGCTATAGAGAATATAGCAGTTTGTGTAGGCCAAACAAGAGTGTTGTTTTTGGTGAGTTTGTGGTGTAGACAAGATGTCAAATGATGGAATTAACCAGATTTTTGCAGAGAAGCTTGACAAGAACAACTTCTATTCTTGGAGGTTTAGATTGAAAAAAAAAATTGATGGGAAAAGGCTACTAGGACTACATTGAAGGTAAACATGAGGAGGCACCAAAGATACTTGAGATTAATCCAACTGTTGTAGATGTAAAAGAATATAAGGATTGGAATCAAGGGGCAAGTAAGGTCATGTATTAAATTTTTATTAGCATATAAGACACTATGATTGGGCATATACAAGATGCCAAGTCACCTAAGAAGGCATGGGACACCTTGGTAAAGCTATATGAAACTAACACTAAGGCACAAAAGATTCAGTTGAAGAATGAGCTTCATATTGTGGAGAAGAAAAACATGTATGTGAATGATTATGCCTTGAAGATCATGGGCATTGTGGAATCCCTTGCATCTATTGGTGTTTCTGTTAATGATGATTGATAAGGTGGAAGAATGTCTGCGTGGTCTTGGGCCACAATACAAGGCATTCAAGATGTCTATTCAAACTCTGAAAAACATTCCCAATTTTACAAATTTGGTGTCAATGCTGATCATTGAAGAAAAGAGTTTGGGTGTTAAGGAATAACACACTACCTTGCACACACAAGAGAAGGAAGAAGAGAAAGGTACATGCAAGAGTCAAATCCGGAGGATAGCACTTGGCCAACCCTAAGAGGGTTAACTCCTCGATGTGAAGCCGCTAGGGGCTCACTCCACACTCTCCTTGTGTCACCCAAGAAGAGATCCAATGCTAAGTGTGAGCAAGAGGAAAGGAGCTATGGAGAGCTCAACCTCTACCTCATGCCAATCATATGCAAATGGGACATGGTAGATAGCAATGATAAGAGAAGGGAGAGCACAATCGTATGCAAATGGGACATGGTAGATAGCAATGAGAAGGTAGAAGAGAAGAGAAGGGAGAGCACAACCATTCCTACTCACATACACCAACAATCAAAGCAACCAAGCAACAACACAAGCAAGCAACCAACCATAAGCTCAAATGAGAGAGAGAGAGAGAAGGAAAACTCAATTAAGACAAATGGGATTGTCCCTTTTCATATTTCATCAAATGTCTTATATACATGAGCTCGTATTTACAATGTCTGGCAGCCCAATTACAAGTGGGGGCCCAAAACTAGTCTTCCTAAATTTACCTCGGGGGGGTCACTCGTATAAATATGTAAGTATCACGTGGGTTCAACAGAAGGACATTTTAAATATTTAAAACTTACAGAAATATATTTACAGAGGGGATTTATTTATTGTATTTTTAAAAAAAATTACAGATTTGAATAGGAAAGGATACATTATATTCACTAAAAAATTCACAGATAAGGGACTTTTTAAATAGGCCTTGAACGCACGTGATATAGAGGATTTACATATAGTGACCCCCCCGAGAAATTTACTAGCTCTATGTACATCAATTCCTCATGATCGGCATTACATATGCCATAAGCTCGGTCATCCCATGTCTCATATAGAATTAGCGCATTGCGCGGTTACAAAAGGATGTGTTACAAGAGTGGCATAGTAGCGATGTGAAAGGTCATGTTAACTGGAGTGGTTAACATACCTCGGGGGGTTCACTATATGTAAACTCTCTATATCACGTGCGTTTAAGGCCTAATTTAAAAACCCCTTATCTATAAATGTTTCATGAATAAAACACACTCTTTTTCTATTCAATCTTTAAATACGCCCTTTAAATGGTACCCTTCTGTATGTAAAAAAATGTGTTAAAAAGGGATTTAAAAAAACCCTTCTGTTGAACCCACGTGCTACGCTTAAATATTTATGAGTGACCCCCCCAGTAACATACCCCCTCCCTAAAACAGGTCCCTCCTCGAAACTAGTTGGATCTATTTGTAATAGATGGAGTAGGTGTGGACGAAATCCCAGCACAAAGTGGGAGCGAGAGGGGCTCAATGGAAGACCCAGTAACTCATCCAGAGAGTGGTCTCCATCATGTCTTCAAATGTTTAAAGCCTCCAAGGAAGCAGGCATCCACATTACGCGCTCGTAGTAGCCAAAGAGCTTCTTGAGAGTGAATCATTTGTTGATGTCGAATGCGAGGCCTTGGGCGCTATGAGGTGAAAACAAGAAAAAAAGACCATGCCTCTATAGCCCTTCACCTCCCAACTTTGGAAACACTAACACCAACGGGGGCACCACCAGCCCCACAGGCTGGAACACTTCTCACTATTCACCACCCACCCACACCAAAAGGACAGCTCAAAACCATGATATATAATTGATCATCCAACAAAACATACACAGCACCATCCACACCATAACACTTAGGGAAATCCAATCCATCTTCACCACACTTCAATTACACCAAAAACCAAGACTCTGGCTTGGATTTACTGCCAAGGGAATTCACCCTTGCGTCTGACAACCAAGCCTTTGTCTCCCGATCTCTGCTTCTCTTCAAAGGGCGCCCCACCAGCAACCCTCAACTTCCTTTGTAGCCCGGCTACTCTTTGTCCAGCTGCTGCCTCCCAAGTGTCGTAGGCGAGCCCCACCTGTCTCCAGCCCATTGTCTCCAGTCCACACATCAGCACCTCTACTGCAGCCAACACAAAACACCCAAGGCACTCTTTCTCTTCAGAGGGCCCCCCACCAGCAACCCTCCTTCACTGCTTCACTCTGTCCCCTCTCTTCTTTTGCTGCACACATCCACGCTGTCCACCCGACCTGTTCACCTGCAGCCACACCTGAAATGGCTTCCTTACAGTCCTTCGCCAGCCACCTGTCCACGCTACTCCCCTGCCCTGCTGCGCCGCGGCTCCAAGAGAAGCATCCCCGTGTGCTTGCGGCTGCACCTAGCCACACACAACAAACAAAAGGCCACACTCTCTTCACTGTCACCGGCGAATCCTTCTGACGGCTCCCTCTCTGCAGTGCCTGCAGTAGCTGCTACCTCTTTCGCTGACGTACCCAATGCTTCTCATCACCAAGGCGGCTCCCCCTCTGCCTGGCCCTCTGCAGTGCCTACTCATCAGCCTCTGCACGATCACCTGAGCAAAAAGCCACCCTCTGGTCGCACGCTCCAGGCTCTCTCCCACAAGGCGACAACACTCTCACCTTGTCTACTCTTCTCTGCAAACTCACCAGAGCCAGGCCTTCACTTCCCCGAGAGCCCCCACGCACAAGGCAGCTAACTTCCTTTTTACAACCCGACTCCACTTCTTCCTTGCGTCCCACGCTTCGCCAACCTTCTTGAACCTCACGCTGGCAGCGAGATAAACCTCCATGTGGTCTCCTACAAGCTGGCCATGTGGATATCATTTTTATATTATTTTCCTTTAAAGCCTCAATTAGATGGCCACCATACTAAGAGGGCTCCTTCTCCTCCTTGTGTTTCACCTGAACATACGGTGCCTATGACCTTCCAAAACAATGCAAGAACTGCCCACAGCCTTCCATCAGCTGCATCATGACTTACCAAAACCCGACCATTGCCCATGCTCCAAAGGCGGCCTCTCTTCCGAATCGGTGCCCTGCATTTGGCAAACACCCGCACACATACTGCTGCAATAAAAAAACTTCCAATCTCCAACAACTGCTCCCAGAAAAAATAACACGTGTACCAGCTCACTGCAAAGCCATTCGCTCTGTACATTTGCCAGGGCATTCAGGGCAAAACTTATTTGCAAACCATGCATCCCATATGTACACAAGCCCAAAACAACTTTTAGAAAAATGCCTGACATACTTTGCCAACCCCCCAGCCTGCTAGAGCATTCATGCTCAGCAGAAAAAAGATAAAGTCCAATAGCTATCCACCAGGATCAAAAGGAAACTGCTGTAACTCATCATCCCATTTCCCAACATCTGTGAAACACAATGGCTGCATCACTACATACCAAACATCAACCATATGTGCCACAAAATCATTTTCGTCCACCATTTGATAAGCATTCACAGACTCTGACCACGCAGCATTACCCTCAAGCCTTTGCTCTTCAAATAGACCATGAAAGAACACTTCCCCCACAACAAACCTCCTTGTCTTCAAAACCTGTGGCATTGCAACATCAAGCATCCAATTCATCAATACCAGTGAAGGCCAGGTTCCAACATTTCGACCTTTCTGCACAGAAAAATCCACATCCTTTCCAATAGCAGTGTCCACTAGCACTTCCAACTCTTGTAAAATAGGCATCTCTTCACAACCATACGACTCAACTAGTTCAGAATCCTTGTCATCCATGGACTTTGTCTTTAGCATTTCAGCAATATGCAAAGAAGCCTTTGTTACACTCTCAGCCATATTTGCATCCATGTCTATCTCTGGCTCCTGTTCATCAAGGCTAGCAACTTCCCACATATCATCCTCAAGCACAATACTCACATCACAACGCTCTTCATCAGCCCAATCTACATGCATACCTTCTTGAATGTTGCCAACCCCCCTAGTATCATCGTCCAAAGACTCCCCCCAGCACATAATGCATCAAATGAAAATATATCCATACCATTCATTGCAGGTACCATACCACCATCAAGCTGTCCAAGAAAATCCATAACAATAGGATCTTCCTCCATGCTCTCCCACATCCGCATTACAAACCGTCTTCACTTCATCACAAGTCTCTACCCCATCCTCCTCCCTTGTAGAATCTGGCAAAGAATCATCCTCAAAACATTTTGTATCCAGCTCCTCTTCCTTCTTATCATCAGCCAATCCCAAGACATCATCCTCTTTGCTTCCATGTGCATGCATGTCATCCAGATCCGAAAATAAATGATCTTCAATAGAGCATTCCAAATCACTGTCATGTATAGCCATGACATCCAAATCCAAAGAAGAATCCACTGGCAACTCCTCATCTGCAAAAGTCTCAAACCTTGACCTAGATTCCTCATCCTGCTTTTCATCCACCTTCACATGCTTTAAAGACTTTGGAAAAAAATCAGAAGGCACATAGAACATCCCCCTTTGCACCTGTATAGGCCTTTGAGGTTCCTGTCTAAACAAACTTTGCATAGAACTCTTATCCACCTCAACCAAATTTACATGCATATCCCTTGCAGACACAACACCTTCATACGGATAAATACCCATCTCCATCTGCTTCAAAATCTTGCCTTCCTTTTCCCTAGCAACCCTAACTGCATCATCAAATGACTTGGGATTCTTCAACTCAACCCTGACCTTCAAATGGGGTAGCAAACCATCAATAAACAAGCTCTTCTTCAGAAACATAGGAGGAACTTCCTGCTTCAATGTCATACACCACTTATCCCACAAACATTAAATACCTTCACAAAATCATCGAGTGATTTCCCATGGACCTACTTCAAGATGCTCAACTCCTGCCAAAGCACACTAGAATCCTCTGCTTGTTGAAAATGCTCCAAAAGGCCTTCTTTCAACCTGTCTAAGGTCAAAACACCATGTAGCTCATATGCCGCATCTTGTACTTCAAAATCTTTAAACCAGCTTCAGGCATCTCCCTTCAAGAAAATCTTTACTAGCTTCAAAACCTGCTCTTCATCTGTAACATGATTGCTAATGCATGCCAACTCCATCTGCTCCAAGAAGTCACACATCTTCACCCTTCCTGCGCCGCAGCTCCAAGAGAAGCATCCCCGTGTGCTTGCGGCTGCACCTAGCCCCACACAACAAACAAAAGGCCACACTCTCTTCACTGTCACCGGCGACTCCTTCTGGCGGCTCCCTCTCTGCAGTGTCTGTATAACTGCTACCTCTTTCGCTGACGTACCCAACGCTTCTCATCACCAAGGCGGCTCCCCCTCTGCCTGGCCCTCTACAGCGCCTACTCGTCAGCCTCTGCACGATCACCCGAGCAAAAAGCCACCCTCTGGTCGCACGCTCCAGGCTCTCTCCCACAAGGCGGCAACACTCTCACCTTGTCTACTCTTCTCTGCAGACTCACCAGAGCCAGGCCTTCACTTCCCCGAGAGCCCCCACGCACAAGGCAGCCAACTTCCTTTTTACAACCCGACTCCACTTCTTCCTCTCGTCCCACGCTTCGCCAACCTTCTTGAACCTCACGCTGGCAGCGAGATAAACCTCCATGTGGTCTCCTACAAGCTGGCCACATGGATATCATTTTTATATTATTTTCCTTTAAAGCCTCAATTAGATGGCCACCATACTAAGAGGGCTCCTTCTCCTCCTTGTGTTTCACCTGAACATATGGCGTCTACGACCTTCCAAAACAATGCAGGAACTGCCCACAACCTTCCATCAGCTGCATCATGACTTACCAAAACCCGACCATTGCCCATGCTCCAAAGGCGACCTCTCTTCCGAATCGGTCGGTGCCCTGCATTTGGCAACCACCCGCACACATACTGCTGCAATAAAAAAACTTCCAATCTCCAGCATCTGCTCCCAAAAAAAACAACACGTGTACCAGCTCACTGCAAAGCCATTCGCTCTGTACATTTGCCAGGGCATTCAGGGAAAATTTTATTTGCAAACCATGCATCCCATATGTACACAAGCCCAAAACAACTTTCAGAAAAACACCTGACAGGCGCCTTCAAAGTAGTGGTCCCATGTGGGGAATGACTCCAGTAATGTGATGATAAGATGGAAGAACCTGATGGTGGCGATCACAGCTGCGAGCCAAAGTAGACATACTGCAGCAGCGACTGAAACGTTCTTTCCATCTAGTGGTGAGTAAGAAGTGGAATGCTCGTGCGAGCACGATGAGATCCTCCTATGCAATATTCGCTTATTCAACACTGTCCTTGTTGGGGTTGCCCCTCTGTAGACCTCTGGTGAGCTTTGATGCATTGTTGAGGTGGACATATGGCTAATCCATATGGGGGAGTGACAAAGCATCCCTGATTAGCTCCACGCTGAGCTGCACCTTGTGCCTCTGGCCCTCATTATCTATTACTTCACCAGCATGTTGATTGGCATCGTAGGTCTCTGTGAAGTATAGAGTGTTGAGATATTGAGCTCATCTAGTGAGGCAATGGACACTGATGACCCGCCTCGGGGATAGGCCCAACACTTACACCACTGGCATGGTTGGTGAGATCATGGGTGATATGCGGCCAATGGGATGAGAGGCTGTGTGACAGCCATTCTAGAGACTGGCATAGTTATAGCGCCAGCTCATTTAGTTGGGTTCACACTATAGAGAACCCTAGTATGTATTTGGTTGAGTACCTTTTCATATTGTGTGTACTCTTATCTTTGTATATGGTGTGTTGAGTGTTGTGTGAAGAAGAAAGTTTTTTAACCCCTCACCTTGTGTGTTCTCTTTTAGGGTTTTGTGAGTGTGTGTGTGTTCTCTTTTAGGGTTTTGTGAGTGTGTGTGTGTATGCTTGCAAGAGCTCAAGCTCTCTTCTCCCCTACGTCTTTTCATGGTATCAGAGCTTGGTTCATGCTAAGGGCTGAGCTGCAAGCAAGAGAAGCACATGAAGCGGTACGAGGGTAAGAGCTTCAACTACTCTTCCCTATTTGTGTTGGCGACTACACCCTTGTCGGGAGCTCTACGGGAAGCACCGGCAAGCGATCTCTGATTGAGGAGCTTTCTTCACGGGAGTAAAGCTATAGGGCTACTATACTGTCCTATCAAACTGCCTTTTTGGGGGCAAAAACGCGATTCGGGCGCATTAGGACCTCTGTTTTTCAGAAAACAGGCGATTTCGAGCACTGCGGGTAAGTCATTGTTTCTATGCAGAACTTTATTTTAAGAACTGCAGGAAGACATATTGGTTGTGCAGACATTGTGTGTGCTACAAGGAGGTCAACAGTTGCCATTGGGTGTATGTATGCACATTGAGGTCACTGGTTGTGACATTTGAGTGTAGTATAGTACCGCTCTGCAGATGAAGAGGATGAGGTAGAGGAGGCCATGGACACGGCCAAGGAGGTGGCCGAACAGGTAATCAGAATTATGGCTAGCAATAGCAACAACAACAGTCCCAGAATTCACAACAACAACAACATGCAAGTGTAGAAGAGGCCAATTCAGAGGCAGGGGGAGTCAAAGAGGTCATGGAAATTAGCAAAGGTAGTATAATGATACACGTTGCAGGCAGATTATTATAAGAAGCAAGCTAACATGCAAAATGAAAAATTGCAGCAAAACAACTATGCACCTCGAGCAGAAACAATAAGGATAATGAAAGGTTGTTTGTTATGCAGCATGTCGTTAATATGAAAATGTTGAAGCACCACATAAAGATGATGTATGGTACGTTGATTCAGGTGCTTTTTCGAACCACATGACAAGTCATGTGGGGAGTGGTTCAAGGAGATGAAAAACCTTGAAAGACCAGGTTTTGTGGAAACAGGGGATGACATTGCTCATCCAATTGCCCATGTTGGAGATGTGCCATTGTCTATGCAGGATGGCAAAGTGAAGTACCTTGGAGATGTACTTCATGTGACACATAACAAAGAATCTGGTTTCAGTTGGCCAGATGATTGAGCAGGGTTTGCAGGTTTGATTTAATCTTGATGGTTGTTATGTTGAAGACTTTAAAGACAAATGCAAGTTGGTTGCAAAAGGCAACAGAGTGGGCAAAATGTTTACATTGAACGTAAACATGCCTGAAGTGAGTGCTGCGATGTTTGCAAATGGTTCAGGAATTGTTGCAGACACAGACATTTGGCATAAAAGAATTGGACATGTGAATGTGCAGAGAATGAAGTCTATGCAGACTAAAGGAATTGTGACAGGGCTGCCAAAGTTTAAAGTTGAAGGTATGCAGAAAATATGCGAAGCATGACAATTTGGAAAGCAAACAAAGCATGTATTTCCACATGACAGAAATGTGAGCAAAAATGCACTAGATGTTGTGCATTCAGATGTATGGGGTCCTACGAAGACCATGTCTATGGGAGGCTGTAGGTATTATGTGACATTTATTGATGTGACCACACAAGGAAAGTGTGGGTATACTTCATGAAGGAGAAGAGTGAGGTGTTCACTCATTTTCAAAATTTCAGAGTTATGGTTGAAAAGCAAACATGGAAACATGTCAAGTGCCTAAGGTCAGATGGAGGGGGAGAGTACTTCTCCAATGAGTTCTCTAAATTTTTGGAGAAGAATGGTATTCAGAGACAGTTTACATGCAGATACACTCCGCGGAAAAATGGAGTTACTGTTGAGCAGAAAAACAGGCACATTGCTGAGATTGCGTAAGCATTGATGGGAGAGAAGAATATGCCGCATAGCTATTGGGCTAAGGCTGTTTCTACAGTAGTTAACATCATGAACAGGACTCCAACTGCAGCCATACATGATGTAACTCCAGAGGAGAGGTTTACTGGCAAAAAACCTGATTTGTCTCATGTGAAAGTCTTTGGATGCATTGCATATGTGCATGTGCCAGATGAGCTGAGAACTAAGCTGGATCCAAAAGCTGAAAAATATGTGTTTATTGGGTGTTCCCTTGAGCAGAAGAGATACAAGTGTTATAACCCTGCTACACGTGAGTTGAGGGGTAAGCAGGGATGTTGTTTTTGATGAGATGAGCAGTTGGTATGCTGCTGAAAAAGAAGCTATTGGGGCTGATGTGAGTGAAAATGTGATTGCACATAATACAAGTCAGTAATCACAGTCTTTCACGAGTCCTCATCTAGTGGTTCAATTGATAGACCATGGAGTGGTAGGCTGCATCATAATACCAGTCCTGCAAATGTGATTAGTACATCACATAAAGGCAAAGAGAAAGTGGTTGAGCCCCTTAGTATGCCTGACATTTCTGCAGGGCATTCTGATGTTGATGGAGAGTCTAGTGGCTCAGAGATGAGCCTTGATGAGGATCTTGGGATACCAGCTCTATGAGAACACCTGGTGTAAAGAAGGCTATGGAAGCCATGAATGCAAAGCTGCGAAGATCTCGGAGAGTGAAGAATCCTGTGCAGAGGTTTACCTATGATGGTTATGTGGCACATCAATATGCATTCATGGCAAAAGTTGTGCAGGTTGTAGAGCTTACATGCATTGATGAGGCTGTTGGAAATGTGTGTTGGAAGAAAGCTATGGATGAGGAGATGGACGCACTATATGGAAATGAGACTTGGGATTTAGTGAATTTGCCTGAAGGCAAGAAAGCCATTGGATGCAAGTGGGTGTACAAAGTAAAACATAACAGTGATGGAAGCATAAGCAGGTACAAGGCTAGATTGGTAGCCAAAGGATATGCGCAGACATATGGCATTGATAATGAGGAAACTTTCAGCCCAGTTGCCAAGATGGCAACACTGAGAGTTGTGATAGTAGTGGCTGTGTCAAAGCAATGGTCTTTACATCAGATGGATGTAAAGATTCAGTTTCTTAAGGATCAGTTGAAAGTAGCAGGAAAAGAAAAGGCTCAGCTTGAGCAAAATTTGTCAAAACTAAATGAGCAGATACAAGGGAAGATGGAAGAAGTGTTGCAAGCAGCTATGGAATTTGGAAGTTGGGCAGATGGCTTAAAAATGTCTATTGATGTGCAGTTCAAGTCCTTTGAAGACCAGATTGTGGAGCTTATGTCGGATAATAATTTCCTGATGAACAGATTGACTCCGTTGATCAGTATGGAGAAAGCAGCCTTGGAGGGGCAATCCGTTTACAGGTGTGCTGGTGGCTGAGGCAGATTTGGAAGAGTTGAAGAAAGAGGTGCAGCAATATACTCAAAAATTATGGAGTCATGCCAGCCAAATGTTTGAAGAACATTTGGGGGAGCCCATTGACAAATTCAAAATGTGGTTTGAAGCTGCAGGGGATAAGAGTGTTCAAAATGAAAATGAGGAGTTGAAGCGGATTGTGGCAGATTTGCAACAGCAGTTGGAAGCGGAGCGAAATGTCAATTTGGTGCAGTTGCAGTTTGAGGGGGAGGAATCAGGAGTTAAAGCGAAGGCAGACAAGCAGGATGAGCTTCAGGTGAATACTATTGTTCTTCTAGAGGCAGAGTCAGAAGCTGAGAAGACAAAGAAGTTGGAAGTTGAAGTGATAGTTCAAGATGCAAGTACTGAGAAGGATAAGGCGTAAAATCATCCGGATCAAGGGATTGTGGATCCGAAGTCAGCCTATGGCTCAAGCCACCGAGCTGTGCCAAGTGTTTAAGGCTGAAAATTAGATGCTACTTTTGTCTACTTTTTTGTCTTTCAATTTGTCATAATCGGATGTAGTGTGAAGTGTCTTTTGAAATCTGGATGGAAGTTAGAAATTTCATGCGAAGTAGTAGTAGTTATCCGCAATAGAAGAAGAAGGATTTTTCATTCGCAGATATGGAGATTTATGTAATCAGATAGTTGACAGTTATTTTGACAATGAAGATGTAGTGTGTTTTGTCAATCTGGTTGTCACTGGCGTTGTCATTTAGTTTGTCAGTTTGTTTATCAAAAAGTCTGAATTTCCCTTGGAGTTTGTGAAGGATGTGATAAGCAGTAAACACTGGCGATCAAACAGTCTCTCTACAACCTTTTGAAAAATAGGGTATTGACTTTGTCACACCAATTAGTCCCACTTCTACTTGAGGTACTCAAGCACGATTTATCATTTACTACTATGAACTATTGTACAAAATAGATTAAGGCCCATGCTATCACAAATCCTGATGCCAAAGCAATAGAATCAAATTCCTTTGAAAATATAATTACTAGATTTGGGTGCCCACTCAAACTAGTGAGTAATAGAGGGACTCGTTTCATCAATGATGTGTGATCAAGCTCTTGTTGAGTAAATGCACGGTAGTACACTACAAATCCTCACCCTATTAGCCCCAAGCTAATGGACAAGCTAAAATCCACAAGATTATATATGCTATCTTGATAGTTGAAGCCTCACACAATGACTGGGAACAAAAGCTACTCTTTTTTAGGCTTACACGACTGCCTACAAGATGGCCATCCACACTACAACTTTCAATGTGATATACGAAATAAATAATAACATGCCCATGGAGTTCTTAGTACCAAGCTTAAGAATTGTTGCTAAGGAAAGGTTGACAAGAAATATCCTAACTGGTCTATTTGTTTGAGCTTGAATGTTTAGGAGAAGCTGGACTATGTACACTCTATGGAATGATCATCAAAAATCGGAGATGCAAGCAATGGTTCTCAATAAAAAGCTCAAGGATGAAGAAATTAAAGTCACGAACTAAAAACATGCAGGAAAAAAGAGAGCTTGAGCTCTTGCAAGCACACACACACTCACACAAACCCTGGAAGAGAACACACAAGGTGAGAGGCTGAAAATTTTTCTTCTTCTTCACACAACAATAGAGGTCTACAAAGAAGATAAAGTGACTAACACACATAATAGAGTATACACAAGCGGTCCATAATGTGAACACGCTAACTGGAGTGGGTAGGTGTGGACTAGTCGGTGTAGTCCAGTTGTAGAATCTCTGGCGAAGATATGTCAGTGCCAGCTACCAAATCTATCAGTGATGTAAATGTCGAACGGTCATGCAGGTGCCTCGTGAGTGTCAGCTCATGTTGAGCTTGACATCTCAACACTCCCCCTCAAGGTCAACTCCAGCTCATGAACTCCAAGAATATCTTGAAATTTGCAAAGCTTGTCGGCTCCCAAGGCCTTTGTGAAGATGTCAGTAACCTGATCAGGTGTACTGACGTAGGCCAAGTCGATGTCTCCCCTGCCAAGACTCTCTCCCTGATAAAATGGTAATGTACCTCAATATTTTTTGTTCGCGCATGGAAAAATGGATTCCTGGCCAACTGTATACTGCTAAGATTGTCACAATATATGATAACCTTCCTCTCCACATGCAACCCCAAATCAACAAGTAGCTTGCGTAACCAAGCTACCTCACACGTTGCCATTGCAGCTCCTCTGTACTCTGCCTCTGTACTCGACAAGGCAATTGTAGGCTGCTTCTTGCTGCTCCATGTCACAGCAGCACTCCCTGATAAAGTGGTAATGTACCTCAATGTTTTTTGTTTGCACATGGAAAAATGGATTCCTGGCCAACTGTATACTGCTAAGATTGTCACGATATATGATAACCTTTCTCTCCACATGCAACTCCAAATCAACAAGTAGCTTGCGTAACCAAGCTACCTCACACGTTGCCATTGCAGCTCCTCTGTACTCTGCCTCTGTACTCAACAAGGCAATTGTAGGCTACTTCTTGCTGCTCCATGTCACAGCAGCACTCCCCAATGAAAACATAAATCCACTGGTAGATCTCCTATTTGAGATGTTACTTGACCAATCTGCATCGTGTACCTATATAGCTCCAATGGTACACCTGCTACATAAAACAATGCATAATCAACAGTGGCCCTCAAATACCAAAGTGTACGTCGCACACTGTCAAGATGTGGTTAACATGGAACTTGCATAAACTGGCTCTCTAAGCCAACAATGTAATTCAAATCTGGCCTGTTGATCGTGACATAGATCAAACTCCCCACAATATTCCTGTACATAGTGGGATCCTCCAACACATAACCTGCATCCACACTAAGCTTGCCATTTTGGTCTAATGGCACCAAGATTGACTTACAGTCAGCCATCCCATACTTGGACATGTCCAATACATATTGTCTTTATAACAGCCAAATACCATCAGGTGTGCAAATGACCTCAATTCCCAAAAAGTACGGCAGATCTCCCAAATCCTTCATCTTAAACTTAATTTTGAGATGACTTTTCACATGCTCAATCTCATCCAAGTTGTCACCCCCCCAACAATAAGATCATCTGCATAGATGGTGATAATCACAATAATTTTATCACTATTGCACACATACAAAGAGCAATCTACATCTACCATATGAAAACTAATAGTGACAAGATACTCTCATCAATCTTGTCATGCCATGCTCGTGGAGCTTTCTTCAGCCCATACAAAGCCTTACGAAGCTTATATACATACTCCAGGTGACGTATCTTCAAAACCAGGTGGTTGATCCATATAGAATGCATTTTTTACATCCATCTGATGTAAAAACCAGCCTTTAGCTACAACCAACACAATCACAGCTCTCACATTTGCCATCTTTGCAACCGGGGCAAATGTCTCCTCATAATCAATCCCATGTGTCTATGCATATCCTTTGGCTACCAATCTAGCCTTATACCTACTTATGCTACCATCACTGTTATGTTTCACCTTATACACCCACTTACAACCAATAGCTTTCTTGCCTTCAGGCAATGGCACCAACTCCCAAGTCTCATTTCCATACAATGCATCCATAGCTTTCTCCCACCACACATTTCCAATAGCCTCATCAAAACATGTGGGTTCTACAACCTGCACAACTTTTGCCATATAAGCATAGTGGTGTGCCACATAACCATCATAAGTCAACCTTTACACAGGGTTTTTGACTCTTTGAGATCTTCGTAACTTTGCATTCATGGCTTCCATAACCTTCTTCACACCAGGTGTCCTCATTGTTGTTATCCCAAGCTCCTCATCAAGGCCAATCTCTGAGCCACTAGACTCTTCAACAAGAGAATGCCCTGCAGAAATATCAGGCATACCAAGGGGCTCAATCACTTTCTCTTTGCCTTTATGTGATGTACCAACTACATTTCCAAGACTGGTATTATGATGTAGCCTACCACTCCATGGTCTATCAACAGAACCGCTAGGTGAGCTAGTCCACTCAATTTGCTGACTTGCATTCTGTGCAACCACATTTCCACTTACATCAGCCTCAACATCATCTTTTTACACACCATTTTCTGACTTTGGATCCAGCTTAGTATGCAACTCATCTGGCACATACACATATGCAATACATCCAAAAACTTTCAAGTAAGATGAATCAGGTTTTTTGCCAATAAACATCTCCTCTGGTGTTACATCATGTATGGCTGTAGTAGGAGTCCTATTCATGATATAAACTACTGTAGACACAACCTCAGCCTAGTAGACGTCTTAACCACCTTGTATGGTGGCCCGAGACCACATAGAAACACTTCCACCTTATCATCATCATCAACAGAAACACCAATTGATGCAAGGGATTCCACAATGCCCTTGATGTTCAAGGCATAATCATTCACATACATATTTTTCTTCTCCACAGTATGAAGCTCATTCTTCAACTGAATCTTTCGTGCCTTGGTGTTGGTTTCATACAACTTCACCAAGGTGTCCCATGCCTCCTTAGGTGACTTGGCATCCTGTGTGTTATGTATACTAATAGAAAGCCAATACATGACTTTCCTTGCTCCTTGATTCCAATCCTTGAATTCTTTTACATCTACAAGCAATCGGATTAATCTCCGGTATCTATGGTGCCTCCTCATGTTCACCTTCAGTGTAGTCCCAGTAACCTTTTTCCATCAAGAAATTTATCAATCTAAACCTCCAAGCATGGAAGTTGTTCTTGTCAAGCTTCTCTACAACAATCTGGTTGATTCCATCATTCGACATCTTATCTACAACACAAATTTACCAAAAACAGCACTCTTGTTTGACCTGCACAAACCGTTGTATTATCTGCAATGGTACTATACTGCACCCAAACTGTCACAACCAGTGACCTCAATTTGCATACATACACCCAATGGAATCTTTGAGACCTCTTTGCACCTCACATAGTTTCTACACAACCAATCGCCCTTCCTGCAATTCCAAAAACAAAGTTCTGCATAGAATCAAAACTTACCCGCAGTGCCCGTGGTGGGTTTGCCTGCGAATTGAAAAACAAAAGTCCAAACGCACCCGAAACGCATTTTCGGCCCAAAACATTTTGTCCAACGGATCCAATAGACAGTATAGTTGCCCTATAGCTATGCTCCAGTGAAGAAAGCTCCTCAATTGGATTTCGTTTTCTGGTGCCTCCCGAAGAGCTCCCGACAAGGGTGTAGTAGCCAACACAAAGGGGGAAGAGTAGATGACGCTCTTACCCTCGTAATGCTTCCTATGCTTCTCTTGCTTGCCGCTCAGCCCTTAGCATGAACCAGGCTCTGATACCATGAAATGATGTAGGTGAGAAGAGAGAGCACACAAGGTAAGAGGCTAAAAAATCTTTTTCTTCTTCACACAACAAAAGAGGTCTACAAAGAAGATAAAGTGACTAACACACATAATAGAGTATATACAAGTGGTCCATAATGTAAACATGCTAAGTGGAGTTGGGTAGGTGTGGACTAATCGATGCAGTCAAGCTGTAGAATCTCTGACGAAGATATGTCGGTGCCAGCTAACTTGCCAGTGATGTAAATGTCGAACGGTCATGCAGACGCCTTGTGAATTTCAGCTCATGTTGAGCTTGACATCTCAAAAGGGACATGGTTCTCAAGTATAGCACAAAACCAAAAGCACAAGCTAAAGTACAAAGGAATGGAATCATTTCTAGTGTGTGAACTCACACCTCAAGGGTCCATACGCATTGAAACACTTGATGGTGTGGAGATGAAAGGATTCTTCAATGGTAGAAAACTTAGATGTTATTATGGCCCTTTAACTATAAATGCTTTGAATGCCAGTCACTAAAAGAAAGAGGAAAAATAAAAGAGGTTGCAATGAAATGAAAGTCGTAGCATGAAGCTAAGGCTATCTCATAAATGAATCCATCTTCAATGAGTTTGTCAATTGTCCTTGACCATTCTTGAGTATTTTGGATTCATGCATTCATGGTGGTCATGCTCCTTCCACAATGGAAATAGTGCATTTGGCCACTTTTAAGGGTACGTCAAAAATGTGTTTGACCACTTTTGGGGTACGCCAGAAGTGAGTTTGACCACTCTCGGGGTATGCCCTTCATGTCAGCATGCACATATGTGAATGTGCATGTGCAGATATGAATGAGCATGTTGATTTGTGAACGTGGAAACGTGTGTGCACAAATATGAACATGTGTGTGAAAATGTGAATATGTGTACTGAGTTGTGAACGTGGAAACATGTGTGCACTGCACAAATATGAACATGTGTGTGCAAATGTGAATATGCGTGCTAAGTTATGAACGTGAAAACACATGTGTGCACTGCACAAATATGAACATGTGTGTGCAAATGTGAATATGCGTGCTGAGTTATGAATGTGAAAACATGTGTGTCCATCTTGTACATGTTGTTTTCTTTATGAATTGCCTTTATTTATATTAGTAGTGTTGATCACTAGCAATTAGGGCGATGGGCCGTACCATGGACCAGCACCATGGCCCCCCATCCTAAGATGTACCTAGAAGGCCTGTGAGCTTAGAGAACCATTTTACATAAATAGTACTAGCTTTCTTGCAAACTCTCCTTCACAAGTCTCCATCCCTCTACTTTATTTTGTTTCTGTTTTCTTCTTGGCCCCTTCTCAACTGCTTTCCTTGACTCTTTGTTTTTGCTTTCTTTGACATTTTTCATGAGTTTTTTTATTGGTATCCTTCTTCATTTAGCCAGGGTGTGGTACTTATTTTTGTCCCACTTAGTGAGGCTTGAGAGGGATGCTGGTTGCAAGGTGTGGTACCTGTTTTTGTCCCACTTAGCAAGGCTTGAGAGGGATGCTGGTTGTGGCAAGGAAATGGGTGGTTCAGGGCCTTCTACTACTGCATCATAGGCTTCTAAGTTTAAGGTGAAGGAATATTCTCTTCATGGTATGTTTGGAGACGTCATGGGGCTCCATGAATTGGTCAATTTTTGCCTTACCCTTTGCTAGGGTTGCACATGGGATTTTTGTGGTGATGGTAGCCTTGGGTTGCCATTGCCATCTCTCCTTAGTTCTTTTTGTTATGAGACTGACGAAGTTAGAGGAACCAATGGTGTGACTTTAGGGACCCAAATGCTTCTGTTACCTTCATAATTTACCCTTGGGCCACTAGAAGCTTATCAGGCACCCATCATCTTTGGGTAACACAAATTTGTCAAGGTTGTCTTATTTGACGGCGAGTTGGTTTTGACTACTTTTGGGTAACCAAAGTTGTTTTTGTCTGGCATATTAGTGTCCTTGGGCTTCCAATAACTCCTTTTTGAGACGAGTCATGTTTTGGGTCTAGGGTTGGGGTTCAATGTTTTGCTACATGATCCGGCCCCGTTGGTGACGTGGCTATGATTGGCATATGATGTTGGACCTTCCTCTTGGGTAGCCAAGATTTCCTTTACCCTTTATAGTATCCTTGTGCCTAGAGCATTACTTTTGGTACCCACCATTTGTCACCCTTATCATGGAGACATTGGTGTTACTAGGAACTAATTGGATGGTCTTGATTCTGCAAGGTTAGAAATGTTAGCAATGTTGGTGTGTTAAAGAGGCCACTTGTGTGTTAGGGGCTATTCCATGAGACAAAGGTTGATCCTAATTAGGTGAGGCTTTTAATGGAGCTTGGTCACTTACCCTTGTGGTCAAGTATGGAAAAGACCCCTTTTTAAGCAGCATGGCTGCAGTGTGGGGAACCTTTGGATGTTTAATGGGTTGGAGCACTTATTTCATGTTTGATGGGTTGGAGTACTTCTTTGATGGGAGAATTCATCTCTTATCGAAGTTTGATAAGAAATTGACTCCTCATCTATCATTAGGATAGTTACCTATCTGGCAGGGCTAGTTTGCAAAGGTAGAAATTCGCGAGTCCTAGTCTATTTAGTATCGATTGTGCCCCATCCATCCTCGCCTGAGAAGCACTTCTTCCTACATGGTACTTGTAGGAATAACATAGAACTTACCTTCAAGGGGTTATTTCCAATGTGAAACATAATAGCAATCAACAATCCTATGCATGAGGTTTTGAATGCGTCTACTCCTTCACCTCTCGCTTTTGTGGATGTCAACAATGGTTGTTGTAGTGCACACCAAGCTGCATGGGGGACATTAGGTTATGGCTAGAGCTCGTGTGAGGGCGAGCTTATGTTCTAGGCCATTCTTTGTGGTCATGCTAGTAGCCAGAGTCTTGTAGGCTTCACCTCCCAGTCTTCCTCATCTAAGTCAACAACATGGGCCATGTCAATTCTTCCTCTAAAGAGGATGTGAAGAGATGTTAAAACTATATCCTCACCTCTTGAATTGTTACTTGGTCTTCCCATTGTCCTCTTCCCTTGTTATATCTTCTTAGACCTTCGTCTTTTGGTCTTAGGGGTAACTTTATGATGTTCTAAAACTTCATGGAGTGCTGAATTTTGCACCATTTGAGTATGAGAACCTGAAGCATGTTTGGCTTCATAAGCGGTGGCTCTCCTCCTATTCTGCATACTAGTCATAACGTTGAGAGGAACCGTTTGTAATAGCCCATCCTTGAAGCTTAGAAAATTAAGGCTTGTACTTGGTTTGTGCTCTTGAGCTAGAACTGGAATGGATGCTCTTAATGGGTAATCCTTGTCTGTATGTTCAATATCACAACCTATACAGAGTGGTACTAGTGGTTGTGGGCTGGTCGATATGTATGGCTGCCCATAACCTTCTTGATGGGACACTCTGTCGCCTTGCCGATGAGGTCCCTTGCAGTGATAGCACTATAGTGGCATACATGATACTATAGCATTGATCTCTCTCCCTCTATTGGATCGCACTATTGCTATATATATAGGGTAGACACTACCACCATCTTCAACATAGTGACTTAGAATTTGACTTGGGGAACTCTAGGCCTCTAGTGGTTCTAGGTAGTTAGCCCCCCCCCTCCCATTCTCTCTTCCTCTCCCTTAGGTATTTCTCTCAGGGTTAATTGGTTCATGGGGGTCACTCTAGGAATGGGTAGTTGTTTGTGGTAATAATGGAGGTGGAAGGGGTAATTCTAAAACTCTTAAAACTCCCCTTTGAGGCACATACTACCCCGAGTGAGGTGCGTTGGCAAGCATGGGTCTTGCTGGGTGGAGTTGGAAAAGCTAGATGTTGGGTAAGTGGAGTTGGTGCGACTAGCATGACTGTTGTTATTGCCTCTGAGGTTGACTCTTATAGCAATAGGCAATATCATGGTTTCCCATCCTCATGTATTACGCACACGGATTCCCCCTTATCTCGGTCTCAAGTGAGGGCATTCTGTGCTTGTGTGGTTGGTGCAGCATATTGAACACTATAGACCAACTCATGTCTGGGGTACAGATGTAGTTGACCTACGTTATCTTTTCTTACCCCAACCTTCCACTACTCAATCATTTGCTGTAAGAGCATGGTCGCTAGGTCTTCTATGGGGCTAGTGTAGCCTGTGGCTCTTTCACTTCACCGCTGCCAACCTTTGAAGGAACTATGCCAAAGGATGCTTTAGAAGGGGTTCCTTTAGGGAGATTCCTTGAAGAAGTTCCCATGAATTTATTATCAAAGTCTATGGCAGTTCTATAGCATGGCTTAATGTATTTATGCTTTTCTGAGTATAAGGCATTATGCAGGGCAAAATCGAGGATTCCTTCCAAGAATCTCCCAATTAATTGTTCGGCAAATAATTTTTCATTATTAGAGCATCGAGACTGAAGGTATTTTAGTATGTTGATGTAGTCCCTAATCGATTCTTTTCCTTATTGTTTAACATTGTAAAGTTGATTGATTAGGTTCCATCGGGTTTTTTGGTGGGAGTAACTAATTGTGAAAGCAGTCTTTAGGGTGTCAAATCAATCTTGTCTTCTAGTTTCAGAGATGGGAACCACTGACCGGCCTTTTCTTCCATGGTAAGGTCAAAGGCACTCGCTTCTTGTATAAGATCATCCAGGCCGACCACATGTGTCTCATAGATCTAATAAAACACTTCCAAGTGTGAAATGGGGTCTCATATCCCTTTGAACTTGGGCATTAATTTTGTAATTTGCATAGGTTTGATAGTATTTTGGTGTCTAGGATTCACTTCAGTTGTGCTGTTATAACAGGTGGTGTTGCTGTTGTTAGTCGTGTAGCTACCCACCTCCTTATTTAGGCTGCTATCCTTAAGATATCTTGTGAAAGTAGTGGTGTAGGTGTAGGTGGAGGTGGAGGAATGGGCTCTGAGTAATAGTAGAGGTATGGGTAGGTTAGTGGAGGTGGAGGCATTGGGCTGTGAGAGTGATAATACGGGTATGGGTAGGTTGGTGGAGTCGTGGCATATGCTAGGTGTTGCCCTTTTCCTTGAGGCAATTTAGGGTACTATGGAGGGTAGATGTGAAAGGTCGGTTCATACAGTGGCGTGTATGCTCCTCCTAGAGTTGCTAGAGCTCCTTGCTCTATGCCGCAAGGTTTCCATAGTCATGCAACTTGGATTGACTCTTTAGCCCTAGTGGCCTAGGTGGTTTTTGTTGTCATATTAAACCTAAATCCCCCTGTATTACTCATATTGGGGTCCAATGCTGTGAAACAGTGGATCTTTAGGCTGCTTTGAACACTCCAAGATTCATGTTTTGAGAGCTAGCCTAGCCTAAGGTTGTAGATGTAACCTCTCTCTCTGTGACCATTCCAGTTGTAGTTATAGAAAGGATTACTCCTTCCTCTATAGGGTTGGAGATTCTCATTCTTGAGCCAGACTAGTTAGGCTCCATATCGGGAGTGGATGCCTCCATGCTTGGTCTTTCAAGTGGGCAGTCTCTCGCTTGCTAGACAGTTTGATGAGTCTCACTCCTCATTTGGACCTCCTTTGATAATGTCTCTAATGACATCTACAAAACTCCTTTAAGTAGTTGTAGGGGAGTCAGGCACTCCAACTTCTTGGTCTATACGTGTCTCTGAAGAGATAGGTTCCCAGTAAAATAGGCCTCGCTTAGCTAGCATCCTTGCTATATCGCTCGAATGTTCGGTTCCTATTGCTCAACTTTTGTGAGGTCTCAGGGATTGTGAAACCTATAGAGATTCCTCTTGTTGAGAAGGTTATTAAACATTGTTTGAGGCATTCTTCTCAAGCGTGGGGTTGAGTCCAAAAATCCTTCTTGACCTCGTGTACATATAAGGGTCATCAGCTTAGAGCACACCCCCTACATAAGTCAAACAGTGGGCCTGGATTTTTTGGATAAAATTGCGAACGTGCATTCGCAATATTAGGAACATGCGTGGAAAACTAGGAATGTACGTGGCCCGGTATGATTTGTGAACATGCGTGGCTAGGTGTCACTAAACTTATGAACCTGCATTCGTAAAAGTGAGAATGTGTGTTCCCACTTGGTCACGTGCGTATGTAAGTTACAATTCTACCACTTATAGTGGTAAAAGTCAGGGCCATGTGATGGTCAGTTTTTAGCCGTTTTCATCATTATGGGCATTTATGGAAAGAATATTATCTGATCTTTCCTTAATGAAAATATTGTGCAGATCTTCCCTATCAGACTTAGGAACTTGCATTCCTACTTGCGAATGTGCATACACAAGCAAACTAAAGAGCAGTTTTCTGTGTTTTGGTTATAAAATCCAGATTTCGACCTCTAATTTCCTCTTTTTTCTCCTTAATGGTGCATGTTTTTGGATTTTTAATGTAATAGCATGCTTTAGCTTTCCCTAACCTATCTAATAATGTGCACAATGCAACCTAACGGTATTTCAAAGATTAATTCCTAAAATGAACAAAAACTCATAAAATTACAAATACAGGAAGGTACTAGCCAAAATCAAAGGAATCGAATCAAACACTCACTTGTATTCATGCAACTCGAGCCTTAAGGGTTGCTCCATGCTCCATTGCACCAAGGTGGGAAAAATAAACCATAAAACAACAACAAACAAATGTTAAACCAATGAATTTACACTCCAAAATCGGCCTATGTCAATACTCCAAATGCAAAGTATAGCAAGGGAGTTCTAAGCCAAGGCACTTCCCTGAAAGCGACACCAAAGATGTTCACCGATTGAGAACACTTGAGCTTTACAAGATAAAGAGAAGGGAAGGAGAATGTAAGGTTCTTACTGGTTTACACCTCAAGCCACTCTTGGTAGAGTAACTCTCTCCTGTGGAGAGGTAGGGTCCTCAACCTTGCCTCCTTCATTGTTACCATAAAGGAGCTTCATAAATGGGTGGGGAGAGAGAGAGAGAGAGAGAGAGAGAGAGAGAGAGAGAGAGAGAGAGAGAGAGAGAGAGAGAGCTATGGAAAGCTCAACCTCTACTTCGATGCCATGGTGAGTGAGACCATGAGATAGTAGACAAGAGAAGGAGAGAGGGAGAAGAGAACATACATCAACACCATCACTCACCCACACAATCCCTAAGAATGCATGCATGCAACAAAGAGGAAGAGAAAGCATAAAAGCTACTCTAATCACAAGAGCAAGAAGATTCAGACTCAATTGTGAGAATGGGATTATGTCCTTTCTCATTAGTCAAATTGTCTTATATATAAGACTCATTTATACTAGACCCTCACCCAAATAATGTTCGAGGGCCCAATAAGTTAGTTTAGGCTATTTTCCTGGTCTAAACATACATTACCAACATAACACAAGTTGTACGATCGGTGTTTGATATCTTCTAGCATTACAAAGGTCATAAGCTCGAAGATTTTTCATAATCGTTTTACATAAAGCGCATTGCGCGGCATAAAAATATGGCTTGAAGATGTTGCCACACGTTTTGGAGTAATGTTAGCCAATATGGTTAACACTCTTATTCAAATGATCTTAAATAAAGCATAGATTTATTGAAATAACTGCACTTTAAAGTCTATGTAAGGTATTGCACCTCAATAATCGACACCTATAATCATGAATCATTTCTTGAGATGATATATTGTGATTAACTAAAAAGTCTCTTACTTTTTTTATTTAAAAATTATCCTCATTCATTCCATATAATGCATGATTGTTTACATTTTCAAAATCACAATCCCCCTCCAGTTTAGATATTTCAAAAGATATCAACTTTAATCATTGTCTCATATATGTTCTTAACTATGTTTTTTGAATAAAGGACTTAAAAGGAGGTTCCAACTTAATGCATTCTTAAATCCTCTTTATTATATGGCTATAGCTATTAAAAGTTATTATGAAAAGATATTAACTTTTAAGTATTACCTTCTTATATATCTTAGTGAAGCTTTTGAACAAAGGACTTAATAGGAGGTCCCAATTCAAGGCATGTTTAACTCCTCTTCAAATATATGGTTTGTATTAATGGAATTATGCTTGGGTGTAAATTTTACCAATTAAAAATGGGGTTTTCAAAGTTGGGGTAAATATGAGGTGAAGTGCGCAGAAAGTGAGTATCTCAAGAAGGCAAGTAGCACATGCTATATTTGAGAAGTATGTGAGAAGCATGTGATTTGCGAAGGATCAACCCTCTTGAGGTGGGTATATATAATAGAAAGGCTTGGTGTCGAGAGTTGTGCAACCCCAATAATTGTGATTGGTATGATTGATTGGTGGCTTATTGAGGCCATGTGGTTTGCAAAGGATCAACACTCTTAAGGTGGGTATATATAATAGAAAGGCTTGGTGTCGAGAGTTGTGCAACCCTAATAATTGTGATTGGTATGATTGATTGGTGGCAAGTAGGTGCATGGGCACTACAAGTTTTTAAAAGCAACCTCCATGCTTTGGCTTAATGTGTCAACTCTTTGGGAAAAAAATAAAGCACGTCACAAGATTCCACACAAGAAGTTTGAAGTAGTGCCACACTTTACGCCGCATAAGATAACTTGCAATGAAAAAGGCAATACTAATCATTCATGGGTTTGCCCCACCGCATCAAGGCATGATGAGTTAAGCTTAGGCATATTAAAGAAAACTCATGCACCTATCCTGATTGTGAATAGTGAGTATAGTAAAACTTCTTACGTGTCCAACTAAAGCATCTGTCTTAGGATGTTTACCATGTTGCAATTAGACTCATCCAGACTTCACGATCGATTCTTGGGCTGGCCAATAAATTGAGTGGCACTCTGTGTTGTCACCCTCCTTCTACGTAAGGTGTACAATGCCACCTTGGGGCTGCTTACCCACCATGGACTTGTCCATTGTCATTTGCTAGGTTCAAAAGAGGGCAACGTGTGTGGGGTGTAAGTCTTGAAGAGACGATTGGAAAATTGAAAGGGTTGTAAAGTATTGGTATCTAATTATTCCTAAGATTTAAGAATTAGTAATGAAGTTAGAAATGAATTCTAACCTCGAGAGTGCACCTTCTGATAAAAAATAGTATTGTATTATGAAGCAGGCCGCATATATACTTTCCAGGGATTGGCTATGTGAGTTGCGGTGGCGTACGTTCAATTGGAAGGGCTTCATGATGGCGGAGGTCTTCCTCCATGTCTATGATGTAACCAGCAGTGCTTCTGCTACCACCAACAGTGCTGTAGTGCATATCAACAAGCTTCTGAGAGGCGGCATTGGACTGGGCGGCATCTTCCACAGCGCTGTCGAGGTAGTTTTCTTTCACCAAGCCAACAAACCCTCCTTTTCATTTTATTGCATTTAGGGTTCGCATATGCCATTAAATGTAATCTATCTGCCGTGTCCCTTTGATATGTTGATCATGCAATTCCATTGATTTACATCTGTTTCTGAGCCTATTGAGTTGCATTTAGCTTGGCTTCGCCTTTTACTTTCATAATAATGGTGGATCTTAGCATGGATCTGATCAACAAATTGAAGTGGAGAGCAAGCAATCAATGCCACTTAGCCATTCAACTGGTTTTGCTCCTCAAGGAGTTCAATGAGTAATCTTCTTTAGTTTTCATAGCATCGATGAAGATTTTGTATGTGAGCACATGCCCTTCACCGTCACATGCACTTACTCTTGGGTGCCGATGCTTTAGGGAATGCTAGGCCATTTTCATGCATGACGCAGGCAGTAGGGCGTATTAGATCAAGGCTTGGAGCTTTCCTTGCAACACACTGAGGCAAATAAAGAGCATGAAGTTGACAAGAGAAGCCACAAGCTGCAGATTTTGAGAAACGTTGACTCCTGGGCATGTACTTTTTACCACTAACAACAATGAACCTATGTCATGGGCCTTGCAAATTAGGAGAAAAGTCTGTCATGGGGAATTAAAGAGCTGGATCAAGCATGCCTTATGTGAACTTGAAATGTTTTAGTTAAGGCTAGTCAGGAAGAGCTGGAGTGCTGATCCTTTTCTCACTTGAACGCATGGTTTTGAGGATTGCCTGCTTCAACTGCAAGATGCATGCGAAGCATGCTTGGATTAACACTAATTAATTTGCTGATTAATGCTCTTTACGTGACCCAATCATTTGACTGCAAATACACAGAAGAGCAAGATAGACCTAATCTACTGTCTATACTGCAAAATATGAATATGTACAATGCTGATCTGGATCTAAATTGAGATCCGACACCTTCCAACTGTGCGTCAATGCAACAACTGGAAAAGGTTACTGTTCCAGCTATTTACGAGCAAGATCCGGCTCTTGGGGAATGCCCTTCTGATGATCCTCAACTTGTCTCTTGCTTCTCCTGACTTGGACTGCAGGTCTTGCGATCTGGATGCCCTCGCTTGGTCTTGGGATGCACAACTTGCACTCTTCCTCTGAGGGCTCTGGCTTTGCAACATCCTTCAGGGTACACACGTCTTGGAACTGGAACTCTTTGCATTTTCCTTGGGAATGAACCGTGGGCCCGCATGACTCTGGGTCATTGGTGTTGCCACCAATTCTAGTTCTGGCTGGTTCTATGGCTGTTGCGTTGGCTTGGTAGACTTGGTCGTCAGCATATCTTTTTGCTCTGCACTTGTTCAAACTTCTGGAATCTTTGGTTTCTTGATGCTCTTCGATTTGCGAGAAATCCCCTTCTTGGACAACTTCTTGTTTGGCTGCTTGGAAACTCCCTCCTACTGAGTTCCAACCATGGGTGTACCTGCCATTGCTACATTGCCTTTGCTTTTGTGAAGGCTGCCAATGCATCCTCTTAGACCTTGTGTTTTCTCTTCCTGTGCCTTGCGTTCTTCATCTTCCCAATCATACTGGCTCTCCCGGATATCAAGATCTTGCATGCATCACTCATACGTGGAATCCATGAAGAGAAAACGTTGACTTGCCAATTAGACCTAGCGAAACTACATGCAAACTAAAACAAGGATCTACTCCAGAACCTGTTTATGCAAATTAACGTAGATGCAAACTAACACACGTGACTTGCTATGCGAAAGGCCTCGGGATGAACCTAACGTTTTTGTTGTAATAATTCTTCCTGTTTGTTATGATCCCTAGTGCTAGGCTTCATTATGGTTGAGTTTGCCTTGTATCTCCGGAACTTGATAGAAACTTAGTACACAGACCTGACCTCTGTATGAATGTATGTTCTTATGTGTGTGCATGTGCGTGGGGGGTGTGTGTGGGAGCATATATTGATACCAAGTTCTACACCCACTATCGGGCATTGATGACATTAGTGGGGATGTCGTAATAACCTGTCCATACTATGCATGATGGAGTTGTTGGTTTATTGTCTTGTGGATGACAACCATGAGGTTATAAATTGCACTTTCTTTTTTAAGGTGAATTTGGACATGTTCTTGGATTCATCTAGGTATATATATATAGTGCTACATGACTTGATTGCAAAAAAATAAATACAAAAGCAACAAGACATACCTAATCTATTGTATATATGACAAAAGATGCATATGTATAATGCTGATCTAGATCTATACTCAGATCAGACACCCTCCTAGTATGTGTTAATGCAACAACAATTTTTTTAAATTGTTTTGGGTGTTATCGGGCAAGAACCAACTCTTGGAGAATGCCCTTTTGATGACCTTCAACTTGCTTGCTCAGACCCACATCTCCTTGCCTGTTGGTTCTCCATACGGGCACCATCTTTTGGAACATACTCTAGAAAGTACACCTTGCGATACACTGAAGATAACAACATGAACTCGCTCTGAACAGTTACTTACAAAGATGTCTCCGATGAAACGTCATCCTTGGCATGACCTCGTGTGGTGATGAACACACATCTACGGACATGTCTTTTTGTGGTGACAACTCTATTGAAGAAATTATTTGTGTTGTTGAAGAAAGTGAAGACTCTCCAACCAACTCTTTAGATGGCTATGAAGAATCCTTCGGGTCTAGTTCCAAGTCCAAGTTCCAAAAAGGTCTCCAAGCTCAAAAGAAAGTCACATGGAGGACATGTGTGTCAAATCCCCTTGGATCTCCTCGTGATCGTTCTTGGTTCGAGACTCGAATCCTGCAAACAACGAACAAACAAACAAACAAACAAGGGGGTGCAGGCTTGACTCACCTCCCAACCATGACAGCCGTGGACAAGCCCACAGTCTTGGCTGTCCCCACCGAGCCACGAGCTGAGCTAACTAGGTTGACGTACCGACCAATCTCCTCCTCGTTCGCGACGTCCCATACCGCCACGAAGCTGTCCTCGCGGGCCTCGAGATTACTGTCGGCCTCGGCTGCATAAAGCAGGTGCACGTTTGCACTAGATCCAGGCTCCAAGACCATAGAGCTCTCACAAACTCGCGAGACTCTCTATATCCCAATAACTAACCTTGGCCACCCTTTTATAGGCTCTTGGCCGGTCATCGGGCATCCACACTTGGGCGCCCGCCTGTCCATACTTGGGTGCCCGCCCGTTAGTCTTTCCCTAACTCAGCTCGTTAATCAGCGTGCCTAGTTCCAAGTTTCCCCAAGCCTCGAAACTAGTCTTGCGTGCGTGTAGCACATGGTAGATACACATTGTGCACATGACATACTCCCCTTCCTCTAAGAGCTCACTCCTGAGCTCACTAAAAAGCCAGGGTAATCTCTCTGAAGAGTAGTCAATGTCTCCCATGTAGCGTCCTCCTCAACACGATCCTTCCACTTGATCTTGTATTCCGTGTGATAAGCATATTACGCAATCTTCTTTCACGAAATCCAAGAATCTTTTCAGGTTCGCGCGGAACAAATGTCATGTCCTCGACATCTATAATTTCTTGAGGAGTAACTAACTGGTCTGTGCCACCCAGTACTTCCTTAAGTCTACTGACATGAAATACAGGATGAACTTTCACATGAGAAGGCAAATCCAATTCATATGCAACTGAACCAATCCGTCGTGTAATACGAAATGGGCCACAGTATCTAGGGGATAATTTCGGAGATCGACCTGTCCGTAAAGTCTCGGAATCTTTCGGAACTCGCAAATACACCATCGTTCCTTCAGAGAACTCTCTGGGTGAACGATGTCTATTAGAATAAAACCTGTCTCGGTCGTGAGCACTTCTAATAGATTCCTTCGCAACTTGTAACATTTCTTGCATATCTTGCAAAAAATTACGTGCTGCATCATGCTGAAGTCCTGAGAATCCTACTGTAACAGGTGATCTAGGTTGAAAACCATACATAAGCATGAAAGGACTAAACCCTGTACTCGTATGCTTAGTACTGTTATATGCAAATTCTAACATAGGAAGATAATCCTCCCATGAACTCTGTCTTTTGGATACATATGCTCGAAGCATATCCTCCAAAATCTGATTCACTCTTTCAGTCTGGCCATCAGATTGAGGATGATCAGAGGAACTCAAATTCAAAGTTGTTTCCAACTTCTCAAAAACAAGTTTCCAAAAATCACTCGTAAACTTAGAGTCCCTATCACTAACTATGTCTTGCGGTAACCCATACAGTCTAAACAATTGCTCGATAAACTGCCGAGCTAATTGCGTAGCTGTAATAGTCTTCTGAGTCGGTAAAAATCTAGCCATTTTTGTCAAGCGATCTACCACAACCCAAATAGAATCGTGGCCTTGATGTGTTCTTGGCAATCCGGTTATAAAATCCATGGAAATACTTTCCCATTTATTACCTGGGATTTGCAAAGGATGCAACAACCCAGCCTGTCTAAAGCGTTCAGCTTTATTTGCCTGACAAATTTGACACTTGAGAACATAATCTTCTATATACCCTTTCATCTTGGGCCAATAAAAAGTGTGTTTCACTAATGATAATGTCCTGTGCAGGGTGTCCAGCAGAAGGGGCGTCGTGACACTCCTTAAGAATCTTGGACCTAATGTCCGGGATCTGTGGTACACAAATTTTGTCATTACGGAATAGTAAACCATTCCAAATCATCCACTGGCCTCCTGCAGCCTGAATAGTAGACTGCTCAGTCACCGAGTCTTGGTCAATCAATGAGCTCCCGTCCTGGATCTTCTGCCAGAATGGACCAAAATAACTATCAGTCCTGCAAAGCCCTCTCAATGACTGAAATAAGTCAGTAGAAATCTCGGTGAACGACAAAGTATTCACCTCTCGAATTCGACTAAGCGCATCTGCTTTCCGATAACGGATCTCAAAATCAAAATCTTGCATTAACTCTGCCCAACGAGCTTTCTAGACTCTCAAATCATCCGCATCACACACATACTGGATTGACTGATGATCAGTCAATACCACAAACTTGGAGCCATATAAATAATGTCTCCAAACCTTGAGAGCATGAATCACAGCATAAAGCTCCTTCTCAAGGGTTGGCCAACGAGATTGACTGTCGTCTAGCTTTTTACTTTCAAAAGCAACCGGTCTACCATCTTGAAATAAAGCAACCCCGATAGCATAGTCACTGGCATCAGTTTCTTAACTTAGCATATAGTCGATTCTGTCTTAAAATAGATAAGACAATAGTGAGGTGTCTGACATGATCCTCAAGAGTACGACTATATATCAAAATATCATCTAGGAACACCACCACAAATTTCCCCAAATGTTCACGAAAAATATCGTTCATCATTTGTTATCATCATTTGTTAGAAAGTGGCTGGAGCATTGGTTAACCCAAAAGGTAATACGAGAAACTCGTAATGGCCATACCTAGTCCGAAAGGCGGTTCTTTCGACATGCCTTTCATGAATACGTATCTGGTGATAGCCAGTACGTAAATCTATCTTTGTGAAATATTTCGCTCCTGCTAACCGGTCAATCAGGTCATCTGATCTAGGGAGAGGATAACGGTTCTTAATGGTCAGCTTGTTCAATCTCTTGTAATCTATACACATTCTCCAGGTATTGTCCTTCTTTCTCCTAAGCAACACAGGTGCACCCCAAGGTGATTTACTTGGACGGATCTGGCCCATCCCAGCTTCTCGAGAATATAATCTATTCGAGGCATCGGAAATCTGCTCTTGCTAGTCAGCTTGTTGAGTGCACGATAATCGACACACAAACGGGAAGATCCATCTTTCTTCTTAACAAATAAGATCGGTGCTGCAAATGGCGACACATTGGGGCGGATGAAGCCAGATTGCAACAATTCTTGGAGTTGGCGGTCCAACTCTGCTTCCATTGCCTTGGAAAGGCGATATAGAAACTTGCTCGGGGGTTCCGAGCCTAGGAGGAGGTCAATCTTGTGGTCCTCCGGTCTGGACGGGGGGAGCTGGGGAGGGAGACTGTCCCGAAGAAAAATCTTCTGGAACTTTTCATGGAGAGTCGAGTACTTTTTGGAAAGCACTGGCCACCGTCTGGGCTGTCTAGATGTAATTCCTGGCTCACACTTAATGGTCACTGGGGCGTTTGACACATTCCGATTGATCTGGAACGTGTGCTTGTCCCACTTGACATCAAGAAGAAACTTGTGAAATGTAATATGCGGAAGCTTCGGAGAAGGATCGGTACTTCAAAACTCAGAAATCAGCACTCTTTTCGCGACGGAATTAACGCACAAAACTGAAAGACGATGTGCAGAAAAAAGAGAGAGAAGGGGGAGATGGAGAGGACACAGTATTGGGTCCCAATTACCCTCTGTAGGGCCCCCACCACGGATGGTGTATTTGCTTTATTAGAACGATGTAAATCTGAAAACAAATACAAAGTACTTGACCTTTTCTTGGCTGGAAAACCTGCCCTTGACCTTCAGTCCTTCACCCCTTTGCTTTAGCAATGTTCTTGGCTGTCCTGGCCCTTGTTTGCTTGGAGCACTTGGTGAATTATGAGATGAGATCATTGAGATCTTTGCTGGGCTTTTATACCCCTCCTTTCATCCAGTCGGCCAGCTAATAAAAGCTCCACGACTGAGTTTATTCCAATAAACTGAATTCACACTATAATAAGTGCTGTCCAGCCTACGCATGCTTCTGGGGCAGCATCCTGGCTGCTGGGCACCATGCGCATGGGTGTGGGACTGCCCCCCACACCTGGCCGACTGGCTGGGTAGGGTTTCTGACCCTGTCGGCTGCCTGTCCAGCAGCAGTACAGCTGGCCGATAGCCCCTCCAGCCCATGCCTTGGCTGGTGGGCACAATGTGGGCCCTCCTGGCCCCTTGGGGGTGGTTCTATACCTCCCCCATGCCCACACTAAGAATGCAAATGCAAATCCTCGCACTGGGGTAGCCCTATGGGCTGGCCCCATCTCTACATGCAAACCTACATGCCTACAGAGGCCTGGCATCCAGTTGCAAACCAGATACACAGCACATCTGACATCATTCCAGAGGGAGACTCACAGTGCGGACTGGCACTGCTTCATGTGCAGGACAATGCACACCTGACCTTGGACTCATGTGCAGGACGATGCACACCTGACCTCGGACGACTGAGATGGATCCCTGGCTGACTCGTCCCGGACTGGGCTCACATGGGACCAGTTCACCATCCCAGGTCCTGCACCTTCTGTACAGAAATGTCTACGTGGCATCCAAGTGCGGGATGCACGTGACATCCCTTTCTGCTTAACTTGACGGAAGCTGCATAGCCTCCAAATAATCCGTCAATAATGCCGGATAGTCTTCGAAAAATTCTTTGTCGAGCCATACCGCTTCATGAGTTCCTCAGTCTTGAAACTTCGTGAGGAACTGTCGTAGTCTTCGGCCTGAGCCATGCTTGAAACGGTGCAGAAGGATCTGTTCTGGAACCATTACTTCTGCTTCATCAATGATGTCTGGTTCCGCTTCGTCTTTGACCTCTGAAGGGGGTGGACCTGCATATGGCTTTAACCAACTGACATGAAATACATCGTGCATAGTCCAACTCGGAGGTAGCTTTAACTGCATAGACACCTCATTAATCTTTTTCCGGATGGGAAATGGTCCGAAGCTCCTGAAAGACAACTTTGGGCATCGCTTGCCCACCTGCTTTAATCTTTGCTTCATAATCCGAAGATACACCCAATCTCCTTCCGAAAACTTCATGTCCCTTCGGTCTTTGTTGGCCTGTCGAGTGTAGGCCTCTTGCGCTTTAGCCAACCTGTCTTTAACGAACTCTAGGATCTCCTTTGTATATCTCTGTCTGGCCATCAGTCTGTGGGTGGAATGCACTGGAAAAATTCAACTTAGTACCAAAATTATCAAACAATGCCCTCCAAAAATGACCGGTAAACTTGGCATCTCGGTCTGACACTATGGTCCTAGGAATCCCACCAATCGGGTACCAATGCCGAATGAATAGCTGGGCAACATCCTCGGCGGTCACATTGGCCCTGCAAGGAATAAGCATAACAAATTTGCTGAACCTGTCAACAATAGTTAAACACTGTGTATTACGCTTACTCGGACTGGGAGGCAGATTTGTGACAAAGTCCATCGAAATGTCTTGGAAAGGTCCCTCAGGAATTGGCAAAGGCTGTAACAACCCTATCTTCTTTCCACGAGGAGCTTTCACCTTTTGACAAATGTCACAGCGTTGTACATATGTAAACACATCACGCCTCATCTTTGGCCAAAAGTATTGCCGTTCTAATTTCTCCAGAGTCGAATTCATGCCCCTATGACCACCTGTAATGGCGTCATGGGCATCATGGAGAAGAGCTGCCTGGAATGATTTCATGACACATAGTCGGCCTTTGTAGAAAAGCCAACCATCGCGTATCAGAAAATGGCATGGTCCTGTGGCATCCAATGCCTGTTCCCACTGAGTACCGAATTCCTCGGAATCCGCGTACGTGTGCTTCATGTCTTCTAGTCCTGTACCAACAAGGTCCAGTCTAGTGGTCTGAATCGCAGATACTTGTCCCTTCCTGCTCAGAGCATCGGCCACTGGATTGGCCTTTCCTGGAAGGTACTCAATCATACCACCGAACTGCTGGAATATCTGACTCCAGCGGTGTTGTCGATCACTCCACTGTGCACTTGGCATCGTCTGAATCCAGCGCAATGCCTGATGGTCAGTGCGGACCTCGAAGTCACGGCCATACAGGAAATGTTTCCAATGTTTCAAGGCCTGTATAACTGCTAGGAGTTCACGATCATAGACTGAGTAGTTCTTTTCGGCGGGCAGTAACTTACGAGACATGTAAGCTACTGGATGACCATTCTGGTGCAATACACCTCCAATTGCGATGTTACTCGCATCGGTGATCACTTGAAATGGTTCGTCCCACGAGGCAAGGGCTAAACAAGGCGCTTCTGACAAAGCCACCTTGAGGTTCTGGAATGCCTCCAATGCTCGTGGAGTCATTCGAATCTTTTGCCTCCTTGTTTTCACTCCCTTTAGCAGATCGGTGAGGTCTGCCGAGAGATCAGAAAACTTGTCAATGTGGGTGGAATATGCCTGGCATATATCCACAAATGATCTAATGTCATAAGCGGTCTGAGGTACTTCCCAGTTAACAATCTCGGCCACTTTAGCCGGATCAAGTCGAATGCCTTCGGCACTGATTATATATCCCAAGTAATGTACCTGGAACAGATAAAATTCTGACTTCTTTTCATTGACATAGAGCTCGTTGCTTTCCAGCAACTTAAGGACTTTCTCCACATCAATGTCATGCTGCTCAACTGGAGCTGAAAATATGAGTATGTCGTCCAGAAATATGAACACACACACTCCAATCAACTCCCGGAAAATACGCATCATCATGCGGTTAAATGTAGCTGGGGCGTTCGTCAATCCAAATGGCATAACCACAAATTCATAGTGGGCCCGTTCTGTACGGAAAGCTGTCTTGGGGATGTCTCCCTCTACAATCCGTACCTGGTGGTACCCACTCTTTAAATCCAGTTTGGAGAACACCTTAGCTCCATTCAGCCTCTCGAGAATATAGTCAATTCGAGGCATCGGGAATCTGCTCTTGATAGTCAGGTTGTTGAGTGCACGATAATCGACACACAACCGAGAAGACCCATCTTTCTTCTTGACAAATAAGATCGGTGCTGCAAATGGCGACACGCTGGGGCGGATGAAGCCAGCTTGCAACAATTCTTGGAGTTGGCGGACCAACTCCTGGTGCACTCTGGTCCCATGGTTCTGGTTCTCTCTCGTTGCCGAAACTCGCCATAGCGGGAAAATGCAGTTCCTTTCCGGAACGCAATCTGACCATCCACTATCTGTGTGGGAGACTTCCGGAGGCTAAAAACCAACCGTCCTTCGAGGGACAGGAGTCACTCCGAAAGGGGTAGTCCACCGGCGTCTAAAAACCAACCACACGAGCGAAAAAAAATTTTCTGGTTTTCTTTGCTGAATCTTTGTCCTTGAAGTGAGCTCTAATACCACTGTAATATGCGGAAGCTTCGGAGAAGGATCGGTACTTCAAAACTCAGAAATCAGCACTCTTTTCGCGACGGAATTAACACACAAAACTGAAAGACGATGTGCAGAAAAAAGAGAGAGAAGGGGGAGATGGAGAGGACACAGTATTGGGTCCCAATTACCCTCTGTAGGGCCCCCACCACGGATGGTGTATTTGCTTTATTAGAATGATGTAAATCTGAAAACAAATACAAAGTACTTGACCTTTTCTTGGCTGGAAAACCTGCCCTTGACCTTCAGTCCTTCACCCCTTTGCTTTAGCAATGTTCTTGGCTGTCCTGGCCCTTGTTTGCTTGGAGCACTTGGTGAATTATGAGATGAGATCATTGAGATCTTGGCTGGGCTTTTATACCCCTCCTTTCATCCAGTCGGCCAGCTAATAAAAGCTCCACGACTGAGTTTATTCCAATAAACTGAATTCACACTATAATAAGTGCTGTCCAGCCTGCGCATGCTTCTGGGGCAGCATCCTGGCTGCTGGGCACCATGCGCATGGGTGTGGGACTGCCCCCCACACCTGGCCGACTGGCTGGGTAGGGTTTCTGACCCTGTCGGCTGCCTGTCCAGCAGCAGTACAGCTGGCCGACAGCCCCTCCAGCCGATGCCTTGGCTGGTGGGCACAATGTGGGCCCTCCTGGCCCCTTGGGGGTGGTTCTATACCTCCCCCATGCCCACACTAAGAATGCAAATGCAAATCCTCGCACTGGGGTAGCCCTATGGGCTGGCCCCATCTCTACATGCAAACCTACATGCCTACAGAGGCCTGGCATCCAGTTGCAAACCAGATACACAGCACATCTGACATCATTCCAGAGGGAGACTCACAGCGCGGACTGGCACTGCTTCATGTGCAGGACAATGCACACCTGACCTTGGACTCATGTGCAGGACGATGCACACCTGACCTCGGACGACTGAGATGGATCCTTGGCTGACTCGTCCCGGACTGGGCTCACATGGGACCAGTTCACCATCCGAGGTCCTGCACCTTCTGTACAGAAATGTCTACGTGGCATCCAAGTGCGGGATGCACGTGACATGAAACCACTGAATGCCCAAAATTATGTTTGCTCCTACAAGAGGGGCAACCATAGAATCACGCACAAATTCTATGCCCCGAATAACTAACTTAGCACCTAGAGCTTCATACTTGACGCTCGTTGTCATGCCTATGCTAAAACCCTCGACTTGTTTGTCACCGAAGTCAGGTCAAAACGGGCACGCCTAGCGGCCTGTTCCGTGACCACATCCTCCGTGTTGCCGCTGTCAAACAAGACAACGACTCTCTAGCCACCTATGTAGCCAAAGGACTTGAGTAATTCGTTGTACTCATACTCCTGGTCATGGGCGCCCTTTTGCTTATCTTCGAGCTCTCGGCTAATAATTGCTCGAACTGAAGCACCGAGATTTGAAGAACTAGGGGCCGCCACTGGGGTTTGTGTGGGAGCTGAGCTCACCACCATGGAAGATGTGGAGACAGCGACGGTGGGCTTTGGAGGCTTCTTAGGACACTCCCGAGAAGTATGTCCTGTTGTATGACAAAAGAAACATCTACCCTCCTTGTATTGAGAAAGCTCCTCAGCACTCAACTTGCCACCTGTCTTGCCTGCCTTTGCTTTTTGGTCTAGAGTAAGCTTAGACGCATTGTTCGAGTTCTTGGAGCTAGAGGCTCCCGGGCTTTGTCCTGGGGAAGACCCCGTCTGGTTCTAGCCTTTTCCCCCCGAGGTGGTAGCCGGCTGGGAAGTCTTGGGCTTGCCACCATTGTGCTTCATTTCTGCACTCTGCGCAAGCGAGAGTCCGTCTTCGAAGGTGGCTGGCCTAAACATATGCACCTCCCACTGGATTTGCGTGTCAAGGCCATACAAAAACTGCCCTTTCTTGTCCGAATCAGATAAGCCTAATTGCAGACATAAAGTCAAAAATTCTATTGGCAAACTGAAGGACTGGTTGTGCGTTCTGACGCGCTCCCCTGAACTCGTCTTTGAGTTGCTCAAGGTAGTGCGTTCTGACGCGCTCCCCTGAACTCGTCTTTGAGTTGCTCAAGGTAGTGGGACTGGTTGTGCGTTCTGACGCGCTCCCCTGAACTCGTCTTTGAGTTGCTCAAGGTAGTGGGGCGGTAGAAACCGCTGCGTAAGGTCGCAGACAAACTCGTCCCACACATAAGCTGCCATACTGAATCTGGTGTGGGCATGAGCCACTGAGTCCACCAAGGAATGGCCTCACTTTCCAAGTACCAACTGGCTAAGATCACTCTGTCAGTATCTGTCTTTCTAACTGCGGCAAAGTAAGCTTCAAATTGATGCAACCATGAATAGAGAGTTGTGGGGTCGAGTTTACCATTATACCTACTGAAATTCATTTTCTCGGGAAAATGATTCGAGGGCGCCGCTGGTGTCAATCTGGCGTCCAAAGCTTTGAGGTAATGCTCATGTTCCACGCGTTGCATGGCTTCATCTTCACGTTGTCGGATCTCCAATGCACGCATCTGCAACTCAAGCAAAGAGCTGGACTGCGGTCGTGACCCCGTGAGAGGGTCCCTGTGTCGAGGATCTGGAATCTGGGATACAGAAGGAGAGGGAGGAGGAGATGGAAAACGTGACGCTAGAGAACGGGTACGTTCTTCCAGAGCCTGAATCTTCCAACTTGGTCGTCTGGTCTGCGATTGCTCGCATCATCTGCTAGAACATCTCTGCAACACTCAAGCCTGGTGCCCTAGCTGGGCTGCCTGGCGTACTCTGGTCCCAAGGTTCTTGGTCTCTCTCGTCGTCGAAGCTCGCCATAGCAGGAAAACGCACTTCCTTTCCGGAGCGCAATCTGACCATCCACTATGTGTGTGGGAGACTTCCGGAGGCTGAAAACCAACCGTCCTTCGAGGGACAAGAGTCACTCCGAAAGGGGTAGTCCACCGGCGTTTGAAAACCAACCACACCAGCAGGAAAAAATTCTGGTTTCTTTGCTGAATCTTTGCACTTGAAGTAGGCTCTGATACCACTGTAACATGTGGAAGCTTCGGGGGAGATCGGTAACTTCAATGCTCAGAAATCAGCACACTTTTCACGACGGAACTAACGCACAAAACTGAATGAAGATGTGCAGAAAATAGAGAGAGAGGGGGGGAGAGGAGAGGACACAGTATTGGGTCCCAAATACCCTCTGTAGGGCCCCCACCACGAATGGTGTATTTGCTTTATTAGAATGATGTAAATCTGAAAAGAAAATACAGAAATCTTGACCTTTCTTGGCTGAGAAATCTTTGCCCTTGACCTGCAGTCCTTCACCCCTTTGCTTTAGCAACTCCTTGGCTTGTCTGGCCCTTGTTTGCCTTGGCTTTTGATGAATTATGAGATAACACAATGACTTGTGCTCACCTATTTATACTCCCAATAAATAGTAGTCGGCCAGTTCTTATCCAGGCAGCCAGCATCTTTTTGTCCCACGACTGAATATTCAGCATGTAATGCTGAATAAAAGCTGCGCTTTTCTTCATGGCTGGCTGGGCATCAGGCGCATGCTTCAAAAAGGACTGGGCACTGTTTTGCAAGCAACTTGGGGGTTGGGCAGCCTGTATGGGCTGCCCCATACTTGCCCTACAGCCATATAAGGCTGCATATCTTGTATGTTTTCCCCTAGCCTGCCCCTAGGGCTGTCCTACAGCCCCTCCATGGCTGGTGGGTTTAGCCAGGGCCTTCCTGGCCCTCATGGGGTGGTTTCACACTATCCCCATGCCCACACTAAGACTTGGGGTAGCCCTATGGGCTGGCCCCTTTTCCTAAAAGCAAACCCTAACAATGATCTAGCATCCAGTACCATACCAGATACACAGAATCACTGACATCATTCCAGAGGGAGACTCACAGCGTGGACTGGCACTGTTTCATGTGCAGGACAATGCACACTTGACCTTGGACTCCTGTGCAGGACAATGCACACCTGACCTCGGACGACTAAGATGGATCCCTGGCTGACTCGTCCCGGACTGGGCTCACATGGGACCAATTTACCATCCCAGGTCCTACACCTTGTGTACAGATATCATAGTCACAAGGAACGGGGGACGGGGACGGGGACGGGACGGGGGACGGCCATAAGTAGGGAACGGGGACGGGGGAGGGAACGGCACTAAAAAAAAACTTTTTTTTAAGTTTTTCTACTCTTCCCTTATTCTACTTTGGAAGTACATCAAAATGAGCACAAATTTACATAAAATGGTAAGCTTTTGAGTCGTATTAACACCGGATGGTGGCCGATTGTGGCCAGATAGCATGAGAAGATTCTGGAGAAGGTTGGCACACTGCCAACCAGGCTACATGCATATGTGGTGAGTTATTATACACCTACTGCATATGGGCTGTAAATTTTGGGTCCGTTGCGGCGCGCAGTTTCACACCAGCCTACTTGGGGGAAGGTGCGAAGGGCCGTTTACGCTAAAGCCTAAACTCCATGCTTGTAGCCTTGTAGCCTTGTTCTTATATAGATATTAGATAGGCAAGAGAGAGGCAAGGGCAAGTGAGAGAGAGAGAGAGAGAGGCAAGGGCCAAGCCTCAAGGGCCAAGGCCCAAGGCCCCAAGGCCCAAGGCCCCAAGGCTCAAGCCTAAAGGCCAAACCTCAAGGCAAGAGAGAGGCAAGGCCCAAGGCCCAAGCCTCAAAGGCTCAAGGCTACCCCAAACGGCTAGAAACGGCCCCGCAAAACGGCTAGAAACAGACAAAATAAACCACAGATGGCTCCCTGCCGTCCCCCCACAGGGCCGTCCCCCACAACCGTCCCCGTCCCTATTGCCGTCCCCTTCACCGTCCCTTGTGAGGGACGCCTCCAGGGGGACGTCCGTCCGTCCCCTGCCGTCCCCGTCCCTGCGCCGTCCCGTTTCGCCGTCCCGGCGTTCCAAGCTTCCGTCCCCTCCGTCCCCTGTGACTATGACAGATATGTTTGCGTGGCATCCAAGTGCGGGATGCACGTGACAGCCAGTCACTTGGTGGCAGCATTGGTCTAATCTTTATACAGACTAGACCACAGGTGTCATAGCTTTTAGCTGGGATACCTTTGTCCATAGTCACAAGGGACGGGAGACGGTAACGGGGGATGGGGACGGGGACGGGACGGGGGGCGGCCATAAGTAGGGAATGGGGACGGGGGAGGGAACGGCACTCAAAAAATACTTTTTTTAAAAGTTTTTCTACTCTACACTTATTCTACATCAAAATGAGGCTTGAGGGAGAGAGACTAGAGAGAGTAGATACACTCATAGAGTGTAACTTGAGGCTTGAGGCTTGAAAGTTGAGAGAGAAAGAAAGATTTTATTAACGTCTTCCAAAAGACCGAACTCGGCCTATGGGACAAATCAGTGTACCTGTGTGGGGTATCCTCTGTCATCCCAACAAAATGAAAAAGTACTGAACTAAAAAAGCTGAATCTGGGTCTGCAATACAATGAGTGGGGGAGGTGATGGAGCTCTACTACTAGGAGAATGCAAAGCTATATGCATGGAGTATACAATCATGATATGCAACCTAGCTAGCTCCATCCTGTACCATACTGGGGGTATAGAATGGTATACATCAATGAAGGGGGTGTCCACAGCTCCCTGAAGAACATGCCTGGGTCTGCTATGAAGCGAGCCAGTCGCTCTGCACCCTCTCTGTGAAACTGAGCTCTGATCTCTGTCATCTCTTTGGTATAGGCGTGGTGTCCGAAAGCCAGGTGTCCTCTGTCTCCTGCGGGCTTTGAGTGTCTCTGCTCTCTGGAGAGTAATTCCCTGCTATGTAGGGGCTGGGAGTGGGGTGGTCTCTGAAAAAATGTAGTAATCTGTGTCTGTCATCCCCCCTCTGGAGCTGTCTGAGCCTGTAATGATGTCTCTCTGTGATGCTGTATGTCTAGAATGAATCTCCCCAGTATGCGCTGGTCTACTGCCTCAAAGATCTGGCGTAGGGAATGTGGCTCTCTGAATAAAATGGGATATCTCTCTCTGATGGCTGTATACATAATGCTCCTCACTCTCCACCTCCTCTCTGCACAATCTGCATACCCTCTCCTCTCGGGGGATCCGTGCTGCTCTGCCAGTCTCGATCTCCAATCGATGTGATGAGACTCTAAGCTGACCAATAGCTACTCGGGAGCCATGTGGTAAAAAGCCCTCCATGTATCTAGGCCTCTCTATAAATCCATCATCAGTGATACTCATGAAGTGATCTCTATAGTATAGCATCTTCGGTGGAAGAGGCTGTGTAGGTGATATCCATGTCTCTCGTGTATAGAGCTGCCACAGGTCCTGTCTCAATACTCTGTTCCTCTCACTATGAGAGAGACGGATATGTGGTGCATCCCTGTCATACTGGAATGGTGGTAGATGATCCATGTCTAGGCCATGCTGTGAGAACCAATGTGTGACCTGTGCATACCATGATCCTCTGTCTCCTGCCTCAGCCAGCTGTCTAGATGCCTCAAAAGCTCTGTATGACAATCTGTCCTGTGGCATCTCTCTGAATCTGTCTAGCAGGCATATAGTCTGGAATATGGCCTCTACCATCATAGGAGACGCAGCAAACTCTGCTCGGATAATGTCATGAGGTACTGACGGTTTGCTGCGTATCATGCATGCCATCATGAGGGCCTGTGGTCTCTCTATTTGTGTCCACCAATGGGTAGCAAGTCCTGGCGCCCATACCGCTGCTCCATACATCAGTGCCGGTGTGACTAATGTGTCAAATAGCCACCCTTTCGTCCAGGGCTCCTGAAAATGCGCTTGGTGGCACTGTCTCTCTAGCATAGCCAATGCTGCATATCCCCGTGTCAATCTGGCTCTGGCTGTTGAACCCATGGTGAAGTGCGTGGCTGCTGCAGAGAAGGTAACCCCTAGGTACACGTATGATGTCACCACCTCCACCTGGCGTCCTGCGAGAGTGAATGTCAGCTGACTCCTGCCCTGTCTCGATGTATGAAAGACCATAACCTTGGTTTTCCCAAGATTCACAGTAAGACCCCTCTGTGTGCAGAAATCATCGAGTGCATGTAGATGCTGCTGTAGACCTCCTGGAGACTCAGACACTAATACAATATCATCAGCATAAAGCATAATATGTACTGAGGTACCTGTTAGATCAACTCCATATCCGCCTCCCCGTGTAATGAAGTCAGCCACCTCATCAATGTATAACCCAAATAGCGTGGGGGAAAGTGGGCATCCTTGCTTCACACCAACGGTGCTAGCAATAGTCTCGGACATACCTCCTGGGCATCTGACTCGCCCAAAAACCTGCTCATATAATGCATAGATGCCCCATGTCATATCTGCTGGTATGCCAAGAGATTGCAGGCGCTGAAAGAGCCTCTCTCGTGGTACTATGTCAAATGCCTTGCGGAAATCCACAAAGGAGCAATAGAGCTTTCTCTTCCTCACTCTAGCCTGATCAATCATACATCTCAAAGTGAATACACGGTTAGTGGTAGAGAAAGCTCTCCTGAAGCTTGCCTGCCCTGATGAGCGTAAACCTGCTCGCTCAGCATATAAGCTAAGCTCTTGCTCCAACACTGCACCATAGAGTTTGGCCAACACGTGGCCAACCATAACCGTCCTGTAGTTGCTGGGATCGAGCATATCCCCTGTTTTGTGGATCGGCACAATGGTGTGCATCGCCCACTCCGCAGGCAAATCCTCTGCTAGTGCCCTGTTAAACAGGTGTGCAAGAAAAGGAGCCAAAGAATCCACTGCATATATGAGATGCTCACCCTGTAGGCCCATATGGTCGGCGGCCCGTCCATGGTGTAAGCGGCGGATAGCTTCCTTTACCATCGAGTGGGTAAAGAAGCTAGCTGTGGTAGGTCGAGGCTCCTGTGGCTGAGGTATAGGTGGCTGCTGTGGGGCGTGGTATAGGCCCTCTGATATGTGTGCCATGTTTGTGGGTCTGCAATGGGTGTCGGTGTCCGGGGCTCTCTGAAGTGCCGCCATGAGATAGGGCTATCTCTACTCATGAAGAAATGAAAGATCTCTAGCTCCTATATCTCTGCGAAGGCCCGCCTTTTGCGGCGAGTAAGTCTCCTCATCTCTCTCCTCGACTCCTGCTCTGTGAACTTTGAAGTTTGAAGCTTTGAAGCCTTGAAAGTTGAAAACTTGAAGGGGTGTGTGTGTGCTTGTAGCCTTGTAGCCTTGTTCTTATATAGATATTAGATAGGCAAGAGAGAGAGGCAAGGGCAAGAGAGAGAGAGAGGCATGGGCCAAGCCTCAAGGCCCAAGGCCCCAAGCCTCAAGGCCCAAGGCAAGAGAGAGGCAAGGGCCAAGGGCCAAGCCTCAAAGGCCAAGCATCCCCAAACGGCCAAGCCAAACAGCCATAAACAGCTAGAAACGGCCAAGGCAAATGGCTAGAAACGGGCAAAAAAAAAACAGTCGGTCTGTGCGCATCGGCTCCCTGCCATCCCCCCACAATGCCGTCCCCATTCTTGCCGTTGTCCCCTTCCCCCGTCCCTTGTGACTCGTGAGGGACGCCTCTAGGGGGGACGTCCGACCGTCCCCTGCCGTCCCCGTTGCTGATCCGTCCCGACTTGGCATCCCTCTGTTCCAACCGTCCGTCCCTTCCGTTCCCTGTGACTATGCCTTTGTCCATGACTTGGAGACCAGATTCTCCCGCCCCAGTACATGACCGGTCTGGCGGATGAGTTCTATGGACTCAGACAGAACGGATCCCCAGTGCTTCAGTTTTCTAGCAAGGTTATTACTTTAGCACAGTAGTTAGGGCTATCTGCGCAAGCCAAGATGGAGCAATTCATTTGTGGATTGGATCCCAACATTCGGTTCATAGTACGTGACTTTGAACCCAATACATATGACCGGGCTTTGACTCTCGCTCAGAATGAAGAAATGAAAATGAACAGAGGCAAGCCCAAGCAGCCATCCCAGTCCAGTACCAAACCCCAGCAGCAGCAATCCACTGCACAGCCAGGGAAAGGTAATGCATCTTCTAAAGATGCTAAGAAGGACGGCAGTAATAGCTCCAGTTCAAGGGGTAAGAAAGATAAAGAATCTAAGCCTAAGAAAACCCTTGATGAAAAGGCTAAAGCAGGCATTATTGGAGGTTATCTTCCTCCAGAGGAGCAAAAGAAGTATCATTCAGAAAACAGGTGTTTTTTCTGTCACATCATACGGCATGGTAAGAAGGATTGCCACAAATGGCAAGCAGAACAAGCTGCTAAAGCCCCTTCTGCCACAGTTGCCACAGCATCCCCAGCTCCTCCAGCCTTGCCTACTACCACCAATGCGGTTCAACGTTTACCTTCTATGCATCCTATGCCTTCCGTGGTATTTGATGCTAAGCAGGAGGGTGAGCGATATTGCACAGAAAAGCCTCATCCGAGCTTATGGCTCTACCAAGGGCTGACAGTTTGTAGTCCTCTTCGATATGGGTAGTTCTGAGGATACCATCTCTCCCCAGTTGGCTAACAAAATGAGTTGCACATTAGTCCCATATCATCTGGATGTGGACGGGTTTACACCTGGTCTCCGCATCCACATTTCTCAGAAGGCACAGCAATTTGTCTTTGAAGTTCAAAAGGTCTCATTTCAATGAGATTTCATTGTCTCGCCTCTTTTGGGGTGTGACATGATCTTAGGAATTCAGTGGTTCCGTCAGCATGAGCCTATTCCCAATTGGGAGCAGGACACTTTTACTATCTGTAAAGGTTTTCCTGAGCCTGTCATGATTCGTGGGGATAGAAGCATTCTTGGTATCCCATTGATTTCGCATCTCCAGGCCCGACGAGCTATCCGCAAGGGAGCAGAAGGAGCACTACTTTGTTCGTGCTCAAACAGCCTCTACCTCATCGGTAGCATCCATCTCATCTTCAGTCCCATAGCTATCATACCTCCTATCCAGACATCAGGACATTATGCTTAGGGACGATCTCCTGCCCAGTCTCCCTCCATCCCGTCCGGAGGACCATCATATCGATTTGGTCCTTGGATCACAACCTCCTAGCAGGTTTCCCTATCGTCTTTCCAAGACCTTAGAGGGCGAGCTAGAAAGATAGTTATCTAAGATCCTCTGAGCCGGATTCGTTCAGCCTTCTTCCTCACCATTTGCTGCACCCATCCTATTTGACCAAAAGAAGGACAAGTTTGCACGCCTTTGTGTAAACTACAGGGCATTAAATAAACTCACCATTAAGAATAAGTTTCCTATGCCAAGGATTGAGTACATTTTGGAGTGTTTAGACGGTGCTAAATTTTTCACTAAGATCGACCTCAAGAGTGGTTACCATCAGGTCCGCATTTTTGAAGCTGACATTCCAAAAACAGCTTTCCGGACAGAGCGTGGTCACTACGAGTTTGTAGTCATGCCTTTTGGGCTTACAAATGCACCCGCAACCTTCAACAAAATGATGTCCAGGATTTTCGCAGTCCTCATTGGGAAGTGTGTTTTCATATTCCTTGATGACATACTAGTCTTCTCAGCCACTGCGGAGCAGCATGAGAAAGATGTGGAGAAAGTCTTGCAACTTTTACGAGAGAATGAGCTCTACATAAACGCCAAAAAGTCTGTCTTTGGTGTTAAGGAAGTTCAATACTTGGACTGTATCATCGGTTCCAATGGTATTAGATTGGACCCTTCAAAAGGTTCAAGAAATCTTAGATTGGGACATCCCTCAGACCGCCCAAGAAATCCGTTCTTTCGTAGGTCTTTGCCAGGCCTATAGTACCCATGTCCATCAGTTTTCCAACCTTGCAGCACCTCTTACCGAGTTGCTCAAGGGGGTAAAGACTCGTAAGCAAAAAGTCTCAGTTACAGACAAGGCGTTGTTAGAAGTCATCTCCTGTCTATTTTTATACACCAGGGCCTTTGTTGTGGGTGTGCCCGCCCTTATGAGGTGTTTTATCATTTTTCCTCACTCCCCGTATTTTTTCCCTATTTTTTCCCATTTTCCCATGGTATGCATGGATGCCAGATGGTTGGCAGGAGCCTATGGTGCTGGCCGACTGCACCCCATGGTTGGCCGACCTGTTTGACACAGTCGTGGAGGTGCTGGTGGCTGGCTGACTTGCTCCTTCAGTCGTGGAGGCTACTACTGCTAGCCAATTGCTTTATGCAGTCGTGGAGAGCCTCTAGCAGCACAGGCTGACTGCATCTATGGGGCATATAAATATGCCCCATGCTTCCATCACTTTTGTATCTTACCCGGGATCTTCTTGTGTATATAGAGCAGAGTTACACGCCTCTATCTCTCACACTCTTGTGTTGTGATTTTCTGCACTGCGTTTTTGCTCTTGTGTTCCCAGATCTGGTCATCATCTCCGCTGCGTATTCTGACATGGTATCAGAGCCTAGGCTCTAGATAGTTCTTGGGATTTGTGTGAGCAAGAGGGAGACTGCTGTGTTGCTGATTGGTGGACCGTACGGGACTGTTCGGGAAGAGGAGAAGCAAGAGGACGGCGGGCTGATTTGCTGGACAGCCACTTGCAGGTGTTAGTTCTTCTTTGTTCCCACCCACCCACCCTTTTCAGAGTACATCCCCGCAATGGCAGCTCTGTTTGAGATGGCCGAGAGGCATGTGAAGATCCCGACACTCTCCACGTTTCCGGTGGACTGTCAGTTGGACGGGAGCAACTACGGCATATGGAAGGTTATGATGGAATCTGTTCCGGAGTCTTACGACCTCACTGATTTCGTCGTCGTTGGGGTTCCACGGCCGGAAGTAGAGGAAGGGGAGTTACCGTCGATCCGAAAGGACCGGGAGGCTCAGACACAGATGTGGGATCGTGTCAACGCCAGGGTCTATTCGTTTATCTTTCTCAACTGCACACCGCAGGTAATCAATCATGTAAAGCATATGACGCTGGCCAGAGGTATATGGCAGCATTTGGCCTCTCTTTACAACAGGGTATCGCCCATGAAGAGGATTTCCTTCGAAGTACAGATGCGGGTTATGAGCCCTGCAAAGTCGTTGACGATGCGGGAGCATATTAACAAGCTGCAGGCTCTTCAGCAGGAAGTTCTTCAGGCTGGGAAGGAGATATCATCAGAGGACATGGCCATAACGTTGCTATCGCACTTGCCCTCTCAGTACTCAGCATTTTACTCGTCTTTGATTACCAGTGGCAGGCTTAGCACCATCACGTGGGAGGAGCTTGTGCCCATGGTCTTGGACCAGGAGGAACGCTTCACGAACCCTCCTCAAGGTAGAGGTTCGGAGGCCTTAACTGGCCAACAGTCGAAAGGCCGTAACACGGGCAAAGGGAAGGCTTCGTCGGAGAAGTCTTCTGAGAAGAAGTCCGTTACTGACCGCGAGAAACTAAAGGCAGAGAGGACCTGTAATGATTGTGGCGAGAAAGGCCACTATTGGAGGTAGTGTCCCAAGCAGAAGACCGAGAAGGGTGAAGATTCCTCAGCAGCAATCATGAAGACTCCGGCTTTTGTGCACTTGGAGGTGGTGGACACCGATGTTTCATTTTCTTCAGGCAGGGAGGAGATTGGAGGACTCTCCGCAACGGATACTCGGGAGTGGATTCTAGACAGTGGTGCTTCCAGGCACATGACTCCTTCCCGTTCCGGTTTACAGGATCTCTGCAGGCTTTCTGGTCACATACTTACTGGGGATACATCCACTATCCTAGTTCACAGTGAGGGCAGGATGGAGAGAGTTCCCGATGGCAGAGGGGGGAAGCATTCCTCCCAGGTGTTGTATGTTTCGTCACTTGGTTTTCATCTGTTGTCAATGCATCAGGTTTGCAAGACTGGCGTACGGGTGGAGTTTGATGAGCACTTTGTTGCTCTCCGGGACAAAGCAACAGGCCAGGTAGTTTGGGAAGGCGGAGTGGAGAATGGAGTTTACAAGCTTTCAGCACTCTCTCTCCCAGGTCCTCAGGTTTGTGATGTGTGGCAGTCTGGTAATGGCCACTTAAGTGTGGATACGTTGCAGGTACAAGCTTTCCGAGACCAGATCGTGGATAGCTTGCCAGTAGATGGCAGCAGTTGGCAGGAACTCTCCAGTACTGATGTTGGTAGTTCTTGTGTTCGTCAGTCAGATGAAACTGAACAGGTAACGTATGCTCTGATGTCTCGTAGTATTCGGGACAAAGAAACTCCTGTAGATGAGGATGTTCTTCCCATGGGGACCTTTTTGAAAGCCAAGCAGGTGGCAATTGATTACTTGCAGAAGGAGGTGGTTTCTCCAGGCTTTGTGGTTCCGGATTCAGAGGGGGTGGTTGACAGGTTTCAGAAGGCCTTGCGTGGTCTTCAGCAGGTTTCCAGGACTTGGTTTTGCACCGTAATAGGTGTTGATCCTTGTGAGCAGTGTGATGCCTCTTTGACTCAGAAGCAGAATGGTTCATTGATCTGGTTGATGAACACCAGATTGGACGGGAGCTTCCTGATGAGGCAGTTGAGCTCATGGTTGCGGATGACTCTTTGGGAGGCAGGATTGCGTTTCCTGTGGTTTCTGTGGCATGCGAAGGATCATGGACTCTTGTACACAGGAGGGGGATTGTTGGATGGAGTCCGACTCCATGGTTGGAGTGACTCAGTTTGGGGAGGACATCCGGACACGAGGAGATCTACTTCAGGCCCAGGAGCAGTTTTACGGAGCAGTAAGAGACATCCATCTTTTGCCTTGTCGAGGACAGAGGCAGAGTACCGGGCTGTTTGTGATGCTGCTTGTGAGGTGGTGAGGATGCAGAGGTTGCATTGCAGGTTTGGGCTTCCACTGGAGGAACCCATGGTCATCCAGAGGCACTTTGTTCGTGAACAGATCGTTGTTGATGACATCTTGCTAGAGTTCTGTTGTTCGACGGAGGACAGTACGGTGGACCTCTTCACGAAGTCGCTATCTCAAGATTTGCTCAGGCGGCACCCCAGCTCCCTGTGGTTGGTTTCACAGCCAGGAGCTGAGAGGGGGTGTTAGAAGTCATCTCCTATCTATTTTTATACACTAGGGCCTTTGTTGTGGGTGTGCCCGCCCTTATGAGGTGTTTTATCATTTTTCCTCACTCCCCGTATTTTTTCCCTATTTTTTCCCATTTTCCCATGGTGTGGATGGATGCCAGATGGTTGGCAGGAGCCTATGGTGCTGGCCGACTGCACCCCATGGCTGGCCGACCTGTTTGACACAGTCGTGGAGGTGCTGGTGGCTGGCCGACTTGCTCCTTCAGTCGTGGAGGCTACTACTGCTGGCCGACATGCTTTATGCAGTGATGAGAGCCTCTAGCACAGGCCGACTGCATCTATGGGGCATATAAATATGCCCCATGCTCCCCATCACTTTTGTATCTTACGCGGGATCTTCTTGTGTATATAGAGCAGAGTTACACGTCTCTATCTCTCACACTCTTGTGCTGTGATTTTTTGCACTGCGTTTTTGCTCATGTTCCCAGATCTGGTTATCATCTCCGTTGCGTATTCTGACAGGCGCTTGATGTATTCCGTGCACTCCAGAAAGCCGCCTCAGAAGTGCCTGTATTAAAGTTAGCATCTTGGGATGAACCTTTCGAGGTCATTACCGATGCAAGCAATGTAGCCATAGGTGGAGTTCTCCAACAGGACAATAGACCCGTAGCATACTACAATAGAAAGTTGGATGTCGTCGAAAAGAATTATTCGGTATATGACAAAGAGCTTTTGGGTGTGATCACAGCGCTCAAACATTGGAAGACTTTTCTTTATGGATTTTATAGTAAAAACAGACCACCAAGCACTTAAGTGGCTTCAAACCATGCCCAGTGCCTAGTGGATTGATTGGCATGCCAGGTGGAGTCAACTCTTCCAACAGTTTGGAGGAATGATTGAGTACATCCCTGGTAAGCATAACCCAGTAGCAAATGCTCTTAGTCGAAACCATGCCCACTGCCTAGTGGATTGATTGGCAGGCCAGGTGGAGTCAACTCTTCCAACAGTTTGGAGGAATGATTGAGTACATCCCTGGTAAGCATAACCCAATAGCAAATGCTCTTAGTCGAAAGGCCAGCATCCTGGCAGTCCAGGAATCTACCATTCTCGAAATCACGGGGAAGGACTTAGATAGCATGAAAGACCAATATGTGGATCCCCCTGAGTTTGGTACTCAGTATAATTTGGCTCTCACCTCTGAGCCTGGCCATTATTCAATACAGAACGGTTGGTTGTTCTTCAAGAACCGCCTGTGTCATTCAGGAAAAGCGATCAGCTCTTCTCCATGATGCCCATGACTCCTTAGTTGGAGGACATAGGGGTATCAACAGTACCCTCGAGAAATTAGAACGGTCCTCTTAAAGGCTGGTTTACTTCAACCTTTGCCTATTCCCAACGGACCCTTCATCGACATATCTATGGACTTTGTAGGGCCTCTACCAGCATCCATCGGATCCCGGAACACTCAGTGTTTCACCATTGTGGATCACTTCAGTAAATTCTGCATGCTCATCCCATGCAAGCATACGGCCACAGCCGAGGACGTAGTCGGCTACCAAATAAACAAAGTGATTCTGTAAGCCGTAGACAGATGGGTAGAAGTGTTGGCAGATGACTGCCTTGGCTAGTAGGGGTGCTGGCAGTCGGTTGCGCTGGCCAGTAGGGGTGCTGGCAGTCGGTATAGTAAGCGGTGTAGACAGGAGACGGTGGCGCTGTAGGCGGCACAGACAAGCATAGAGGCACTGCTTGGCTGCAGATAGCGTTTGCTGGCTGTTGGTTGTTGGCGATGCTGCTGAACAGGACGATGTTGCTAGTTGAGGCAGTTGAAGCAACTAGCGCAGGGCGGAGTTGTTGGAGTAGGGCGGCGGGCGACTACACAAAGGCGGCGGTGCAGGCAGGGCAGGGGGCGTTGATGGCTGTCCGACAGTGGCGCACGGGCTGAGCTGGCGGAGCAAGGCGGCACAAGGTGGCGCAAGCTGCTGTCTGACGGCGGAACAGGGTAGGAGGAGGAGGCGCAGCCCTAAACTCAGCGAATGGAGAGGGTGGAGAGTTTGAAGATGATAATGATGATGTTGATGTTGATCTCCTTGCACTCCCACACGCTTGATGCCGAAAGAGAGGCTCATGGTACCTTTTAATACTTGGGAAGAGCCTTGCTTTTTGCCAGGAAAGCTATATTGCTTTGCTTTTGTCTTTTTGCTTCTATATTTTAATAGTAATTAAAATATTACACATCTTTTCAAAAGTTCTTGATTTATTGCTTTTATAGCTTCAAGGCCTTGCTTTTTGGCCTTGGAACTGCTTTTTGGAAAAGCGGCTTTTAGCTTTTTGATTCGGCTCAATCCCCTCTTTCCAACGGTGACCTTGGCTCGTGGTCAACCAAGTTTGACTTTCTACTTTTCTCTGCTTTTTGACAAAAACAGGTGCTTTTTCTTGAGCCAACTTCATGAATCCTGTTTCCATGCTTTCATTAACCTGACCATGTGTCTGGGCATGAGTTCCATCATGTGAAATAGAGCTAGGAGGGCCAAATAGTTACATGCACCAAATATGTATCCATGAGTACTACTTGCACTCAGATATTTGTGCACATCGGCCACGTTATCTTTCGGATGCAGTTCGACCCTCAAGAGGTGGGAGAGTCCCAAGTCTCGGACTCAACAAAAGGGCAAGGAGATTCCTATAGGAGGACCTTTTTAGGCCATGAAGGATAACACTTCCAGTGGGGGAGTGTTGTAGACATAACTCTCCGAGGAGGAGTTCCGAGCCAAGCGACTAGCCAATCATGTGTCAAGTGTGACTCCACCAAGCACATCGCCGCGGATCTTGGAGGAGCAATCAAAGGAGGATGCTTCCTCACATCGGAAGGTTTAGCTTAAGGAGGAGGCTTCTTCAGAATTGGAGAATGAGTGTTGACGAATGCATGTGCATGATTCAGCTTTTTTCATTTCTTGAGTTGAGCGCACACACGGTGTTTTATTGCGTCATGCCAGAGGCTCAAATAGAGGATGTTTATGACCAAGTCTCTGAGGGAGAGTCTTCACGGTTGCCGTCTGCACTAGGTGGACACCTACCGTTTGTATTGGGTGGAGTATCGTATAGTCTGATGTCATGGAGGCACCACAAGAGCGCATGTCACTAGATTGGTCTTCACTTTGGGAGGATATAACAGTGGGTGTGTCTTCCCAAGGCACAGATTTCTTGGAGACTGTACCAACAACAATCCAAGTTTTTTCTTCGATGTATAACAGATGTATTACTTGGAGTATGCTCCACAGAGAGATGGTGGTCTAGAGATGCACATGCCGAGTAGAGAACACTTTCAAACTATCCACGAAATGCTCAACTTGCTTTGACCGTAGTCCTCAGGGGAGCATGAGCAAAAGGTTCCAAAAATGTGCTAGTTACCTGCTCATCTTACTTTTGGGCAAAGTGCTCCCATTGTCGCTTTAGCACACGGTAATAGTCCATAGGAATAAACTGCTTCAAGACCATCTTGCGGTGATGCGCAAGGTGGCCTTTCCACCAGAAGAAGGCAGCACATGTCAAAGCCGTATGCACCAAATGGAGCTGAAAAACATCCGCATCACCTGTTGCCCAACGTGGCAGTCATCTAGTGGGTCCAATTGGTGGCAACTTCTCCGTCCATCTTCCCTTTTGAACTTGGGAGGCTGCAAAAGCTTCAAAAATTGAGTTCGTTTCTCACGAGGCATGGAGGAAGAGCTTGGCAAACTAGTAGTCCACTGATGGCGAAGAGCCGGTGAAGGACACCCGAAACTATTCAGATAATCTAGTGGAGAGGGGCTCTGCAAAGGAGACCATTGGTGACGCGAACGGTGTCTCTCCTGCCGACTATGTGCACTGTCAGAGTGATGATTGCCGAACCAAGAGCAAAGCTTGTCGGCTGCATCCTTTCCTGCATCCAAATGTTTATTTGTCGAGCTATGGACAAAGTTATGCTGTCCAGAGCTGAGATAATTGGAAGGATGGCCAACACAAGCAACTTGCGACCCCCAACTTTTGTGAAGGGAACCTGCAAGCCGCAAACTATCTTTGTTGAAGCTCAATGCGAAGAGCTTATTGACATTGGCAGGTCTCGAATGTTGCACTTTCAAAAGAAAAGCAGCGATAATGTGTGGCCAACTGCTTATTTATCCACATCTGGCGCAGGAGTGGGAAAAAGACGATGAAGGTGCTCTTTTTATTCTGATTCAGACTTTGAACACCAGTATGCTACTGTTCATCTTGATGGCCACATGTGTGCATGAAACTTGGATCATCTTTAAGGATGAGTACAAGATGGTCAATTCTATGGAGATATTCAAGCTTGGGGTGCAACTTAGTTGGGAGAAGCTTGTAATGGTGAGCCAGTTGTAATCTTTCTAACAGGATTGAAAATTATACGTGAATGGTGATCAAGTGGTAGGTTGATAATATGGTCTTATGGTCTTGGAGGTTGAGGGTTTCTTCTTATTGCTCTTGTTTGGTTAGAGGCAGTATGTACTGCCGTCTACCTACTCAATTGGAGCTGCATGGTGGAAAATAAACTGAAACTAACATCAGGTTTACACCTGGAAGAAACTTCTGCTTTACATTCTATGTTTTGGGTACTAACTTTTATGTGTTTCTACTTAACTGACTCAAGTTCTTAAGATCAGGAGTACTCTTTGAGATATTTTTGAGAGCTGCAGAAACATGGGTTCTATGATCCCCCTGCATTGTTGGTATGCTGAGTATTAAGAGCTCAGTGTTGCCAGCGCATGCAACACTGAGGTGTTGCCAGCTGCATTACCGGCATTGTTGGTATGCTGAGTATGAAGAGCTGTTTCCAAGCCCTGGGTTGCACTTCTCTTTTTGGAGATGCATGTATGTTTTTTGAGCGTCTTTTGCGCATCTTTTGTATAATGATCGATATAACGATGTGATAATTCTCTGCCTTTATTTACTCCTACACAATCATTTGTTTCGTTGTTGTGTTGCAAATATGTTGCATGACCATAAGCTCCTTGCTGCTTACACAGGCTTATGATTGTGAAGAGTGGTCATTTGGATACTGTGGAAGTGGAAGTGGTGTTTTTTGTTGCCCCCATAAAGGGAATCCTGTGTACTCCTATCGGGAAAGTATTTCTCTTGGATGGACATCCTTGTCCCGTCTTGAGGTCACTCAAGTTTTGTTTGAGCTTGGGAGAGAATGGCCGGGCGAATCTTATGATCTCCTTTCCAGAAATTGCAACCACTTTTGTGATGCTTTCTGTGAGCGACTTGGTGTGCTAAAACTTCCGGGTAAGTTGTAGGGATAAAGGTGAACAGTGTGTTCTTGAAATTTGGCCGAACTTTTGGCTGTATGGAGGCTTTGTATGGTGCAAAGGATGATATACATTGATTTTTTGCTTTTATTGAAGAGATGAAACTAAGTTGTGCTCTTTGACACGTGGAGCTCAGCCTGGGTAAATCGCTTTGCACATGCTGGCGTTGCTGCAGTGGAAGCAGCAGAGACCACAATCAAGCGGGTAAGATAACTGCAGGTTATTGATTGTGTTCTGCATTGTTTGCACGTTTTGATCATACCCAAGCTCTCTTGGCATTCAGCTAATGCATCTAAATTGTAAACAGCTCCAGCAGGCAAAGAGTGGTATTGTTTCTGCAAGCAAGGTTGTATACCACCTTTTGGTGAGGGTGAACTCAACATCTGCACGCAGTCCCGAATCAGAGGTGCTCCCTCTTGTACCGAACAGGACCAGTGCAAATGTGTTTCGTTTGACGTTTCTAAAAGCTCCTGCAGTTTGCATATCAAGGCTTTTCATATCCATGAACTGTTTTGGCTTTCGGGAAGAGAGCATGGTGGAAAGGGCACATGTGGAAAGGATATGAGGATGCATGCAAAGATGCCACCCTTCAGAATCCACCTCAAATCTTTTGAAGCACAGCAGTAAAAGTGGACACGTGCAATGAGAAAATGCATGCGGATTGTTTGCAACCTTCCTCAAGAATGGGGCTGTGGGATTAAATCGAATGTCACAACTGTCTAACCATGACAATGCAATTTGTGGTAACTTGAAGGATTGAGTGCTGATTTTGGAGGTACCAGTTTCGTGGCTTGGTTTCTTATGACAAGAGGACACTTCTAAGTTTTTGGTTGGTATCCTAAGGAGCTTCACAGCCTGATCTTAAATTGCAGGATACTTAGGATACTCGACTAGGAAGCTGATCTTACAAACACTCGTGAGTGTTTTCATTTACTCTCAAGGCTATGCAGTTTATGAAAACTCCATGCAATGATCTTATATGCCGTTGCATGTCCTTATTGACATGCAAGTTTCAAATAACGCTATTATTTCAAGAGAACCGTTGTGCAAAAATGAATTCTGTAGGTGAGGCTGTGATGTAAAGAACATTTTCTTTGATCAATTGTCACAGTGGAAGTTGGACCTTAGCGATTCCTCTCAATAAGAATCATAGTCGAAAAAGGGATTGGAAACTCAATTACACCATCTTCTGCTTTGTTTCCATCTGGGAGTATGTAATTGTTGACTCTTCAAAATGCTCAACGATCTAGACTATTGGTTTGGATTCTACTGCTTAATCTAGATTGCATGTGTTTTGAAGCTTCTGTTTTAGTCAACCGAAATGTGCTTAGGGTAAAGGGGCGTGTACAAGAGTACTGTAGCAAATTGAAACATACTTTGTCAGTAACCTACTTAGTGGCTTATGTTTGCGGAATCTGCCTCATTATGGGGGAACATAAGCGTTGAGCATCCACCGTCAAGGTGGTGGACAGGAAGCCATGCAAGCAGTTTTTTCTTGAAAGTTGTTTTTCCTATTTTTGTCATGGAGGGCTTGGTTCTCTGCTGCTGGGCCCTATTGGCTCCCTTACTCTATACATAATTCAGTGTATTGATGGGAGCCAAGAACCAGCCATATCAGGCAACTTACAGGCCCGAAAGTCGCAATAAAATTGCACTTCATCCCTATGAAAGAATATCATTACATCAGCAGCAAACATCCTTGAGAAAAAGCTAGAGAGCACGCAAGCCTGCCCCTGAAGAAAGAATATCATTGCATGAGCAGCATAGTAAACTAATGCATGAAAGAATATAATTTCATCAGCAGCAAACAATCTCGAGAAAAAGCTAGAAAGCCCATAAGTCTGCCCTTCTCATATGAAATACAACTGCACTGCAAGTACCTTCACAGATGTAGCGAAGAGCCGACTCCAAAAGAGAAATAGCAGCAGAAGAAAGCCTCAATAAATCCAAGGAGCAATATAGAACAGGACACTTAGTCCAAGAAGAATTCATCTTCCCGTTTTATTAAAACGCACAGCAGCAGGTCCAACTTCTGTACGATGAGTTCCAGATAGCAACCAGCATCTTGACATCCCTGACAATAATTGGCTTGCGCTGTCATGAATGTACATGTGAAACAATCCGACAAACCAGTAGGAACTGAAATGATGTTCAGATCACTCTAAAGGTTGATGCAGCTATCTACAAACGTTGCCACCCTAAATAGTGCGCTGCTGCAGGCACGAATAGGAAGACGAAGGCTTTCATGGCGGGTGTGCAACAGCAATGGGCAGCAGCATAAGCAATAATTGGAGGAGTACCCGCTACAGGCGGGATCACACATGATTAGAAAGAGCGATGGCGAAATGCTGAATCGCCCGTTTTGTCGAACGCTGCATGGAGGTACGCTCCTATATTAGAAATCGTGTAATCAAGGCAAATAACCTCATAATTAAGATAATTAAATATCCAACATATCACATCGCTTGAAATGAGTCCTAATACACCAGTCCTTATGCCTCAAGAGAGCATTAATTGCATACACTGTACATGTGCCTAGCACCTAAACAAAAGCCATTTGACTAGCACACAACATTCTTTGGGAGGTTGAATTTTTCATTAATTGAACCTTTCTTACATCTACTCAGTTGCCGACTGTGTGCCTCTTGTATGGCAATGCTATCAATAGAGTCCTTGTCAATGGGCATCCCTCCCTCTCTCTCCCTCTCTCAGAAATTCTTCCTCAATAGCTCTAACTAGTGGATTAGCCCGTCTCCGACAGGTAAAATCTCAATCTCTCTCTCTCTCTCTCTCTCTCTCTCTCCACGCCCTTCATTTTCAATGAATCCCCCCCCCCCTCCTCCCCTCTCTCTCTCTCTCTCTAATCATCCAGTTGAGGATGCTAAGTGGATGCCAGAAACCGTAAGTATCCTTCACTCTTGCCAATAAAACACAGTAAATTACTCTCTAGCAAACACACAGTAAGTACCGGGGGCAAACTCCGAGCAAACACACAGTAAATACCCGACCATAATATACATCTAAGCGAACACACAGTAAATACTCGAAGATTATGCGGATATGCTAGTCTCGAATGCCGAGTTTTTTGATGTCGAGGGCATCCCTAGCTTTCACGTTCACTAGGTTGGCGTTCTCGTCGTAGAAGAGAAACTCTGCGTCCAAGAAGTTCAGGTTTGTGGGGTCTGTTCGGCGCCCAACCGAGATGGACTTCCAATCCACGTTACTGTGGATGTTTTGAAGTGAATGGGGTCTAAACGATGCACAGTCTTTAAATCACACCAATAATGTAGCTCATAGAATATTGTTCGATCTTCCTTCATTCTGTGAGGTCCCTCTCTTGCTTCTCCCCCTCGTCTTGCGATCCACAGGATTCAGCTTCTTGTAATAAGTGGGCTCAATGTATCTTCTTGCAATCTGTGGGCTCTGCTTCCTCCTGCGATCCATAAGATTAAGCTTCTTGCAATCCTGGTGATCTTCTTGCGATCTTCGTGATAGTTCATTTGTTGTACCAACCTAATGGATACAAACACGATGGTGGGATACGGAGAATCCTCTATATGATTCCAACAAAGCAATCTCTCTCCCTAAAATCTCTATCCATAAATCTGTAAGGATGGTCTTCAGACTGCTTGCAAGTGAGTGACCTAAGTTGCTTTTCGGATTACGATTATGATGACTTACATGGCCTTGTATTTTTCAACACATTCTACCACTAGAGATTCAAGGATGCCTTGGCTTATAGAGGGTGTTCGTGAAGGTATCTATTAATTGGAATCGCTTGCCAAGTCTTTCATGTCCAAACAATCAAAATATATTCATATGCCAAAATGTTATGCCTAATATAAACGTTGTTTTGTGTAGGTGGATTGTGTCAATGGACATTGATAGACGAGTCCTCTAAAAAAAAGGGGTGGATCTCGGCATCAAAATCCAGTGCAGTGGTCAAATACACTTTCGTACATGAAACTGGTTGGTTCCTTGATTTGGTTGCTCAACACATAGCCTGATTGTGCATTTGTGGTGGGAACTCTTAGTTCTTTCATGCAAGCACCTTTGGACACTCATTGGCCAGGCAGCACTCCGCGTGTTGTAGTACTTGAAAAGAACCAAGGATTTTGGCATTTCTTATGGAGAGGGGGGCACTTTACGTGGCTGGAGCAACTCCTCGGCTGGAGATGCAGATTCCCGAGCGATGATCTACTATAGGGTATTGCTTTACTCTTGAATCTGGAGCCATTTCATAGACAAGTAAAAAGCAGCCTACGGTGGCACTTTCATTGATTGAGGCGGAGCATGGGACAACCAGAGTTGCTTGGCTATTGCTAAGAATCTGGTATCATGTGCAGACCAAGCATACAGAGATCCAGTACCACTTTGTGCAGGAGCAAATCTTGGAGGGAGATATTATCCTTGAATATTGTCCTACCCATAGGACAACGGTGCATACTTATTTGCCAAAGGCTTATCTCAGGCGTTCATGGTAGCTCCTTGGGTCTTGGGCCACCCCTAGGACCTGAGAGGGAGTGTTAGCATATATCATCTCATGTTGTTGCTAGCTATACCATGGGTAGGCTTGGCACTTGTAAATATGAGGCATCATTTCCAATAATTAGAAAATGGAAAATCCCATGATCATAATTTGAGCTTGATTTCTTAATCTCTTATGGTGTGATGGCTTTCATGCTTGCTTCTTCTCCTTGTTTATTCATGGAGTAGCTCATTAGAAAGCATAAGGGTTTCCCTTATTCTTGTTTATTCATAGAGTATCTCATTGGAAAGCATAAGGGTTTCCCTTATTCATGGAGTAGAATCCCTTGAACATTAATGTGGGTTCCTAGCAACTTGCCATAACCCCACATCCTCCTCTGGCTTCTGACCTTGAGTGTTGGGCTAGTCACGCTCGGGTCGCCTTGGATGCAATGCTCGCTAGCCTGTTGTATCTAGTTTATCGCCTTTCACCTTGGTACAATTACCCTGGTGATATGTGAAGTTTTATTGTGAGTATCACATTCTCCCCCTTTCTAGAAATCATCATCCGCTGATTGGGTCCTAGGAAGACCAACTATAAAATCCATGGATATACTTTACCATTGCCTTTCCAGAACTTGCATGGGGCGAAGTAATCTAGGTGGTCAAACTCTTTTACGTTTATTCACCTGACACTTAAAATAACGAGTGACGTATTTGTGGATGTCTCTTTGGAGATTTGGACACCAAAATGTTCTCTTAATTAACTGTACAGTCTTACCCATTCTAGGATGTCCTGCTGAAGGACTTTTGGGTGTATGCACGTTAACGTGGTACCAAAAGTTGTGTCAGGGACATTGCTATTTAGTTGATTTCAATAGTTGGATTTCTTTTACTCTATTCCCTTTAAAAGTAGTTCAAAATTTATCTGTTTTTGAGCCCGACGGTTAAGAGGCATTTGATATTCTTTGCACTCCCTCCCTCACACCTATCCTCCCCGCGCCCCCTCTCCACCACCCTGCCTCTCTCATTCTCCCACTCTCCACCCTCCCTCTCTCATTCTCCCCCTCTCAACAATAGTGGAAGCAGCATAAATGGAGTGCTGCAATGCAATGAAGTTTTCTATCTAGCTCATGGCTCATTTCTACAACAAGGCTCCACTCAAGGTTGCTCTCTCCCATCTGCACCAATGATAGATTTCTCTTAACCACAATGGTCACCTATGCAACAAGACTCCATGCAGTTTATCTCGACACCTAGAAGACTACATATACGGCAGCCGAAGAAACACCATATCTAAATGTAAGGTTCTGCCATTGCCCACATGCCTTATGTGCCTATGTTGGAGCGGATTGCAATAAGGCAGTATGAAGCTAAGAGAAAAAGAGTGCAATGCAAGTGAAAAAACGCCAACTCGGGGGGCTAGGTAGACACTAATGAAGACACAACAAGCGATAATCGCAAACGCTCAAAAATTAGTAACAAGGTGTAATTTAAAAAAAACATAGTTGGAATGACTTCTGAGGTAGTGAGAGATGTATGGGGGAGAGTGTGCCTTCATCCATTTCTCAATCATGTTGAAGATAGAAAGAAGAGAACAAAAGTGCGGGTTAACCAAGAAATTGTGCTATGGTGAAACGGCCTAGTTCAAATAAAGAGCTATTTCTTAAAAGGAGTAGCAAGATGGCCCTAATGAATTCTACTCAAGTTTGCGAGGAAGGAGTCAACATCAATTTTCACGCTGTCTCAAGAACATTGAACATTCATCCAAGGAACTTGTATATGTTGTGTGCACTAGACTTCTCCCTTCGGGATGTTTTCCCCTGAAAACATGCCAGCGGCAAGAACACACCATCTGTATCATAGAAGAGGTGAAGGATTTGGTATTTGAGATATGATCATCCCATACCAAAGTCTCACCAAACAAGGACATTTGCCATAAATGATTGGGAAAAAAATCGTACGAGAAACATCCAATGCATCTCCTTGAGATGTTCAGGTAATATCCCATGTCTGGATAGCCTATTGCGCAACGTGAAATGCTAGAAGTGTAGTAAGTGGGTGAGATGCATCTTTGCTAATGCATGGTTAATAGCTTTGATTTAGGTTATGCACAGCTAGAAGCTTGTATTAGCTAATAGGAACTATCTTTTGAATTGGTTATAAACTAGTAGTCCATAGTAGCTATCCAAAAGACTAGGTCAAAACAAGGAATAGTAGCGAGCTAGTAGCTATATGTGGAAATAGTTGTGAACTAGTAGTAACTATCTATATGTTTGAACTAGTATCGATTTTTTGAAATAGTGTGAGCTAGTACTTTATAGTAGCTACCTTATGAATTGAGCTATGGACTAGTGCCTATCTCCTGAAACAGTGTGAGATGGTACTTTATAGTAGCTACCTCATGAGCTGAGCTAGTACTTTATAGCACCTATCTCATGGACTAGTACCTATCTGCTAAAATATTTGTGAGCTAGTACTTCATAATACCTATCTCTTGGACTAGTTGTTTGTGAGCTAGTATCTTCCCAATGTAGTTGTGAGCTAGTACATTATAGTAGCTATCTCATGAACTAGCTATGAACTACTAACCTATCTCCAAAGTAGTGAGCTAGTACCTAATAGTAGCTATCTCAAGAACTAGCTGTGAACTAGTACCTATCTCCCAAAATAGTGAGCTAGTACCTAATAGTAGCTATATCAAGAACTAGTAGCTATCTCCCAAAATAATTGTGAGCCAATACCTAATAGTAGCTATCTCAAGAACTAGCTATGAACTAGTAGCTATCTCCCAAAATACTTGTGAGCCAATACCTGATAGTAGCTAGCTCATGAACTAGTTGTACTTATCTCCTGAAAGAGTTGTGAGCTAGTACCTCATAGTGGCTAGTTCATGAACTAGCTGTGAACTAGTACCTATCTCCTATAATAGTTGTGAGCTAGTAGCTAATACCTTTGATCTTGTTGTGAACTAGAAGCTAAAACTCTTAAATCTGGTAGAATCTAATTTTTGAATCTAGCAAGCTAAACCTATCCTAGTTGATTTCTAGCCAAATAATCTGTTCATGTACACATGCTTTGAGAGTTTTGTTGGATACAAATTGCCCATATTAAAGGAGAGTGCATCAAATGACACTAAACCTCTTGGTAAGAGTTAGCATGATGAGATCCATTCATAGAGACCTATAGAAGTCACACCGCCTTAGTAGTTGAGTTGTTGACACACAAGTGATAGTGAGGATGCTAGTCTAGTTGATGTCAGGAGCTAGAGATATCCAGGCCTTGTATGGATGACCACTCATTGCACCTGACTCCCCAACCCCCACTCAAGAAGCTTTGATTCTTGGTTCAATTGCTGAGTGGTACCCTTCACAACCCCAATGGGGGCTAAAAGACAGCCTTAGAGATAACCATTCTAGGAATAGGCCCTAATGCATCAGGGAAAGGAGCCTTGTGCTTTGCCAATTTTCAAACTTTTAACCTAGGAAGGGGATCTTTAGGCTTTGACCTAGGATCATTTGGCTTTGGTGCAAGAGGTTTTGGGGATGGAACCTCCAAAATATTCATATTGGGAGTAGGAGGGACTATAAGAGCATCACACTTCACATCCTTTATCTTTGATATGAGTAATTAAGGGGATTTAGCTTTGGAGTGAACATAAGTCCACAAGAACATCCTGAGCTTAACAACATCACACTTTGGAGCATGAAGCTGAGGACAAATGATTCATCTTCATTGGGGGAGGTTACTATATACATTTGAATGCTTGGAGCATGATTCACCCCTCATTGGGGGAGGTTACTATATATACATTATGATCTAACCACACATGATTAGCTTGTTAGCTCACAATGTGTTGAGATGTCAAGCTCAATACAATTTAACACTTATGATTTACTTGAGTGACCGTTTCTGCCACTTACATCACTATCGTGTTTGGTAGGATGCTTGGAGCATGATTCACCCCTCATTGGGGGAGGTTACTATATATACATTATGATCTAACCACACATGATTAGCTTGTTAGCTCACAATGTGTTGAGATGTCAAGCTCAATACAATTTAACACTTATGATTTACTTGAGTGACCGTTTCTGCCACTTACATCACTATCGTGTTTGGTAGGATGCTGACATAATATATCTTTTCCAGTGATTCTACAGTTGGACTACACCAGCTACTAGTCCATACCATTGAGTTATGGCATACTTAGCTTGCCAGCTCACTCACTTATTAGCATGTTCACATTATGGACCGCATGTACATAGTACTTTAGTACTTATGTTGTATTTCCCTTATCTTTTGGTAGAACCCTTTTGTTAAGAAGAAGAACAACAACAATTTTCAACCTTTCATCTTGTGTGTTCTCTTCTAGGGTTTGTGTGTGTGTGTGTGCCTACAAGAGCTCAAGCTTGGTTCATGCTAAGAAGCTGAGCAGCAAGTAAGAGAAGAACAAAAAGTAGTACGAGGGTAAGAGCTTCACCTACTCTTCTCCCTTTGTGTTGGCCACTACACCCTTGTCGGAGCTCTTCGGGAGGCGTACTGGAATACGAACTCCGATTGAGGAGCTTTCTTCGCACAGGATCAGAGTTGAAGGGCAACTATAATGTCCTTTGGACAAAAATTTTTAGGCCGAATTTTTTTTTGGGCGCATCTTAACCTCCGTTTTTCAATTCGCAAGTGTTCATGTGCACTGCAGATAAGTATTGATTCTCTACAAATTTCTATTTTTGGAACTGCAGGAAGGAAAATTGGTTGTGCAGACACTGTTTGTATTGCAAAGAGGTCTTACAGTTGCCATTGCGTGTATGTATGCAAATTGAGATTACTTATTTTTGGTGACATTTTGAGTGCAGTATAATACCGCTGGCTGCAGAGAATACAACAGTTTGTGCGGGAGTTTTTAGTGAGTTTGTGTTACAAACAAGACGTCGAATGATGGAATTAAGCAAATTGTTGCAAAGAAGCTTGATAAGAATAACTTCCATGCTTGGAGGTTTAGATTGACAAATTTCTTTATGGAAAAAGGCTACTGGGACTTTATTGAAAGTAAACATGAGGAGGCACCAGATATATCTGAGATTAACACAACTGCTACTGCAGATATAAAAAGAATACAAGAATTGGAATCAAGGAGCAAGGAAAATCATGTATTGGCTTTCTATTAGCATACAAGACACCATGATTGAACATATATAAGATGCCAAGTCACCCAAGGAGGCATGGGACACCTTGATGAAGCTGTATGAAACTAACACCAAGGCACGAAAGATTCAGTTGAAGAATGAGCTTCATACTATGGAGAAGAAAAACATGTCTGTGAATGATTATGCGCCTTGAAAATCAAGGGCATTGTGGAATCCCTTGCATCTATTGGTGTTTCTGTTGATGATGATGATAAAGTGGAAGTATGTCTACGTGGTCTTGGGCCACAATACAAGGCATTCAAGATGTTTATTCAGACTCCAAAGAACATTCCCAACTTTACAGATTTGGTGCCAATGTTGATCATTGAAGAACAAAGTTTGGGCGAGGACCAGTCTTCACAAAACAGAGGCAGTTTAGAGCAACATGCCTTCTACACAAGTACATGTAGAGTACGAGGCCGAGGCCGAGGCCATGGCCAAGGTGGTGGTCGAACAGGTAATCAAAATTATGGTCAGCACAATAATAGTCCCATGAATCACAACAACACACAGAAAATAAGAAGCAAAATGACATAAGAAGTGAAAAAGTGCAACAAAATAATTATGTATCCTCTAGCCAAAGTAATGACGACAATGAAAGGTTGTTTGTTATGCGACATGTGCTTAATGCTGTGTCAAAAATGATGTATCCACATGCAATGATGATGTATGGTATGTGGATTCAGGAGCTTTAAACCACATGAGTAGTCATGAGTGAGTGGTTCGAGGATATGAAAAATTTTGAAAAGCTAAGTTTTGTTGAAACAAGGGATGATACTACTCATCCAATTACCCATGTTGGAAATGTGCCATTGTCTATGGAGAATGGTAAGGTGAAGTATCTTGCAGATGTGCTTCACGTTCCAAATATTATAAAGAATCTAGTTCCTGTTGGCCAGATTGAGCAAGGTTTGCAGGTGCGCTTGAACCCTGATGGTTGCTATGTTGAAGACTTTAAAGACAAGTGTACGTTAGTTGCAAAAGGCAATAGAGTGGACATAATGTTTATACTAGATGTAAATATGCTTAAAGTGAAAGCTGCAATCTTTGCACAGAGTTCAGGAGTTGTTGCAGATACAGACATTTGGCATAAGAGAATTGGGCATGTAAATGTGCAAAGAATGTAGTCTATGTAGACTAAAGAAATTGTGATAGGGCTGCCTAAGTTTAAGGTTAATGGTATGCAAAAAGTATGTGAAGCATGTCAATTTCGAAAGCAGACAAAGCATGTGTTTTTGCATGATAGAAATGTGAGCAAGAATGTACTAGATGTGGTGCATTCATATGTATGGGGTTCTGCAAAAACTATGTCTATGGGTGGTTGCACGTATTATGTAACATTCATTCATGATCACACGAGGAAAATGTGGGTGTATTTCATGAAGGAGAAGAGTGAAGTTTTCACTTATTTTTAAAATTTTAGATTGATGGCCGAAAATCAGACAGGAAAGCATGCAAAGTACCTAAGGTCAGATGGAGGGGGAGAGTACTTCTCTAATGAGTTCTTTGATTTCTTGCAAAAGAATGGCATTCAGAGGCAGTTTACATGTAGATACACTGTAGAAAAATGGAGTTGAGCGAAAAAATAGGCATATTGCAGAGATAGCACGAGCATTACCATAGAAGAATATGTTGTATAGCTATTGGGCCAAAGCTGTTTCCACATCAGTTTATATTATGAACAGAACCCCTACTACAGCCATACATGATGTAATGCCAGAGGAGAAATTCAGTGACAAGAAACCTGATTTGTCTCACTTGAAATTTTTTTAATATATTGCCTAATAGTATGTGCATGTGCCACATGAGTTGCGTACAAAGCTGGATCCAAAGGCAGAAAAATGTGTGTTTATTGGATATTACCTTGAGCAAAAGGGATACAAATGCTATAACCCTACTACACATGAGTTGAGGGTAAGCAAAGATGTTGTGTTTGATGAAATGAGTAGCTGGTATGCTGCTGAGAAAGATGCCATTGGGGTTGATGTAACTGGAAATGTGATTGCACAGAATTCAAGTCAGTAATCACAATCATTGAGTGGACTTGGAGAGTCCTCTTGTGTTGGGTCTGTTGATAGACTATGGAGTGGCAAGCTGCATCAAAATACCAATCCTAAAAATGCAGTTGGTACATCATGGAAAGGCAAAGAGAAGGCTGGTGAGCCTCTTGGTATGCCCAACATTTTTGGAGGGCATTCTTGTGTTGATGGAAACTCTAGTAGCTCGGAGTAGAGCCTTGATGATGAGCTTGGGATCCCATCTGTAAGAAAGACAAGAGAAGCTGCAAAAATGCCAGGTAGTGATCATGGACAATGCATGCCAAGGAGATTCAGAAAAGCTATTAACAGGTTGACATATGATGGTTATGTCACTCATCATTATGCATATGTGACTAAATTTGTGCAAGATGTTGAACCCACATGCTTTGAAGAAGATATTGGAAATTTAGATTGGGAGAAAGCCATGAATAAAGAAATGGCTGCATTGGATACAAATAAGACTTGGGAATTGGTGCCATTGTCTAAGGCCCCAAGGTTATTGGATGCAAGTGGGTGTACAAAATAAAGCACAACTTAGATGGAAGTATTAGCAGGTATAAAGCAAGATTGGTTGCCAAAGGTTATGCTCAAACTTATGGCATTGATTATGAGGAGACGTTCAGCCCCGTTGCCAAGATGGCAATTGTGACAGCTGTTATTACGGTGGCTGCATCAAAAGGATGGGTTTTACATCAAATGGATTAAGAATGCGTTCTTGCAAGAAGAAGTGTATATGGATCAACCACCAGGTTATGCATTCTTGCAAGAAGAAGTGTATATGGATCAACCACCAGGTTATGAGGATGTGGGTCACCTTGATTTTATATGCAAGTTGCGCAAAGCTTTATATGACCTGAAACGGGCACCGAGAGCATGGCATGATACGACATCACAATATCTTATCATCATCGATTTTCACGTGGTAGATTCTGATCATTCACTATATGTGCGGAAGAGTGATAAGGGCCTTGTGGTCATCACAATCTTTGTGGATGACTTGATTGTTGGGGGGGGGGGGATAGTGGAGAGAAAGTTGAGAGTGTGAAATGTCTCCTCAAGCAGAAATTTTACATGAAGGATTTGGGTGAGCTGAGGTACTTCCTTGGCATTGAGGTGCTTAGGACGGCCAAGGGCATATGGTTATCTCATAGAGGCAGTATGCATTGGACATGCTATCCAAATATGGTATGGTTGTTTTGTAAGCTAATTTCTATGCCATTAGATTCAAATGGCAAGTTGAGTGCCGTTTGTTGTGGGTGAACCCCACTATGTACAGGAAGATAGTGGGTACCTTGATCTACGTGATGATAACCAGACAAAATTTGAACTATACAGCTGGATTGCAAAGTCAGTTTATATGCAGGTTCCTCAAAAGCCACATTTGGATGGTATGAGGCGCATATTGTGCTATGTGAAGTCTATAGTAGACTATGGTCTCTTTTATGAGGCTGGTAGTTACAGGTGTTTGGATACACAGATGCATATTGGGCTGGTCGTATCGTAGATAGAAGATCTACCAGTGGATTTGTGTTCTCCTTTGGGAGTGGTGCTATGACATGGAGCAGTAAGAAGCAGTCAAGAGTTGCCTTGTCAATTATGGAGACAGAGTATAGGGGTGCTGCAATGGCAACATGTTAGGTAGCTTGGCTATGCAAGCTACTTGGTGATTTGGGGCTACAGGTTGACAAACAGGTTGTCATCTATTGTGACAACCTTAGCAGTATACAGTTGGCAAGGAACCCAATTGTTCATGTGTGGACCAAACACATAGAGGTCCACTATCACTTCATCAGAGAGAGGGTCTTAGCAGGAGACATTAATATCATGTATGTCAGCACAGAGGAGCAGGTAGCTAACATTTTCACGAAAGCCTTAGGAGTAGAGAAGCTTCGCGGATTTTGGACTATGCTTGAAGTCCTAGAGATGGAGTTAAGCTTGAGGGGGAATGTTGAGATGCCAAGCTCAACACGAGCTGACACTTATGATATGCCTGGGTGACTGTTTTCGCCACTTACATCATTGGCGTGTTTGGTAAGATGCTGACATGATAGATATTCGCCAGTGATTCTACAGCTGGACTACACCACCTAGACTACCCCATTGAGCTATGGCATACTTATTTTGCTAGCTCACTTGCTTAGCATGTTCACATTATGGATTGTGTTTGTAAAACATGTAAAAGCTATCTATTTTGAAAAATAAATACCAAGTTGAGACGTGTGTTTTCAACATGAATTATGTTGGGGGTTAGTTTGCATGTAGATTGTTTGTATGTAGATTGTTAGTTTGCATGTAGATTGTTTGTATGTTCAAAGTAGCCCAAAGCTGGCATATTTATATCCTGCATGAAAGGAATCCACTCAAGAGGAGCTAATTTCCATAGTTCAATGGTCAAGAGGTCATGTTCCCCTCATGGATAAAGTTGGACTTGAATTGTGTTGATATTTTTTTAAATATTACATCGAATCTTAGAATATTTATTGTAGGGTCCAGTTTAGGTGTTGGGATTTCAAGCTCCATGGATTTAGGTGGTAAAGGTTCTATTTCTAGCAACGGCTCCTCTTCTCGTAGGAGTATTATGAATGTACTTAGTGAGTGTTCTAAGGTGATACTTTGCATCATTGATTGTTTGGTCAATAGAGTACTAACAACTATTTATCCAAAGACCACCCAATATGATTTCTCTAAGGTCATCACTAGAACTCCTATTCTATGTCAGCCTCCTCCTCCTCCATGGGAATAGTGAGATAGCCCCATATTTCCATGCGTTTCCCATTAAGATATATCATGATCATTAAAACTACTATGACATATAAACATCGGTCCATAGTGTGTACCCTATTACACGAGATGGCACTATAATTATGCCATGAATTTTCTTCTCTACAACCATAACATTAAGAGATAAGAGTATATAATATAAGGGAAAGTACTCTCCTACTATAACATACAAACGTTGGTCCATAGTGTGTACCCTTGATTACATGAGTTGGCATTATAACTATGCCATAACTCTAGCTCACTGTGATGAATATCTCCTCATAGTCAAAGCCATATGTCTGCACATAACCCTTGGTAAAGTAGTCTTGCCTTATAGATCCTTCTAAGTTATGGTTGACCTTGTACGTCCACTATTGTTGCCATCTTATCCTTATGCAAATGCACTAATGCCCATGTCGCATTTGTATCCAATGTTGTTATCTCTTCATCCATGGCATCTTCCCATTTTTTATTTCCAAAGTGCTTGCTCAAAACAAGTGGGCTCTATCTCTTGTATTGCTTTAACCACCATTAGTGATGATGGGTTGTATATCCATCATATCTTAACCTATCAATAGGGTATCTAACTCGAGTAGACATGCATACACATGGATTATATCTAGGAGTCCTCAAAATAGCCTCGATTCTTCATACCTTAGTAATAACCATTGACAAAATGCCAAGCTCCTCATCAAGGCTCTACTAGGAGCCATCAGATTCACCATTCACATAAGCGTGACTTGTTTAGAGATGAGGCCCAAAAGGTTGATCTACGTTTTCTTTCCCTTTACATTACCAACACTTGTAGTACTATGAGATGATGCATCTACATTCCTTGCATTTATTTTCAACTTGCCTAACCATGGAACAACACTGGATCCATTGTTAGATGACTCTCCAGGTCACAAAGTGCATGTGATTGTACTCTTATCTCTTAATGTTATGGTTGTAGAGAAGAGAAGAGAATAGAAGAAAATTCAACCATCCATCTCTATTGTGCATTTGTCTAGTCTTGTTTGTACTTGTTTGTTTGCAAGGAGCTTAAGCTCATCCTCTCCCCTGCATTATTCTCATAGTTTTCTTATAATGTTAATGTCATCCATCGTGTGCTTGTCTACTCTTGTGTGTATATGTTAATTTGTTTGGAGCTTAAGCTCATCCTCTTCCCCACATTATTCTCATAATTTTCTTATAATGTTAATGTTAGGATATTTTAGGATAATATAGATTGAGCATTGACATGGATATTATCATTGATAGGGATAATATAGATTGAGATTGAGCATTGATAGGAAAATTCTCATATTTTGTCAAAGAAATAATTCTTTTTCCAAATCTAGAAAGACACTCTATATTATGTTATAGTACGTTACAATACTAAAATTTTTAAAAATCACTTTTATAAAAGCAATATGTCAATTGAAAGACAATTCACTTCATGCTCAAAAGAAAATCCCAAGCTATTGCACGTTCTTTGATAGGCTAGATTTCTTTCTACTTTTTTGACAAGCAAAGCTGCCCTTGGAAATGTAAAACACTCATCAACAAATTTTGATTGTTTTAATGATTTAAATATTTTATGTTAATGTTGGTAATAAGGCAACCTATTACTAGCATTAGCATAAACGTAATAAAGCTCTTGCCTACATTTTTGAAACTGATTTAAAAATAGTAATAAAGCCAACTATTACGTAATAAAGTGATAAGCTATCACCCATGGTTGAAAAACTCTTTCAAAAATAGTAGTAGAGCCAACTCCATGTGACAAACGAAAATTACATTTGGGGTTTGTTTACTTGATTATGCTAAGGTCATTAAAATCCTTTTCAAAATATTGAGTGCTACAACTGATAGCTACCCTTGGCTCTCTCTAAAGAGAGAGAGAGAGAGAGAGAGAGAGAGAGAGAGAGAGAGAGAGAGAGAGAGAGAGAGAGAAACATATGTATATGTATATGTATATGTATATGTATGTATGTAACATAGCATGTTTGTGCATGGAGGGGGACTCTTTTATTCCAAGGATTTACATGCCATATACACGCAAGAGGTGATAAAACAAATAGTTGTTCAATGTAATTAGAGGGGTGTTTTAATTTCAAAATCCAAGCATGTAACCATACAAAAGGGGGCTTAAAAGTATTGTAATAACCATATTAAAAGTTTTGTAATAACCATGTTAGAAATAAATAAAGATAGGGGTATTTAAAATACATGAATGTACATGTGTGCTATATGAGTTTTTTATGGAGTTACCATGTGCTCTCTCTCTCTCTCTCTCTCTCTCTCTCTCTCTCTCTCTCTCTCTCTCTCTCTCTCTCGTTGCAGCGCTAGCCTTCTATTTTTTCTTTTAATGCCTTCATGTTCTAATGTTTGGAGAGTATCTATCATTGTTGCAATTTCTTAGTTGTTGCACTTGATCACCTTTCCAAACCTTGTGAACAAATGTAAATTATTAGCATAATAATTTTTAAAATATCCATGGATGTAATTCTTGCCTTTAAGTAGTCAATGCAGAGCTACAAATTTTGAGAGCTATTAGAGCCATAATAGTAGTAGGGGAAACCCCTTTAAGACTTGTTCACTGCCAGTACAATGTAACACATTATGCCCACAAAATACAATGCTCCATGATTGTTCGAATAGTTAGCATGGTGGAACATTTGGAACACTCTATCAAGCTAGGTTAGAGCTTGCAAAACATCTACAAGTGTGTAGACATGAATAAACATTGGGCAAACCATTTTAGAGCATTCAAAACAACTTACCAAACACCTCTTTTATGCATGGCATTGCACCTCAATGTTGCCTTGCTAGGTCACCACAATTCCTTTTTTAAGAGAAAAGAAACATATATTTGAAAGGAGATAATTACAAGTAGCTACCCTCGAAGAGGAGGGTGTTTGCATGCATAGATTAGTCACTTACACTCCACAATTGCTCCTATCTACTCAACATTGCTCTACTAGGTGCCTCCAAAATTACAGGTCAGTCACTTACACTCGAGAATTGCTTCTATCTACTTAAGATTACTCTCCTAGGGACAATAAACAGTCAAAAACTTTGAGAAAGTCGTTTTGACATTTTCTGGAAAAAAAAATTGCATGATTTGAGAGTGATGGAAAATAGGTTTTGAGACCTTTTCTATCATCTCGAAAATATGGGAAACTATTGGGGTGTGCATATTTCAAAAAGATATTTCTTAGATTGCGGAGGATATGGGCAATCGAAGTGCAAGGTTTCGTGGAGGGTCTCGTGCAGGGTCTTAAAATCAGTGAGGTGCTTAGATAAAAGATCTGTGACACTGGTGGGACTGCAGGGGTGGAACTGCACAACAAAGTACTTTGAAGGCTAGCTTTGAGAAACAAAACAATTTGCATTTACACTTAGATTGTTTACGACCCCTAGGAGAGCGATCTTGAGTAGATAGATTGCTCTCCTAGGGGCCATAAAAGTAAGTAAGACTCCATAAAATTGCTCTGAGAGAGATGGTTTCAGAGTTGGATAGGTTAATAGTTATAAAATGCATAATATGATGAGGGCTTTTAAGAAACGTGGGCGAAACATCTTGTTTGCACACCAGGTGATGAGACGAGACGCCCACCACGGAACATAACGCCCACCACGGAACACAACACGGCCACATATATATATATATATTCGGTGTAGATGAGATGTGTCATACATCCCATCGTGCGTGCGGCAGTTGTTGGGTGGGAACAATCCTAAAAAAAGAAAGAGGATGACGCCGCGTAATACAACATCAAATGAAAAGCCGTCGTCATTGCTTATCTCATTCCTAAAAGGTCGTGTGGCGGGGCCCAGCGTTCGATTCCGCTTGGATATGTCGCCAAGGTCTCTGAGAGGCTCCACAGCCTCCACCTCATTGAAGCTAGC